>NC_071278.1:13207371-13539246 GCF_023375685.1 Ictalurus furcatus
ATTAAGTAGGGACAAAGCCGTCTGTGTTTGATCACTGCACTTCAAAATATGTAAAGTGATCCTGTTTTTTCTTCTTTTTTGAAAGAACCATTGTCTCCCAGCTTCTCTCTATGTCTGTCCGTCTGTCTGTCTATCTATATTTCCAACTCTCTCTCTCTCTCTCTCTCTCTCTCTCTCTCTCTCTCTCTCACACACACACACACACACACACACACACAGAGTAATTTGCTCAATATTAAATTTAATTTATAAAAAATAGTACTGCATTTTTTTAAAGTCAACAGAAAACAACATTCATTCACTGTTACCTCATTAAGACAATATTCCTTAAAATGTTGAACTTTTTTTATTCAAATAAGACAGGCCTTTGGGCATATTACTTGAGTGTATCTTTAAAAAATCTAGCAATCTATATAACCAGCATGAATTCATTTTTAAATAAGTAAATACATGTGTCACTAAATAATTATTAAGGGGCTATTATTGTGGTTATAAATCTAGCCTACAAATTTAGTCAAACATACCGTATGAATGGATATTACTGTATATCAATTAAAAACTGATCTCTCTAACATCAACCAACTAGTTAACTGTTGTTAAGAGCACAAATTAATGCCAGAAGCCAAAATAACAATATCAAATAACAATTATCAAGTATATACTGTAATTTCACATTTATTCACTTAAATAAGTGTAATGTTGCTACAGTTGGCCTAGTAGCCTAGTTCTCATATGCCTAAAATTATTAGATTTATGGGTCTTCATTAAGTAAAACAATCACATGATTTTATATCTGTTGAAATTCATAGACCACATATGAGCAGTCATTTGATATTAATGAAACTAGCAGTCCTGCAACAGAGCTAGGTAATATAACAAAAGAAATGTTTTAATAAAGGCATAGATTCTCAACCTGATAGTGTTTCTCAAGCTCGGTGGGACTTCACCTTATTAAAACTTGTCTTTACACAAAGCTTTGGGAACACTTAGTTTTTTTGGAACATCAAAAGTGGAGCAGGTCTGTCTTAATTATTATTTAAACATGAATCCTTTATAATGTTCACTCAGATATATTTTGAGAAGCAATATTCACAGCAATGACTTATCACTGTCAGCGGGTGTCTTCCTTTAAAAGGATACAACCTGCAGGTGCTTACCTGGTTCTGTCAATCACATCTTACTGTAAATTAGGAAGGAAAAAAATCTCCCTGGTGGCATCTCATCTACATTACATTAGCTGTAAGAGGTGAGAAATGAGAGACTGTAGAGATTTTGAGCGAGGCAGGGGAGCTGTGGAAAAGAGTCAGGAGGGCTGGATGGTACACAGGACAGGGTGCTGTCCCAAATCCTAGACAAATATGACATAGAGGGGCACCAAAGTGATGCCTACAGATGGTCAGTTGAACCAAAAGGATTAGACAGTCATAAAAGTAAAGGCAAATGATTATGGTATGAAAGTACAATAACGTGTTCAACAACATTAATAAATTTAAATATAAATTAGTTTCTTTGTTAAAAGCTCTATATAAATAAAATAGAATAGAATTGAATTGTAATTGAAAGGTTGTTCACTTAACCAACTGTTGCACACCTACAGTACGCTTACAGCTTCATATAACTTTTCATACAAAAAAAGCCCGCAGCTTAGCCTCAGAAACTGTCATGTTTTGAGACTATGCATTGTCTTGAGCCAGAATGTTCTGTAATTGCACCTCTGTCTTTTTATGTTTTTTTTCCACAAGCTTATAAGATTGTAGGCCTTTCGGTTGTGTGCCTCCAGAGACTGTTCTCTGATATCTGAGCCGAGTCATTGGCCGACCTTAGAGGGCATCTCTGGGTTACTCTGCTGTGCCAGAAGACTCAAGCCTCTTTTGTTTTGTAATACAAATCACATCAAGAACACTTGAGCTTTGATTCAAATCTATTTAGGGCTTTTAAAACCAAAGGTGATCCAGTAGAGGGTATTTGTGATAGGATCTCATTAATGCACTCTTAGAAAAAAAATTTAAGATTACATCTAGAACTCAAAAGACTTAGGTTTGTTCCTCTGAGGGAATCCTTGAAGGTTTTTACACAGGATCCAACAATAAAAGGTTTCCCTTTCAAATAGGAAACCACAGGAAATAATACATCCTTTAATCATAAGTCCAGTGTTCTCCACAGATTATCACACAGTGTTGCACATCAAGGCAGACATCATCAGTCACACATTGTTTTTGTTTACTTTGATTTTCCAAACACATGAAACTTTCCCTTTATTTTACCTCCTTGGATATTTTTCCTTTATTTATAATGAGGTGGCTACCGTATTTCAAAACTCTGCTCTTGTCACCAGTTGACAGCATATTCACACATTCTTCATCTTTCTCAAGGCTGAGAGTCATCTTGATTTATATTTCAAGTGATTTCTTAGCCCTTTTTTCAAACACAGTTCCCTTCTGTTCAGCATTTCACCTCACCCAGGATGTCTATTTGTTTTTCTCCCATTTTCTACTCTCTGTAAATTTACTTTCCCCAGTCATACATCTCCTGTCTGCAAGCAATATTCCTCTGGAGATTGCGCTGGTCTGACAAGCTTGTTATACTTGCAGAAACAGCTGCCTATATCACGGTCATAAATTCTCCCTTTGAAAATAATGGCCTTGTTTTGCAGTGTTTATGTAAGGTCAAATAATTTTTCCTTGATTTTTGACGACTATGCTTAGTATGCAGCTACCAGGTTTGTACATGAGAGCATTAACAACACCACTGGAAAGTGATTGAAGGTTATTTAAACTGCATTAATCTCTAGAAACAAGCATACATGCTGTACATTCAAGTGCCTCAGGCAAACATGATAAGGATGCCCAATGCTGACTGATTTACAATTGATCCTGATTCATGAGAGAATCATTACCTCAGAGTATAAAAAGTAAGATGACTTTTAGAATTGGTTACCTACTGTACATGCAATTTGTGGTACAAATCAGTCTGCATTTAACAAGACCTGGTCTCCTCCCCTCTACTTACACACCCACTGTATATAATATTTATTTCTGTTCTAAAAGAGCAAAGAACATTTCTGGTTCTACACGAATAGCTGAAAAATATAATTCTAACTAAACTAATTATCACCGACTTTGTATATCATCTTAGTCATGTTGGGACATATAAAGTTTTTGAATACACTAAAATATAACATCTAAACAATTATCACTGGCTCATGAGAAATATATTGCCTTCATAATGCCAAAACCCAAACAACTGTACCCACTACAGCCCATGGGCTGGAGAATCATCACCATGGACAGCAACCATGACCTGCCTCAGGTCATAAGGAAAAAAATGCACAAGCACTACAAGCGAAGAAAAGCAGAAACAGCCCATACTGGTCGCTTACCATGGAAGAATAAGAATGCTAATGAACATATCAGGAAGACAATATTTTTCCTCACATACTGTGCCACGTCTTTACCATAACACACTGTAACCCACATGGAGAAACTTATACTGAACAGTACACATGCTTTTATTCCCTTCCCCACAGCTCATAAATAAATCACCCATGTGAAGCTCAAACAGTGATCTCTGTAAGTTCCTGTGTTCACACTGTGCCTTATTCCAGAGAATTTGAAAAGTACTACACATCAGCATTTTCACTTTTGAAGGCTTACCACAAAAAAATAAAATCACAGAGGTCAAGATAAAATCAAACAACTCAAGCAAATTCGCACTCAAGGTCAAAAACAGTTAAAGGTCAAACCAGAAAATTGATAAACAAAGCTAGGAAAGACCAGGAAACAAGGGAAAATGTATTGCTCAGAGCTGCAGCTTTTAGGAGTTGGTGGTGGACTATAGGAGGAAGAAGACAGTAACCCAGCTCATCTTCATCAAGGGAAAGGAAGTCATGTTGGTCAGTGATTATAAATATCTTGGTGTCCACCTCAACAACAGACTGGACTGGAGGACCAACAGTGAGGCGGTCTACAAGAAGGGTATTAGCAGACTCTACTTCCTGAGGAACCTCAGATGTATGTATCAAATTGTTGGAGACCTTCTACCAGTCTGTGGTTGCAAGTACAATATTCTTCTCCACAGTCAGTTGGGGGAGTAGCATCGGAGCTGGCAATGCAAAGAAGCTGAATAAGCTTATCAGGAAAGCTGGCTCCGTCCTAGGCTGCAAACTGGACACCCTGGAGGTGGTGGTGGAAAGGCGGATGGTGGACAAAATTAAGAAAATCATTGACAATAGCAAAGACCCCCTCCATGCCACACTGGCCAAGTGGAGCTCCTTCTCCAGTAAATTATAGCAGCTTTGCTGTAACAAAGAGAGGTACACGAAGTCATTCTTGCCCACTGCTATCTGACTCTACAATGAGTCAACAATTTGCAGCTATGTAGACATTGGAGACAATGGACATATCTAATGAGTTTGCATACCCAGCTACTACACTGCATGTTGCACAACAATTTTTACATAGGGCACATTCTTACACATGCACTTGCCACTTTACTTATGACTTTACTTATGACTACTGTACATTTTTATACACACATTAACTAAACTGCTCATCACACATGTCTAATGTACAGTTTTAAACCTGCCATCCTGTCATATATTTCTGTAATATAGTTACTCTGTTAATACAGTTAATTTTCTATACCACTTATCCTACACAGGGTTGCGGGGGAGTCTGAAGCCTATCTCAGGGAACTCGGGGCACAAGGCGGGGGACACCCTAGACTGGGTGCCAACTCATTGCAAGGCAAAATCACACACAACCATTCACACACGACAGACAATTTGGAAATGCCAATCAGCCTACCATGCATGTGTTTGGACTGGGGAGGAAACCAGAGTACCCAGAGGAAACCCTCAAAGCACGAGAACATGCAAGCTCTGGGCACAGAGGGCAGAGGCCAGATTGAAACCCCCAACCCCGGAGGTGTGAGGCAAACATGCTAACCACTAAGCCACCATGCCCCCCATCTAGACACCAATAAACTCCAAATAAAGCTTTTCTCAGAAGCCCCTTAGACTCACTTGTCAATACTAAAGTATGCTGTGAAGCAGCAGCTGTTTCTTTCTAAGTGAATGTTTGTAAGAGACATTCCACAGTTGTGTCCATTTGTCATCAATAGTGCCAGAGGTCTGCCATGCTGCTGTCATGGACAGGCCACTACCAAGCATTAGCTGACAGATCATTAAATCTAGGGAAACTATGGAAAATGACATGTTCCTACTACAGCATCATACGCACTTGTCACACAGTATCAATATGAAGTTTCAACATACAGGGTGTACATATTGTAGCTTTGTTTGATGTTTCCATGATGTCAAGGCCAAAATATATTTGCATTAGTGCCCTGTGTATAATTTAGCCATAAAATACAGCTCTGAGGCATATTTAAACCTGTTTCCCAGGCATATTTAAATCTGTGTGATCTTTTTGGGTAATTCTGACAATAGCCAGAAAAATGGCACTTCATATTCACTCTCTCTCTCTTGCTCTCTCTCTCTCTCTCTCTCTCTCTCTCTCTGTGTGTGTGTGTGTGTGTGTGTGTGTGTGTGTGTGTGTGTGTGTGTGTGTATTGTTCTGAGTTTAATGGATCAAAAACAAAGTCTAATTGAGCAATTTCCTAGAAGATGCTCTACTGCTTGTGGAGGAGTCAAGAATAAATGCTATACTGCCCCCTAGTGGTATTTTTCCATAATTAATAGAGGAATTGTTAACTTCTTAACTCAGTTAAGTTGCTCTAAACCAGAAAACACTGTTATAGTCAAGAGCAGACAAATAATCACGGGAGAGAAAGAGTAAGCACAAGAGTGTAAACGAACCAACAGGGTTTGAGAGATTCACATATTATTCTATAAAAGGAAAATGGATTCACGTGTTTTGAAATGTTAGCCTTTTTTCTTGTTGAATAGTTGAGGTATTTATTTGTTTTTACTTTAGTGGGAAGCTGGTAAATGATGATCATCCTTGTTGTGGAACTGGTATTGTTACCCATGTAAAGAACTCATGATAGCCTACTAGTGACTATCCTTTGTGTGTTTCTCTGTATTTTTTTATTTTTTTATTTCAAACTCTGTTTTTTGTAGCAAGAGTGAGTCATCCAGGCCTTCTGCTCACCCTTGGTGTATATTTATTACTCTGTGTTTTGAATAGCATACTAGCACTATCTGGCTCCTGCCTAGTGTGCTTGACAGGCTGGAGAACATGATGCACAGGTTAGATAATATGTAAAACACAGAGAACATAGATCAGTTAAGATACACACCTCAACAGAGGTTATAGTCTTGTTTTTTCTATAACGCTGTATGGTAGATATATTTATTTCCAAAGTGACTTTCAATTGAGACAGGATATATTTGAGCATATGGGGCATAGGGGTCTTTCTCAAGGGTCCAACAGTGGCAAGAAAGTCCCAAGGTGACATAAAATGTAGTATTGACACTAAACACTGCTATAATATGTTCCCACTGGATTAACACTGGTATCCTGTGTTCCTGTGTGATCCACAGTTACCTACATAACATTTACATTTATGGTATTTGGTAGGTGCCCTTCTCCAGAAGTGCTTTGAAGTCTCTTTCAATAAATATATCCTGATACTGGTTCACTAGGTCACAGACGAAGTGCACTATCAAAAATAAAAAGTTTGTTGGTGAGGTAATAAAGAACACAGACAACTCAAGAAATTGTTTTGATTTTTTAAAATGAGTGCTAATTTAAGTACTCCATGATGAGGTAGGTCTATAGTCATCGTTTGAAGATAGCCAGTGACTCTGAGCTTTTTAAACATCTAGGAGAAGTTCATTCCACCACTTAGGCACCACAACCGAGAAAAAGTCTTGATGCATGTCTTTCTTGTACCCAGAGAGATGGTGAGACCAGTTGAGCAGTGCTAGTAGGTAAGTGCTTTAAGGTAGGTGGGTGCTGGTCTGTTTTATGGCATTGTACTGTAGGCAAGCATCAGCATTTTAAATCTGGTGTAGCAGCTACAGGAAGCCAGTGGGGGGAGCATAGCAATGGGGTGGTGTTGGAGAACTTAGGAACATTGAAAACGTTCATGCAGTTATGCAGCTTCATTCTGGATCGGTTGCAAAGGTTGAATGGCTCACAGAGACAGATCTGCCAGCAGCAAGTTGCAGTAGTCCAGTCTCAAAATGACAAGGGACTGAACAAGAACTTGGGTGGCCTGTGGCCTTGAAACTGGATCATGTGTGGCCAATAACAAGCATTCACCCCTTTCAACTGCTAGAGGCAATGCACATCACATGCATAACATATTCCACAATGTTATGAGGAACCAACCCAACTTAGGACTGACTGAAAAGTTGTACAGAAATTATCACCACTCTGAGGCCACTAGTCCAGGAGAGGTTAGGCCCAAAGAGCCTGGAGAAAGTGCATAGGGATGCCCAGCTAGCAGCAGCAGATACACCTTTAAATTATGCCCATGAGAAAAGAGACGATTCTCATAGAGTGGTATGTGGCTGGACATTCAGCATGCCTATAGGCCATGGTGATTATGTCCAACATTCAGTGGCCCAGTTTTTGTTTAGACAGGAAACTGGGCCCTTTAATGTTGTGAGAGATGGTCTGTTGATCCAAAAATTCAAAATAGTACTGTAGTGCATGTACTGGACATCAGTGATCACTGAACACTCCCAAAGTTCACCTTCAACTGGCTGACTGGCTGCACAATAGGGTGTTATGACTGGGCAGAAACCCTGGGTTTAGCCATAAGGTCACCTCAGACATACCATACAAGTGAGCTGATTTTTAGACACACCCATTTCAGTTTGTCATCATGCATGAGCTCAATAGAGGTCTCAAGGAACTACAGTACATGAGGAGATCCCATGAGATCTCTTGAGGCTCTTTCTGTCCCTAGTGCCACCAGAGAGAACAACAATCAACAATGAGTTCACCTGTCAAACCTTTCCCAGAATTGGGACATTTCCAGGAGGTTGTGCTCTCATTGGAGATATGAGGAGGAAATGAGTGAAAACAACCCCAGCCACTGTATGTGTGCTATCAAAGTCAAGCTACAGTAACTTTGCAAGCACTAAAAGAATTAAAAGAAAAAAATTAAAAGGATGTAGTATTGGGAGGGTGGACCATTTAACTACTCTAATGGCACATATTTACAGGCCTGGAGGTCACAAAGGTCAACACCCAGAGCATTGAGTGAGATCCCACCCAGACTGAGAAGTGAGTGTCACTGAGCAACGAGACCAGTTCATAGCTAACTTGCAGACAGCAGCGTGGTGAGTGATAGACAACAAGGCTGCAGTCAAAGAGATAATAGTAGACAGGAGATGATAGAAGTCTATTGCGAGCTGTCACAAACTGTCCCACAGATAAAACCATAAGGTGTAAAGTCATGTGAAAAAATAAATACACCCCATGGAAATTGTTGAGTTTTTTGGGGGGTTTTTTATTTTACATATTTGGACAAGCAAACATTTGATCCTCTTTGAAACAATACCTATTAATAATAAAGTTGTTACACTCTATCAAATGACACATAAAACTGACATTTTATAGTAATTTTCACAATTTAAATAAACAAAAAAACTCATCAGTCACATGGAAAAAGTAAGTATACCCCTACCTTTATCACACCTTCAAATCCATAAAATTGAATTAGGTGTTCAAGATTGGGTGCCAGTGATTAGAACCTGCTTAGGGAGTGCAGGTGGAACCTGTCTTATTTATACGCCTCTCACATCTAGTGTCTGGTGTTACCTTTGTTATTGAGGTGTGTGGTGTCATCATGCCAAGATCTAAAGAGTTCTGTAAGGCCTTCAGAAAAGATGTTGTGGATGTCTATGAGTCTGGCAAGGGATTTAAAAAGATCTCCAAATTATTTGAAATAAATCATTCCACTGTAATACAAATGGCACAGATTTCAAACAACTGCCAATTTGTCCAGGACTGCACATCCCATCAAATTCAGCCCAAGAGCAGACCGTGTAATACAAAATGAAGTCTCGAAGAACCTCAAAATTTCATCACAGGATCTGCTAGTAAATTTTGCAACTGTTGGTATCAAAGTGCTTCTATAATCAGGAAGAGATTGCACAAATTTGACCTGCATGGGAGGCATGCTGGGAAAAAGCCTTTGCAAGACTACAGTTTGCCAATAAGCATATAAGCAAAGAACAGGCCACAGTTGTTTGGCCACAGTAACAGCAGACATGTTTGGGTAGACCAAAGACAGCTTTTCAGGAGAAGCACCTCATGCCAACTGTGAAGCACAGTGGTGGAAATGTTATGGTTTGGGGTTGCTTTGCTGCCTCAGGGACTAGACAGCTTGCATTTATTGATTCAACTATGAATTCTGCATCATATCAAAGAGTGCTTGAAGATAATGTGAGGCCATCTGTCGGTTCAAGTTAATGTTGAACTGAAAGTGGACCTTTCAACAGGATAATAATCCTAAGCACACTAGCAAATCCACCAAGGAATGGCTCAAAAAGAAGAAATGGAGGGTTATGGAATGGCTGAGTCAAAGCCCGGATTTGAATCCCACTGAAATGGTGTGTGGGGATTTGAAACAGGCAGTACATGCAAGAAAACCCGCAAACATCTTGCGACTGAAAGAATATAGCATGGAAGAGTGGTCAAAAATTCCAGCAACCCTGGTGGAGAATTATGCAAAACATCTACAAGAAGTTATTTCTGCTAAAGAGGGCAATACCAGCTTCTGAGGCCAAAGGTGTACATACTTTTTCCACAGAAGAATATCACATCTATTTCTATTTCTATTTCTGATTAATAAAATTTTAAAAAGCTAATTTTCCTTGTGGTTTTGTTCAAGTATATCAACTTTATTAATAGCCACTGTTCCCAAGATGATCAAAATGTTTGCTTGTCCAAATATGTCAAAAAAGCCAACAATATACATGGGGTGTACTTATTTTTTCACATGACTGTATATTAGGTTCTACATGTGCATGAGAGAAAAAGAATAAAGAGAAAGTTGGCTGTATGACAGTGGTGGTTATTGCAAATATTACATCATACATCACAGTCTTGGTATGCATTTGTACTTGCATAAGAAGTATTGACCACCTCAGCAGTAAAATAGAAATAGAACATCACAGCACACTGTGCGATTTTTAATAGTCCTTTGCAACTGTTGCTTGTCAGACTGTACGAACATGATCCCGACTGTATTCCATGTCATACTGTAGGATCTCAGTTGTCATTAATGTCGGACTGTATGGCAGTCAAGACGCAAAAAACGGACGCACACAAGAAAACTCGTACAGAGTAGGAGAAGCCACACTACAGGACTGTGCCTCAAATCTTCTGACACTGGCAGAATTTAATCGGAAGAAAAATCTGATCGCAACGGGCATTAATCGGCTGTCGGGGAACATGTCAAACTCGCGATCAAAGACTAGGATTAAAGAATCTTTTAGGATTCTCAAAAATTTGTCTCAGACAGCCAAATTATGGCTAAAATCATACAGTGTGAACTTAAGATGACAAAGGACTGAACAAGCACTTGACTATCCTCTGTGGACAGGCATGGCTGTATCCTCCTGATGTTGTAAATGATAATAAATCTGCATGACTGAGCCAGGTTAGAAATGTTAAGACAGAAAGATAGTTGCTTCTTCAGAACTATCCCAAGGTTGCATGGTGTGATCTGAAAGTTTTTCAACTAGATTATAATATCTTGGATATACAGCTGTTCAGTCTTGCTGGTATTTAGTTTCAGATGATGATCTGCCACCCATGATGAAATGTCTGATAGAGATGCTGAGATACCTGCAAACATGTTTGTCTGAGGGAGAACAGGAGCAGATGCAAATCAGTCATATGAGAACCCATGCGACAGAGGATATGACTTCACTGACAGAGTAGGTGTAGACAGAGAAGAAGAGAACCAAGCACTGAGCCTTGTGGGACACCAGTGGAGAGTCTCCATGAGGTAGATGTGGCTCCCCTCCATGTCGCCTGATATGACCACCCTTCCAGGTAAGAAGCAAACCACTGCCCTGCTGTGCCACTATTTCCAAGACTCATGAGGATGGACAAAAGAACCTTGTGATTGATAGTGTCAAAGACTTCTGAAAGGTTAAGAAATTTAATGACAGACGCCAGTTTGGCTGATCTAGCCACTTGAACCTTCTTAGTAACAGTCTCAAGGGTATTCTCTGTGGAGTGTGCCATTTTGAAACAGACTGGTTATGATCTTGGACGTTGTTCTAGGAAAAAAAGAGAGGCAACTGACTCTATACAGCACATTCAAGGATTTTTGAAAGAAAGTCATATCAGTTGTTAGTTATCTGAGGTATCTAGTGAGGGCTTTTTGGTATTTTTCTCAAAATGCTTCTGTTAATCATAAAAAAGACTTGCTTGTGTGGATTTTGATACTCTATGAAATACTGTGAATAGCAAGGCTTTACATGGTAAAAAGTAGAATTAGCAGTCATCCTGAAGCCAGAATCATTTTCTTCCCCACACAGTAAAATCCCTAGTATTGAGTTAACACCCAGAGTGTTTAAATTGGTCGATACTGTAGGGAGTAAATTCAACACTCTGGGTGTTAAATCAACACTGGGGATTTTGCTCTGCAAATAAATAATTATTTATTTTAATTAAAAAATAAATAATAATAAATATTATTACTCTGGCACTTACACCTCTACTCTGCACACTTTGCTTCTTCTGGAACTCAGTTAATGGATCTTGTATGTTAGCACTACTTGTATTGTTCTCTGCTTGATATATTGCTTTGCTTGTATTTTCTCATTAGTAAGTCGCTTTGGATAAAAGCGTCTGCTAAATGAATAAATGTAAATGTAATCATATAACAAATTCAGTTATCTAAAGAAACATGCTGCATTCACTAATTCAACATTAGATTTCTCATGACTATAACATTGAACACCTCTGGAGGATGGTGGGTTAAAAAAGAAGCTCTTGCTTCTTTTTTTTTTAGTTTTTATGAGCTAACAGCAGAACATGAACATTGCTGCTTATGTTTGAGATTGCTGCAAATGTTCTCCCATGAATTGCAACAGCACTAGCAATGTCCCCCTGTGATATCAGAGTGGCAAAAAAAAAACAGTAACTTCGCATAGGAATAATGAACATGCAGCACCAGACAACAAATTAACACTAGAATCGCTAAGCACATCACAAATATGTATTCAATTTAAACATATTTAATGTGTTTCAAGAGGAGTTTTCCTTTAAGATGAGCATTTGGCTGCATAGACTTTTGAAGTCTCTTTCTCAAAGTCCTTGCCTATCTCTCTACCACCATCTGTACATGAGAAACTGCAGAAAATGTGTGTTCTGATGATTCAGTTCACACATTACTGCATTCCGAGATAGAGCTGGCAACCAGCCTTGAGTCTGCCTCCTCTAATCCACCCTTCCCATAAGAAATCACACATTGTTCTGGGATGTGATTAGGACTCACACCTCCAATAGCAACAGTGAGTTTTTTATTAGGATGTTCACATGAGAACTGAACTGTGTTGGTATGGCCATAGCATAAGCATTGCAGAAAGGAAAAAAGAGACAGACGGGCAAATATTAGCATCTCTATTAATGACTAACACGCTTTGCAGTCCTCTTATTAAATATATGCTTTTGTTTCCTTTTTTTTTCTCCAACACTTGTTTCATGGAGGTGTGATATGCCTGCACTAGCCATTAGCACTGCAGGCCATTGTGTAGCAAAGCCATGGGGTTAATTGGTGAGAACACAAATCTGTATTATTTTATGGAGGTGGGTGGGGGGTGGTGCAGTCTGTTTTCATTTTATGGCCTGTGAAATGATCACTATGATGCTATTTACCCCCTTTTGAGCAGCAGCAAGGGGGCATGGTGGCTTAGTGGTTAGCACTTTTGCCTCAGACCCCTGGATTGGGGGTTCGAATCCTACCTCTGCTCTGTGTGAGCGGAGTTGTCCTTGTGTTTTGGGGGTTTCTTCTGATTACTTCTCTTTCCCCCCTCAGTCCAAAAACATGCATTGTAGGCTGGTTGGCATTAGTAGTGATTGTGCTTGTGATGGGTTTGCACCCCATCCAGGGTGTCCCCTGACTTGTGCCCCGGGTTTCCTGGGACAGGTTCCAGGCTCCCTGTGATCCTGTGCAGGATAAGAGGTATGGAAAATGGATGGATGGATGAGCAGTAGAGTAGCAGCAGTACAATTCAAGGTGAGTTGATATACATGCCCATCGTAGATGTATTAAATTTATTAATTTAGCAAACACTTACATATTAGCACCTATAGCAACCAGTACGACTTCATTTATGTATTTAAAACCAAATTATAAAACTGATAGTTTTGGCTCTAACATCTGGTTGACTGAGCCATGATCAAAACCATTGAAAAATACTCAAAATGCACAATATGCACACCTGCAACCACACCTGTGATCATGTCACAATAATTTAACTCTGCATTCAAGCTCCAGGTTTCAAAACATAAAAATGTAACACTTAAGCCATTGTTCTGTAGATAGAGTACACTACTCTTTGTCTGCTCTATATATATTCTACAGTATATACATGAAGGGGACTGCCTAAATCTCCTTTACCTCTGATAAAATCACTTTTATGCCCTCAAGTGGCGTATTGTTTTATTTAATAACAACAGCATGACGCATGCCTTCAGTGAAATATCATGCAATGACAACTTACAAAAGTTAACGTTAATAGAAATGCACATTTCTCCCCAATCTACCGTTTCATTCTCACATTTTTCCCAGAACTAGGTTTGGCCTGCAGGACTGCAGTCTCATTTGCCCAACAGCAGCCCAACTAGCATTCTAGTCTACATAACTGTTAGTTGTGTCCATAGGCATAGTTTCCAGTTTCCAGTCCTTTCATTCACGTGGCAATTCTAGCAGCCAGTCCACCTAGCAGCATTAACCAGACAGTAACCTGAATTCAGGATCGAACTGTGGACCCTGTGAGGTGGCAAATTAATCTTCAACTGCTCAATGATATGCTTGAACTGAATTTTTTCCTTACATACCAATATTCTATAATAATGTAATAATGAAGCACTTTCATCAAGTATTTTCTTTCTTACTTAACTGTATTGATAATTGTTCAATAACACTAAAGTATAGTGTTCTACTTTAGTCTCTCCATCCCTCATAATACATTTAAATGATTTATTTAGTATTTATTTGGAACAGTCTTTATTACCAGACGTCAGGTCAAATGTGACACACCAGATGGCAGTGTTAGACAATGTGTCATTTGAATCAGCTCTCTTTATAAAATGTGAGGTTTTTTATTTTATTTTATTGTTTATTTATTTGTAATTTATAGTGGCATACATACTGAAAATTCTTCTATTTTACATTCTTTTCTAATTTAATACAACCATTTTCATTACAAATTGAGTGAAAAGTAGAACCTTTGAAATATTTTCATAGTAGTTTGTTAGTATTTGGTATGTCCAATTTTTTTCCTTTAATTACAATGTGCACTTGAGTTGGCATGGACTTCGCAAATTTGTGTAAAACTTAATGTTCCATGTTAGATCAAATCCATCACAATATCATCTGAACATGTACTTCAATGGAAGAAATAAGCCTCAGGGAAAATTTGACCTTTTGTACAAAAATAAATAAATAAATAAAAAGCAATTTACATGCTCCATATCCAAAATTTGTTTCAATTGTGATCTGGAAACTGCAGAATCTTGAATCTTGAATATCTAAGATATTGAATAATTTCCTTTCTTTGGTTAAAAAATATTTTAAATTCTAAAACGGTTTATTTCCTGTTTTAAATGAAATAATAATAATAATAATAATAATAATAATAATGTTGATGATGATGATGACCATGATCATGATATTATTATTATTATTATTATTATTATTATTATTAACATTATTATCAAAGTCCCTTTCATTGTGGCCTCTTTTGGACTTTTGGACCCCACTGTATATGTATAGTTATGTGTGTTGAAGTTTACTCTGTTCATGTGTCCATACAGTACTGAACAGCTGAGTGAACTGACAGGACAGTTGAGAAGTGTTGATGAGAAATGACCTGAGACCACCTCTTATTAAATTATATCTTTATTGATTTGGGACAGGCAAAGTGTGAAGGGTCCCTCATGCATTTAGGACACAAGGGGTCATTACATCAGAGCTGGTGGGCGGCTATCTCCGCCCCCCAACGCCAGGCAGCACTGCACACTACTGTGCTAAATAGTGTGCAAATATATCTAGGTATGCGGTTAGGGACAGAGCCTAACATCTACACATGCAGCTACGGAAATGAACACAACAAATACCCAGGTCGGTTTCCGTTTTATGTCATTCAGTTTGTCTAAAAAGCTTTTATTGTGCGGGAACTCAGCGGAGAGGTTCATTTTTTTCGTCTTTTGTGCTTGTTAATGTTATTTACTGTATATGCAACACTTTTATCCGTGAATGGCAAAGCTCAGAGCGGACTTTAAACAAATGTTTCAAGGAGTTATAGTTAAGAAAGTTTATTTACTTATCATTTTAATCCCCTACAATCATGATCATTAATAATCGTAAGCATTATACACATGTTTTATCCTTTGTAATACGATCATCTATTGGACTTTGTTTTCAATTGATTATTATTATTATTGTTATTATTATTATTATTATTATTATTATTGCTTTTTTAGATTTAGTGTTCTTCAAACACCTTTTTGACCTTTTTTTGCATTAAGATACAAAATATTAGAAGGTCAAAAAGGTGTTTATGAAGCACTTTAAGGAATAGGCCTGGGCGATATATCAATATAATATCGCTATCATGATAAATGATTACGCGATACACTTTACTGAGATATCGTTGGTATGGTAATTTTCTTTTTTTAATATATTTTTAATTATTCCAAATTAAATGGTACTGAATGGATGTCGTTGATTTGACTTTTTTTAAACTTAATCTTCTTTGTCTTTGTAGGCATTAAAGAAAAGTCTTGTCAAACTCAGTTTAACTTTTTAAAAATTTATTTCACTACTCTTTTGCAGACAGCTTGTTAGCTAAATAATATATCGTAGTATGCATAGTAAAAAGTAAACGTATATCAAAGACGTTTCCTCAAGAATCCTGATATGATATTTTTATCATATTGCCCAGCCCTATTAAAGAACCAATGCAAATCTCTAATAGAAGATAAAACGGCAATACACAAAAACACGAGACTCTCACAAAAAAACACAAATGTCCCAACAATTTTTTAAATATGTACATCCCATATTACAATGCTGTATATCACATATCCGACACCTATAATCCAGAAGTCACCCAGAAGAGGATGTGTTTCCTTTTTTTCCCCCTCATGTCATTTCAGGGAGTTTTTTCCTCACCACTGTCACCTCTGGCTTGCTCAATAGGAATCAAATCTATATTCAGAATTCTGTACAGCATGTGATGTGTGACAAAAGTTTTGTTAAATGTGCTATACAAATCAAATTTAATTGAATGTTGTGATATATCATACTGTGTATTGTTTTGTTTTTGTGTATCTATTTTAAAATGCAGCTTTCATTTAGTTACGTTCAGTTCAAAACAGCAATCATATGATCTGTCTGATTATAAGAGAACTTTCAGTACTTCTGTCCATTATAAAGTTCTAGTCACAAAATATAAAGTTCCAGTTACATTTGGAAATACATGGACTGCACACCATGTTTTTTCAGTTTCAGCTTGTGCAACTCATAATTTTTTCTGCACTGTGTTCTCCAGTACAAGAGTTAAGAATTATGTTTAGGGGCACTTTAAAAGGGTTGCACTTCACATCTTTTTTCTGTTTATCTGAAGTACTCTCCGTTTGTCTGGACTGTATCAGTTGTCAGTATGATTAACAAACATATCTCAGTATTGTGAAGGAATATGCGAAGGTCCACCATTCTACCCTTAATGTCTCTTGTTAAAATCTCAGTCCTTTGTGTTAAGCACTTGCCTAGAATGGTTTACATTTAGGTCTCTTTTAATGTCTAGTCCCACTAACTAGATTTGGTTAATAATCAGGAAGGAATTTTTGTCATTAACATGATTATAACATGTCCATTCATCTTGATTTACTCTTGCCAGACATACTCTGTCATTGGTTAGTTTTTATGAGGAAATAGTAAGCTTGGTGCATATACTCTGGAAGTGTGATGACTCACCCTGAGTGTTTACAGCCACACATGTTAATAAATGTCAGTGTCCATGACCTTGCCTCAGGCAAGGAACACATTCATACTATGATTCAAAATATTTTAGAAATCACAAACCACACTGAATGATAATCCTGAGAATTTATATTTGAAAAGCTTTTGTTGTTATTTTGTCCGCTGGTTTACACAATTATGGGTGGGAGCGAGGGGGATGAAGACTTCAACTGCACTCTCGCAGCGCTGGTCCAGAGGTCTCTGTATATATACTTTAGTCCCTGTTGGTCTGGACTTTGTTTTCTCAGCCCATGCATCATCTGACTTAATGCTGGAGGCTTAGATGCTTTTATTGTCACTCTGTCACTTGTATGCAGATTAATATTAATTATTGCAAATCTTTTTGCAGTGCATAAAAAGTTAATGTCTCACAATTGGAAAACAAAAAACCAAGCTAGATATGTGGATTATTGCCATGATGTCACCATATAAACTTTCCCACTTTTGCACATAGTGTTTCTAGTCGAATGTTTGCTTTGGATGTTTGACGGTCAATGTTTCCTCATTCTTCACATCTCTTATACTGATAATTTACATTGGTATGTGCTGTACCAACCTCACACCTGTGTTGTCCTGGACTGTCAGAAATTAGTGGGATTAAATGAAACACAGAGATAATTCATGAATCAAAATTGATTTCTAATGTGATGTGGTGCTTTACGTTAAAAAAATTGCAAAACAAGACACCTTCAATGTTGTGGGAAGACTGCTGGTTCTATAACAGATGTGATATCCCATTTATTGTTCTGTTCAGTAGTTGTTACTGTTAATTATTTATTATACAGTCCCTTCCAAACTATTGGAACAGCAAGGCCAATTCATTTGTTTGTGCTGTACAGCAATGACATTTGGGTTTGAGATCAAAAGATGGATATGAGACGAGAGCTTAGGTGAGCTAAAGTATAAGAACAGATAAGTCTTGAAGTAAATTAAAGTAAATAACACTTAATATTTGGTTGCATATCCCTTGCTTGAAATAACTGCATCAAGCCTGCCACTCACTGACACCAAACTATTGGTTTATTCTTTTGTGAAGCTTTTCCAGGCTTTTACAGCAGCCTCTTTCAGTTGTATTTTCAGGGGGTTACTCCCTTCAGTCAACTCTTCAGGAGGTGACATGCTGCTTAGTTGGGTTAAGGTCTGGTGATTGACTTGGCCAGTCTAAAACCTTCCACTTCTCCCCCTTGATAAAGACCTTTGTTGAGTTGGCACTGTGTTTTGGATCATTGTCTTGCTGCATGATGAAATTCCTCCCGATTAATTCGGATGCATTTCTCTGTACATTTTTAGACAAAATGGTTCTGTAAACTTCCGAATTCATTCTCCTGCTACAATCATAAGTTACATCATCAATAAAGATTAGTGAATATGTTCCAGAAGTAGCCATACAAGCCCAAGCCATGAGACTACCTCCACCATGTTTCACAGATGAGCTTGTATGTCTTGGATCATGTGCAGATCCTTTCTTTCTCCACACTTTGCTCTTTCCATCACTTTGGTAGAGGTTAATCTTGGTTCTAGAATGTTTGTGGCTCATCTCTGTATTTATTTGTAAATTCCAATCTGGCTTTCTGATTACTGCTTACTGCTGATGAGTGGTTTTCATCTTGTGGTATGGCCTCTATATTTCTGCTCTCTAAGTTGTTGATGATGCCGCTGACTGTCGTTTTTGTTTTTTTCTTCACAGTTCTCACAATGTTTCTGTCATCAGCTGCTGTAATTTTCCTTGGTCGACCCATTCAGTGTCTGTTGCTCAGTACACCAGTGGTTTCTTTATTTTTCAGGACATTCTAAATTGTTGTTTTGGAAGAAATTGTTGAATTTCCTTCTTTTCTCAGCTTCAAAATGGCTTGCTTTTCTCCCATAGACAGCTCTCTGATCTTCATGTCGGCTTATCCTTTTTAGCAACAAATGCAGTCTTCACAGGTCAAACTGAAGGCTAAAACCAAGACTAAATGTTCAGAGCTATTCACTGTTTAATCAATCAATCTAACAGGACACACCTGGGTAACAAGAAACACCTGTCAGTCATGTGTTCCAATATTTTTGTTTGCCTACAAATTGAGTGGTCTGATACAAAATGTGCTACATCTACATATAAATACCAGGAAATAAAAGCTGAAATTCTAAACTCTCTTCTCATATTTATCTTTTGTCTCAAATCTAAATGTCTTCAGTCTACAGCAAAAACAACTGAATTGGCCTTGCTGTTCCAGTAGTTTCAAAAGGGACTGTAAATCAGGAAAAGTTAGCTTTTAAAGTTAGTTAGAAATGCTTCTTCAGAGAAATTGTTGTTCCTCTTATGTGTTTGTGTGTATAAGTATGTTATATAAACAGGGTTAGCTCATTCATCGCCAGATGGTATGTGTCTCATTTTAGGGAAACTTATGTCATCACGACTTTATCTATTATATAACAGTAATAAGTAATAATTAAACTTGTACTTCTGTGTTTAAGAAGCACAAGGCACCATGCTTTCTGATGTCATTTTTAAAAAATAACAACAACAACATTACATCCCCTCACCTGGAGTGCCAGAGGTTATTTCAGGCTGAGGCCGAGTCACCCAATTCTCTTGCAAACACCCCACCAGAGGGAAGTCAGAGGGCAAAGAACATGTTGGTAGAGTAAAGGTCATGTGCTCCAGACTCTGGGACGAGCCCTGGGGAGTTAACTGACTTTCTGGGAAAGTTGTTTCAAATGTGGGATTTATTTTGGTAATGGTTATGGAATTCTCCCTCCCCTTGCTTTCTCTCACTCAAGCAAGTCTCACACTGTTGGTTTTGTGATGACTCCTGGTCTGAGTTCCCAATACACAAACATATGGAACTTTTTTGTATTTTCCAGCTGCTTATTCTGCCCTGTCTCTGAGATATTTTTAGCCACCCGTCTGACCCTCTGCAACATTACTACCAGTGAGTTAGCCAGTGTTTGTTGTGGGCAGAATTTCATGCTGGTGATAGTAAAAAAAAAAAAAAAAAATTTAACACACATGACTTTGTTTAGACAACCAAATATGTTTCCTGTACAGTTTCTCTGTATGATGCAGATTCTGAGGTTTACAACCTTTTAGTAATTTCATCTACTTTGGTTTTCATTAACTTTTTAAAATACCAGTGTTACACAGGGGAAAAAATCTAATTTGTCTGTTTAGCAGTTGACTCATAAATATATATGTAAATGTAAAAAAAAAAAAAAAAAAAAACTATATGAATTATTTTGGTTATAATTATGCTTGGTGTATGAATAATGGCTTGACATGACCTTCATTCTTATTCTTAGGGTTTGTCAGGGGCACTGGATCTGTTTACGCTGAGTATTCGGTATATTGTATGTGGAACCAGGATGCACACTACAATGACAGATTGTGTGCTCTCTACCAAACCTGAACTCAGACCTTTTTCCATACCACAGATCATTGCAGTCTGAGGTTTAGAAGTTGCTCTTCAGGGAGATGAAGCACAAGCATTGTGTCTTGCAAAGACACTGATTACACAACCCCTTGCAAATCCCCGCTATTATATATTTTTGCTTCATTTGTGTAAGATCTAAGCTTAGTCAGTCATGCTAATCTCCTATTTCTGAATGAGCTAGACAGCATGCTGGCTTTAATTTGCAGGAAATAACAGGATCAGAATTCTTGAATTTGTTTAACTCTGTGAAAAGTGTGCTAAATTACTTGGAAATGAAAAAGTGTTTCGTCCATTCATCAAAGAAATCAAATATATAATGTGTTGGAAGCAGTGCAAAATTGTGTCCATATATTAAATTGGGTTGTTCCATGATGTACACTTTGTGTCAGTAATAGTGGAATAAATGTGTGCATGGTTGCTTTAATGAAAATTTAGTGAAAGCCCTCCTTTGTGGGGAGGATGTGATTTAAGCAGGAAGTGCACAATGGAGGATAATCTCTGATACTGCTTCAGGCTTTCATGGACTTTCCATATCTCTTAAAGGGCTCTTGAGTAGAGAGGCCCTCACCCATAAATATCTGTCCTGCTATTGTTTAGTGTGATTTATCAATACATGGCCAGATTATGGTTCCCATAGCAACCAATTTTTATTAGAAGTAAACAACTGGTGTGTTTTCATGGCCCTGTTTAGATACTAATTTACTCTTCATGGTTAGCAAAAATGTACCATGCTTTACATCTGATTTATAGTTTTATATAATATTCAGTGCTGCACTAATGTTTAATTTCAAATAAAACAAAGCGGAACAGTTTTCGAGTTCTGCTTTGCATCAAGAGATAAATTGGTGTATGCACACTTATGCAAGCTGGGTATTAGAAGTTTTTGGTTTTTCTTTTTTCCCCAAAAACTTTTCTGGGAGTTTGTCACTTGATATTTATATGTTGCAGTTTCACAATAAAGGTGAAAAAGGTTCTGACATGGAGCATGGCTTGTGTTCATTCAGCTACAAGGGCATTAGTGAGGTCAGGCACTGATGTTGGGTGAGGAGACTCCAGTTCCAGTTCATTCCAAAGGTGTTCAGTGGGGTTGAGATCAGGGCTCTGTGCAGGACCCTTGAGATCTTCCACTTCAACCTTAACACACGTGTCTTTGTAGACTCTGCTTTGTGTATAGGGGCATTGTCATGCTGGAACAGGTTTGGGCCTCTTAGTTCTAGTGAAGACATTCTATACAATTGTGTGCTTCCAACTTTGTGGAAACAGTTTGGGGAGGAACCACATATTGGTTTGATAGTCATGTGTCCAAAAACTATTGGCCATATGGCGTACCTGAAGGGCAACCTAAGATGGAGAATTGGGTACCTCAAAGTGGCAAGTACAGTATTTTTAATTAATATGTTTAATTGATAAATTGTAGTTGTATAATTTTCGCATGTATATTGAATTTCCTGACTATGGTAAATTCAATATACATGTGAAAATTATACAAGCTACCATTTGCTAACTAGCTGACATTATCCACCATTTTAATCAAAGTAATGTAAGTATAAGTAGCTAATGTAATGTACCAACTGAATCTGTACTGATGAACAGCAGTCAATCTGGTGTAAGTTACACATCTGAATGGAGAAATGCTCTTTTGCGCCGCTCGTTCTGCCGGTGGATTTTGTTTTAAAATGAGAGACTGGCTAAACTTACCATGCAACTTTATGTGTTAGCTAAGGTCATACAGTCAATTCATTTTTACTGAAATTTAGCGAGTGTTTTAGCTGCCATGGTTTGTGTCGTCACTTCATTAACTCACTAGTTTGCTAGTTATTATATCAGTACAGCAGAACAAGATATGACTTTACTACAAAACTGTCAAGAGCTTCAGGTGCGTGTTGAAAACGCATGCATATTCATAAGGCTTGACTGTCATCTCCAAAAGTGACAGTCACACCATCAACCACGCCCTTATAATTATCAAAATTCTTAATTCCTATAAAAATGAATTTTCACACTGTGTAATGTACATGGTTCATTTTCCCTTAAATGGTGTCACTTTTTTTTTTTAGACTAAATGAAGTGAAGTAGTGCCACAGTTTACTTCATAGCACAGTACAACTAATCAATAAAGTACATAGACAACTTTTTTTTGATAAGTTTTTATTTAAAAAATTTCAATTAGTTGTTGCAGCCATATTAATTTCTTTTTATCTTTTTTAAAATTTATTCTGTTTATTTATTAAATCATTTTTATCTGTTTCAGAGTTACCATGACCTAGTGTGCTTTAACAGACTGTTTGTCCTTCTCTTCCCTTTCTTCCATGAGGTAACTTTTTCCATTCAGTCCCTATGGACAGATAAAATATGGTCATTTAACATGTTTTACTTTATTACAAATTTTATCAGTTGTTATAAATTCTTCCTAAACAATGGGTTCTGTTTTTGTAATACAAACTAAAAATAAGCTAGATGCTTGTAAAATGCAACGTTAATGAAATGCTAATAAAAATTAATATGATGTGCTGAATATAATATAGATTTATCATTTATCATGTAGAGTTCTGAATATGATGTTCTGAATATAATGTAGATTTCTGAATCAGGCGACCTGAATATGATGTTTATTCTCAATATGATATTCTGAATATGATGTAGAGCTGTGAATATAATGTTCTGAATATAATATATAGTTCTGAACATGATGTAGAGTTAGATCAGAACTGCACTGCCATCTACTGATCTTCATCATGCACATTCTTCATAGTCTGTAAGACCTGGTATTAAATTGTAAGTGTTTGGAAGTTTGTTGCAGAGCTAGCAAAAACAGTTAAACAGTTTATTAAATGCTTTAATGCAGAGATTGCACTCCTCATGCTGCTCCTCAACAAGCCATTGTTCGTCATTTCTAGTGAAGAATATGAATCTTTTGTGTATGTGTGTGTGTGTGTGTCATAACTCCAACTCCACAGCCACACTTACAGTAGGCAGCTATGGGCTGCATGGCTTCAAAGACAGGGATATGCTTCACAGAGATCTGGCTATTCCAGTGATGAGCAATACAAACCAGAGATGACTTAATGATGAGATAGAAGAGTGTGTAAGGACACACACTTGGGTTTTTGCTATTTAACATACTTTCAGTTCATATATCCACTTCAAATTTACCACTTGATAGTTAAAAATATTAACAAAATAGTATGTATTTATAAGCTTAGAAATTATATATTTAAAAAACGAAATTAATAAGGAAAAAGTATTCAGACACTATGTTAAAGTATATATGTAAATGTTACATAGAAATAATAGAAGGTCTAGATATAAAAGCTGAAAAAATGTTCTCATGCAAATTGCACCTGGTGTCATTGTAAAAGATGTTGCAATTAGTTGAAAATATTTCACACACCACAACTGTGAGGGTGAAGGAACTTCCTAAAGTTCTCAAGCACAACATTATTAAGAACACTCAAATGGAAAAAAAGCTACAGAGCCAGCAAAGACCTTAAACATCCCTGTCAGTACAGCTGGTTCAATAATATGTAGGTGAGGAGTTCATGGATCCACAACTAATCATCCCTGGACAGGTGCAAGATTTCACAACTCGCTCTCAGACTAATGATAAGAAAGAAGAGTGAACCAGCAATCACTCAAAAAGAGTTGCAGGATGACTTGAAAGCAGCAGAAACAACAGTTACACAGAGAATAAATGAACTGCACTGCAATCATCTCCTTTCCTACACTGCTAAAACTCTGCTAAAAAAAAGGGGGGGGGGGCACAGAGATGAGCATGTCGACAAATCAGAACAATTTTGGATCAATATAATTTGGTCACCTGAAACCAAAAATACCTTTTTGGCAATAATTCCACTCAATATGTTTGGAGAAAGAAGGGTTGGGTGTATAATCCCAAGAACATCATAGCCACAGTGAAGTATGTAGGACATTACACATCACTGAAGGAATCATGAATGGAGTGATGTACTGGGACACATTTAATCCCAAGAACCTAAATCTGGGAAGAAGATGGATGTTTCAACAAGACAATGACCCCAAACATACAGCCACAATAATTCTAGAAGACCTAGCATGGCCTAGCCAATCTCCTGACTCGAATCCCAATGAAAATGTATGTAGGATTTTGAAATTGGGAGTCCATCAGAGGGACCCTCATAACTTTGGGGAACTGAAGACAAGGGAAATGGGCCAAAATTGATCCACTATGCTGCAAAAAGTGAATTACTTCTTAACATGGACATCTTGAAGCTATAATTGCTTTGCAACAAAGTACTAATGATGGTAATTTGTTGTGTCTGAATAGTTTTTACCTTATCAGTTTAGTTTTTTAAACTTTTTTGTTGTTGTTTTTGTTTTTATGCTTATCAATACATACTTTTTGTTAATATGTACAGTGCATCCGGAAAGTATTCACAGCGCTTCACTTTTTCCACATTTTGTTATGTTACAGCCTTATTCCAAAATGGATTAAATTAATTATTTTACTCAAAATTCTACAAACAATACCCCATAATGACAAGGTGAAAGAAGTTTGCTTGAAATCTTTGAAAATTTATTAAAAATAAAAAACAAAAAAACACATAAGTACATAAGTATTCACAACCTTTGCCATGACACTCAAAATTGAGCTCAGGTGCATCCTGTTTCCACTGACCATCCTTGAGATGTTTCTACAACTTGATTGGAGTCCACCTGTGGTAAATTCAGTTGATTGGACATGATTTGGAAAGGCACACACCTGTCTATATAAGGTCCCACAGTTAACAATGCATGTCAGAGCACAAACCAAGCCATGAAGTCCAAGGAATTGTCTGTAGACCTCCAAGACAGGATTGTATCGAGGCACAGATCTGGGGAAGGGTACAGAAACATTTCTGCAGCATTGAAGGTCCCAATGAGCACAGTGGCCTCCATCATCCGTAAATCGAAGAAGTTTGGAACCACCAGGACTCCTAGAGCTGGCCGCCCGGCCAAACTGAGCGATCAGGGGAGAAGGGCCTTAGTCAGGGAGGTGACCAAAAACCCGATGGTCACTCTGACAGAGCTCCAGCGTGTCTCTGTGGAGAGAGGAGAAACTTCCAGAAGAACAACCATCTCTGCAGCCCTCCACCAATCAGGCCTGTATGGTAGAGTGGCCAGACGGAAGCCACTCCTCAGTAAAAGGCACATGACAGCCTGCCTGGAGGACTCTCAGACCATGAGAAACAAAATTCTCTGGTCTGATGAAACAAAGATTGAACTCTATGGCCTGAATGGCAAGTGTCATGTCTGGAGGAAACCAGGCACCACTCATCACCTGGCCAATACCATCCCTACAGTGAAGCATGGTGGTGGCAGCATCATGTTTATCAGCGGCCGGAACTGGGAGACTAGTCAGGATCGAGGGAAAGATGATTGCAGCAATGTACAGAGACATCCTTGTTGAAAACCTGCTCCAGAGCGCTCTGGACCTCAAACTGGGGCGAAGTTTCATCTTCCAACAGGACAACGACCCTAAGCACACAGCCAAGATAACAAAGAAGTGGCTACAGGACAACTCTGTGAATGTCCTTGAGTGGCCCAGCCAGAGCCCAGACTTGAACCCGATTTAACATCTCTGGAGAGATCTGAAAATGGCTGTGCACCGACGCTCCCCATCCAACCTCTTTCCTCTCGCTGTATTTAGTTTTGCATTTCATTACTGATGATTAAGTACTTAAAGGTGAAATAGTCTTTTTTTATTATTCCTGACTTATACAAACAACCTGGAAGATATGTAGACCTTTGCCTTAGCAAAAAAATATTAAGTTGTGTTCGGAAAACTGACTTCCAGTCCTTAAAGCTTGTTTATGTTTGGATGTGCAATGGGCCAAAGTAGATCCTGGGGGCAGAGCTTTATGAACGTAGGCGAGAATCATTCAAATGTTGAACCCACTTAATCCACCTAAGTAACTAATTTGCAGTATGTCCTGGATTTTTTTTAAATGGAATATTTTACATAAATCATTCAAACCCCCTATCTTGCTGTTTTGTGTAATAAATATAATAATACATAAAGTTACTCAGTGTGCTGGCCATACATACAGATATCTTGGTGGGATTTTGAAGTAACTGTTGTGGTTTTGCCAATGACACTCACTCTTACATCAAATTAGCATGACAAACTGTGCCACATTTCGTCAAGTTCAAGAGTTCATAAAATTATAACATTTCTGAAAAAGGTCCAGATAAGTGTTGCTATAAATGATTGAGTTTTTAGTTTCTTTCCAAATTTAGAAACTTAATTTTAAACTTTTAATTACCAGTTGTGAATTCAAACCTTTTGCCCAGAATTTATTTTAAGTACACCTCTATTTAAGGCCTGGCTATATCATAAATACTGTATGTATAATGCTAAACTTCCTGCCAGGGGTGCTATGAAACACCTGTATGTAAATTACCTCCTCTTGTGTGTGTGAATGCATACCAAGTATTGATGATGCAGTATTTGCAATAAATTCCACTGTCATACAGCCATCTTTCCTTTCTTCTTCTTGCCTGTCAGTCTACATGAGAACAATACAGTATGGAGCTAGCTGATTAGTGACCATGTTCAGAGCTAAATGTAACCTGTCCTTCAATGATGGCAAAAGCTTCCTCTTATTTTCTTTCTACCTTGGTGATTATAGATTCTTGTATATTGCAAGTATTTTTTATTAGAAAGCTATGTTGCTTTGTTACTCACAAAGGTATAACAAAGGTGTAATCGATATTCTCAGATATTCAGATATTCTCAGATATATTCTTGAGAGGCACTTGCATCTCATCTCTTCCCTGCCAAGTCAGTTCCCACCTTTTAATATTCTACAATCCGGTCCGACTAACAGGCTTGTTTTGGTGCTGGTTTTCCCTTCACACATCGTATTGTGACTCCCTGGTCACTTCTGATATTGCATACTGGCAATACATTAGCTAGTTTGCTGCTTGCATTGGAACAGTTACTTCAATCTGGAGATATTGACTGACACCTCACTCCAGGGGGGTGGGACACCTGGGCTAGGATAGGGTAACTCTCTTTTAGCTTGGTTTCTATGTGTCGCCAAGTGTGGTTGGAAGATTCTGCTCTGCCTGAATTGTGCAAATTCACCCCTGCTTTGTGTCAATTTGCAGACATCACACCTGCTGCTATGAGTGGATAGAAGGGTACAGGTTTTGGAATCACAAAGTCAGCACACCAGATTAATGTGGAGCCTTTAGGACAGCACAGCCTAGTTCCAATGCCTATAAGTGGCCTGTCTGCCTTTGCACTAGTTTTAGGTGTGAACCCTTAACAGTGGCACTACCACTAAAAACTGGATGGCAACTACATATGGGTCAGAATGCACAACTGGCCTCACAACTTGTTATACCTTTGTTATACCATTTGTTATGCCGTTCCTACTCTATAAGTGATTCTTCTCATACGCTACAGAATTCAACAACTAGGCCTCTGAGTCCTACATGTGGGCCAGCAAGACCTTGGTTCCCACTGCTACTTTCATTAGTTGTTGGAATACCCTGGCAGTTTCCTCCCCAAGCACAGATACATTATCAACTGTATGGCAACAATTTGGGACCCTCAAACAGGTCACCAGGTCACTTCCTCCCTCTTTGCTGGAATTCCTTAAGGCACACTTTTATTAGCCTATGAAGAAGAAGGCTAACTTGAATTGGGTGTCTCAGCAAACAGCCTTTCTGTTAAGTATCACTTCAGCTGGAGAAAAGCTTGTATTTCTTTAGTTGTTAAAAAGATGACTGTGGAGTGACTTTGTGGTTGAATGCAGGATTTCTACGATGTCCTTTAGACTGGGTGACAGCTGATCAACTGTACATCTTCTATGAAGGGGGGCTGGCTCCCTAGTCTAAGCAAAGGGTGGTTTAACTCAAATGTGTACATCGGTTCAGTGAATTGCATTGAGTTAACACAATTTGTTTTCAGTCAGCCAATGTGATTTGATCAGGTATATTCAAAGTCCTGGAATAAAATGAAACTCTGCTCTGGCACATGAATCAGCAACATTACCCACTGCGCTATCATGCCACATTTGAAAGAATGAGGTTCATTTAATATTTTGTTCCCTTGGCTCCTGGCCACAGATGGCTGTGGCATAATCAGGGATTCAAACTTGTAATCTACCGGTGAAAAGGTGAACCCTTTTCTGCTGTGCTACTTGGGAAGCACTATCGGGTGGACCTAGTAGGTATATAATTATTGACTGTAGCCCATCTGTTGCTATGAATAATTTGTATAAAACCACAAAGTTGAATGAAATGACAAATTATACTTATATTAGAAGTGATAGTGGTTAGATTAATTGGCCAAAGCCAGCTATCCAAAAATGAGGTCTTGTCCTTTACTTTTTAACTTTAATTCATTTAAGAGAGAAGAAGAATTGATAGCATTTTGGTATTATTTGGTACATTTCTGCTGAGTGAAAAAGAAAACATGAATTCAGTCAAGCATTCACTTTATAAGTACAGTTAACAAGTAACCTTGGCTCACCTTGACCAAGACTACATTACAGTTAATACTGAAATGATTCTGTTTTTCAGAATACTCTCCAATGTTTCCATGAACTACTGGCTTCACCCCCACACTTGTTTTCAGGGAGACATATTCCACCTTCACTTCAGGTGACATGGAGCCCCAGAGGTGTCTGGGAACGGAAAGGGATTTGGAGA
Organism: Ictalurus furcatus; assembly: GCF_023375685.1. Lineage (NCBI taxonomy): Eukaryota > Metazoa > Chordata > Actinopteri > Siluriformes > Ictaluridae > Ictalurus > Ictalurus furcatus. Next base: position 13,236,651 of record NC_071278.1, read on the forward strand.
TTCTGGTTTCGAGTACAAGGAGTGAAGCTGTGACCCATGACATGGAGGCAATATCGCTGCAGCCTAGCTATAGTCTTCCTTCCATCCAGGAGCGGAAGAACGGTGAGCAAATTGATGTGGCCAGTCTCCTTAAAGTCCACACCACTCTCATCACTATCATCCGCACTTCCTCTTCATCGGTTTAAATTCCAGCCCTGTTGTGACACTGTGAAAATCAACCCCTTTGTGGGAAGAAAAATGGGTGGAATTAAACTGGAATCCCATGTAAATGCCAACATCTAATCACAGCTTACAGTAAATGGTTCCTTTAAATCTAGTCCAGCATTTTCTTGGCTAATTTCAGGGTGATTGGTAAACTAATAGTATGTATCTTTGTGCCAGTCTCATTCGCCGAGCACTCTGATATCAAAGGTTCCTTGGCCTGACTATGGCTTTCCTGGTGCGGATAAGCTGTGACGTTATGTTCCCTCTGCTGCCTGTGTGCCCATTTCATCTGGTTCTCACACTCTTGGCCAATGCTCTAGACTGGAAATGTTTTAGTGGTATGTGAACCATAATGAGAGGTCACAGAGGGGACAGTCGATGCAAGCAGACTGGCACTGAGCAATACTTAGGATTTTACATATAGCTGCCTCGGCTCCATCAGTATAGTTCATGTTATCCTCCCAGTTACCATTTCATTACTCAAGAGAAATGCACTTGAGGGGATATTGTCCTCATGGCTACAGAGAAGGAAGCAGAGAGCCCAGCAAGCATGCCTGTAATTCCCTCCTTCAATCCTCCAGTCATCTCCTGTTATTAAATAACTCCCAGGTTCAAGTAAAACTGTGACTCATTGAGTCGGTTATCTCAGAAACAACAGAAGAATATCCTTGTTTTTCACTGGTTCATGTCTGACAAATCATTAAAAAAAATGTTGCAAATAACATACAGTATTACAGTATTCAAACAACATACAGGATTTAGAATTATGAAATCATCAGCTTGACTTTTTATGGAGAATTTAAAGTTTTGAATTTGAATTTCTGGCTTCCTACTGTTAACATAGCATTTACAATTGAGGCCAAAAGTTTACATTCAAACTCAATTTTGCACAACTCATACATTTCATGTTACCTTACATTTCCTGTCTTAAGTCAGTTAGGGTCATTGCTTTAAGACTACACAGGAAACCTGAATTGAAATGTTTACCAAAGTGTTTTTATTATTCATAAATCTTGGTGGTATTCAATAGTTTAGTGAATCACTTGATTAAATATCTCACTACAGTATTGCGCTATTCGTTCAGTAAGCACAAACTGTTTCTGATGAACAGTTCAGCCTGTGTGGAAATCTCCTTTGAAACGCCCAATACAGAGCTAACAGATACCCATTGAAGCCTGTGCATATTTGGGTAGTCACTGTTTTAATGGGACAAAAGATTAACACTCAGTTGACAGCAGGTTTTTAGTGCATCAGTTTGAGTCCTTCCTGGATGCCTGGCTTCACTGCGAGTGAGTGGGAGTGTCAGTGGGTTTGGTTTTGCACAGAAAAAAATCTCAATGTTTATTAGACAGTGCGCTCTTCATTTCTCCTGCCTGGATGGATGGCTTCTCTTTATGATGATTGATCGTCCTTTCAAAGTGGTGGAACCTCTTAACAAACTGCCAATCAGTAAATCGGGAATGATCATGAATGACATCTCAGCAAATTACCTCTAATGTGAACAAAGTATATGTCTTAAGTGACTTGCCAAACTAATGAGTGTATCTAGGTGTATGTATGGTGCACAAAAGTTATACACCTTTCTTTCTCAGTCGTTTAATGAGGAACAAATTAACAGTAGTGCGCATTTCTGGTCTGCAATACGTGGCCATTATACAGGGAACCTGCAACCTTGCTCGCAGGACACAGGAAGTTCATTACTAACTGGCTGAATATTTCACACAGCTTATTATCACCTGCTGTTTCACTCCCTGAGTGCGGTCAGATTATTTTTTTTACATTTATTTTGTATGGTCCTTGGTGTTGCCCCCAAAATTCTTGTTATTTATTTCTTTATTTATTTATTTTTAAATGTTTTTCTTCTGGTTTGTAGAAATAATCCCTGTACAAATAATCAAAAACTTTTACAAAGTTGAAAACACCCATGTGGGCCTTTATGGATTTGTTTTTGTCAGGGTTTTTTTTGTTAAGAGACATTCTGAAGAAATACGCTCATGTGGTTGTTTTTCTCAGGAAATTCTGGAACTCTTACAGAAAGTACATTAACATTTTTTTAAAGAACGCAAACTTGGACATTGTGGTCTCTGGCTCTTCTTCTGCTAAGAGCAGGGCTGAATTTTGCCTTTTGGGGACTATTCCCACCAGAATGACAGTTTTGCCTCAGCACTCTGCTCGTGCAAGTTGAGATGATGGCAGCATAAACAACTGCATGTGTCTGTGGTATTTCTACAGGAGAATCCAAATTAATACAGTCCTGCCTGATCTGTACTTAATTTGAATTTATTTGAAAATTGTTTAATAAAAATATTGATTCATCTTCATTAACTACTTTATCCAGGGGTTCCAAGCCTTTTCCAGGAAGGTGGGAGAATTCACCCTGTATGACCTGCCTCGAGGTCGCCAGTCTATCGCAGTGCACCATACGCATACGCATTCACACACTCATCCATGCCTAGAGGCAATTAAGAACATTGGGAGGAAGCTGGAGACCCCAGCGGAAACCCATTTGGCGCAGTGAGAAAATGCAGTTCTCCATACTCACAATAACCCAAGCTCAGGATCGAACCAGGGACCCTGGTGCTACCATAGTGACTGACATTACTTCAAATATTTCGTTAATTTGTTCATTATACAGTACAATACTCATTAAACAGTACAGATGCTTGCATACAATACAGATGACTGCAAATATTTGCATCCCCTTTGATGTCTGGGTGAAAAAGTGAAGATATAGGCTACCTACAAAAAATAAAATAGAATGTCTTGCAACAAGAAACAATGCAAAATATACTGGCAAAATCAACAGAAAAATAGTTGGAACTTTTTCCATTATTTTGTCCTAAGGTATGGAAAATTTGTACTCAGCTGTATTACCTACTCAGCTCAGTTTCAGTTTCATCTGCATATTATAGCATAGCATGTTTATTAGGAATAAAATATATTGGCAACCCTTCAGAAGAAAATGAACCAGTATCAACATTTTATCTATCAATTGCACCTGTTTAATTATCCTGTATTCATGTGTTCACTCCTGGGCTGTGCAGTAAGTAATGAGAGCTTAGAGCAACAGATTGAACTAGAAATCCATGACATTTGGCCATTTTAAAATCCTTGAAGGAATTTTAATAATAAGCAATAAGAAATACAGGCCAGGTTTACTGTGTTCTCCGGCATCCTGACGAGTTTAATAATGTCACTGATAAAACCAGAATATAACTTTATCTTTCCCCTTTTCTGCTTTTCAAGACATGGGCTACATCATTACAGGTATGAGGAAACACAATCAAACTTTTCCCCACCACTGAAACTACACTATATGGCCAAAAGTATGTGGACACCTGACCATCACACCTATATGTGGTTCTTCTCCAAACTGTTGCCACAAAGTTGAAAGTAAATAATTCTATAAAATGTCTTTGTAGGCTGTAGCATTACAATTTCCCTTCACTGGAACTAAGAGGCCCAAACCTGTTCCAGTACGACAATACCCCTGTGCACAAAGCAAGCTCCATGAAGACATGAGGGCTTTTCACACTTGAAATAGTTAACCTTGGGTCATTCTAAACCCTGGGTAAATGGAATCCTGGGTTATGTTTCATGTTTCACATTGCTCATAACTTTACCTGGGGATAACAATTAATCCTGGGTATTCGTAATCTGACGTTTCAAAGTGTACATTCCTAAACCTTGGGTTAATGTTCTTATTTGCATATTTGTTTATGGTGTCAGCAACCATGATTGGATAAATAACTTGATATGAGGTACATGCTGTTCAGTTTCTGATTGGGGGCCTGTTGCTAAGCATCTAGCCGTAACGTTCTCTAACACTGCATCTTTTCACACTGTACACTTCTGGCAAAAGTGGTGCTAACCAGTTTCATAACCCCAGGTAAAAAGCGGTGCTAATCCCACTTCTAAATTACAAGTGTGAAATGTTCCTATACCCGGGGTTAAAAGTGGGGTTTAGAACGACCATAACCTTGGGTTCAGCGCAGTATGAAAAGCCCTATGGTGTGTTAATGTTGGAGTGGCAGAACTCAAGTGTCCTGCACAGAGCCCTGACCTCAACCCCATTGAACACCTTTGGGATGAGCTGGAACCGGAGTTTCCTCAACATCCCAACATCAGTATCTGATCTCAATCTCACTAATGATCCTGTAGCTGAATGACCACAAATCCCACAGCCATGCTCTAAAATCTATTGTTAAGCCTTCCCAGAAGAGTGGAGCTTCTTATTATTATTAACATCAGAATGGGATGTTCAACAAGCACATATGGTGTGTGATTGTTAGGTGTCCACATACTTTGGGCCATATAGTGTATGTTTAAATTTTATTGACACTGATTTGTCCTACCTGATCAGCATAAAAGCAGGGAGTATATTTTGACATGGATCTCTTATGATCACAAAAATGCCTCCAACATTATATTATATGAAGAAGCATGCATTTATGGGTGTGCAGAATGCGCATGCGTGCCGATAATGTGCAGAACACCGGATGCGCTTTAAGTTCAGTGTTGTGAAGTTGAGGTGCAGTTTCGGGTTAAACTGTAGACCCCGCCCACTTGCCCCGCCCACCGGTGCTGATTGGCTGAGCCGTGGTGGAGCCGTGGTGGAGCAGTGCTGGCTCACTATGCTCACAGCGACACAGACAGAAGCGATGAATCCCGTCCTGCTCAGCTCCGTTCTGCTCCGGTGTTGTGGCTGAAACGGCGGTCCATGGGACTATCAGCTCTTCCGTCGTCTGCTCCTTAATGGCCTGCCTCGAGGTCGAAACTCCAACCGTCTGCAGGGGTAAAGTCCCAGCTTTTTTGGGGAGCTTTTTGTTTTGTTTTCCCCACCAGGTATCACTGGTGAACTAATGTATTCTTGTTTCTTGAGTTTAATATTTAAGACGTGAAACAAGAATTTAGTAAACTGATTATAATTTTTCTAGTCTAATTGAAATCTTATAATAATGATGATGGTGGTAATGATGCTGTTGTTTAGTACTTGCTTTCTGTTCAGTACTGGCTATAATCTAGTATAACTCTTTACAGATGTTATCTCATGATTTGATTGCATGGCTGCTTTGTATCATGACTTGTGGAATTCAGTCAGTTCTTTTTTTTTTTCTTCCACTTGGCTTTTTATTTCAGTAGTTTGTTTTCTGGACTGTACATTCACACATAAATGATATTTTTTGTAGCCTTTAATTATTCTGATGCATGACAAAGTTTAAAGTATGATGGTGAGACAAAGAAACAATAGAAACCATCACAGAATTTTAATGGTTTTCACTACAAATACCATTACAAACCATCAGCTAACCATTAAAACCATTACCATTACTGGTCCATAATGGTATCCACTAGACATAACATGGCACCAATAGAAGGTAATAAATTACCAGTGGAGACCCACAGGGATGGTTACAGTTTCCATTAAAACCAATACAATTCCCGTTACAACCATTAAAACAAATTCTATGAGGGTTTCTGTTGGGTTTTTTTTTTCAGCAGGGTTGTTAGCTCATCATTGTATACATCTGTTTTCCATCATTACATCCAGCACAGGCTGTACACGTTGTTTATTTTGAGTCATGTTCTCATTTAAGCCCAGTTACATATTTTTAAAGAGCAGTTATTAGGTTTATAGAGTTAATGTTAATACAGTCTAGTGTTCTGAACATCTACCGTGGGCAAAATCAGCTCAATATCCATAACAAGCCATTTGTATTTAGGTTTGTGCACTACAGCAGCCAACACCTCAGCCTCTAAGATTGGATAAAGTGATTGGGCCCTGAACAGACGGGACAGAATACCTTTTGTTTATTGCAGAGTTGGAGAGCAGTTGTAAATGGTCCAGGCAAGGGTCATGTGACAGAATATCAGTACAAACATGAGCATGACCCAAGATGGGGGACTTACCCTCCCACATCCATGTTCAGATAAAGCTGTGATATTGCCCAGCAGTCCTGCAAGGCATTTCATTTGCTACAGAAACTGCCCCAGTTACTGGGGCATGTGCTGTGAGTAGTCAGGCCACTTTAGTCAGATTACTTTTTCCAACCTGACGACCTGGTATAAGGACATTGTGGAAAACATGGACTTTCAGAGTGTTCTAAACATTTGGTTTAAGAAATAGAGGATGCTGAGATCCAGGCCAAGTAGCCCTACTTGCAACTCCCTTCCCTTTAATGTCTGTAGGGAGTGGGGCTCTGCACTGCCCTCAGATCTGTCATTTTTCCCAGGCCATGTTCTCACACTGCTTAGGTTTATTTTTGCCAAAGTGAGTCAGAGCCCTGCTCAGACATATTAGATGCTCTCTTGGGAACTTAGCAGGCCATGTTGTGTTTGTCTCCTCTTGGACAGCCAAATCAGACGTTCCTTAATCAGCATGACAGCATGGCCATTAAAACGGGTGTAAGAACATCACACGTCCACCACCACATCGTCCAGCAGCACCTTCCTCTGCAAATATTTTTGCAGAAGAGCAATGCTATCATGCCAAAGTAACACATCCACACTCGTGTGTTTATTTAAATAGAGTGCCCCCTCTGTAGAAAAACAACAGTGCACACTGTCTAGGAATTACGGGCTTTTATATGATGCTCTGTGTTTTGCTACTGTGCCTAGGCTTTTGTTTTGATCCATCTTGGATGGATCCACTCCTACCTGTCCACTGCGTGACTAAGCATTTTATGTTTTTATGGCCCAGCACTTGCTAAGGAAACTGATTAGGCAATGTGAATCAGACGTTCATGTTTTTGCTTATTACTATTTGTTTTTTCACTAACATTTTTTACAAAAAGTCTTGCTCCCATGTTGATCTCATTGTCTCAGTACCATTGTGCGCAGATTATGAGGTTAGGTTCTCAATCCTGTTTTCTGACAGGTTCTTTTATTATATAGCAATATCAGAAAAAGAAAAGCAGGGCTAAAACAGATCAGTCAGTACATGTGGCTGTAGGTTATGTGCTTTGAATTAAGTGTATTAAAATGAATGATCTGCTAGTTTCCGGTTACACCAAGTTCACAGTTGATTTTGACCTGTTTGGGTAAAAATGAGTCATGTACAGTATAACTGTAATTGAACTATATGGTGTGTATTCCTCCGCAGTTCTGCAGCTCAGACTCCAGCAGAGACGCACTCGGGAACAGCTTGTGGACCAGGGCATTATGCCGCGTGAGTATGCACTCTGCCTTTTCTCAAACCAGAAAATCTAAATAAGTCATTAATCATCTCTTACAAAATGAATAGCATGAACACTAGCTAGAGCAAAGCATCAAATATGTTAACTGAATATATCTTGTATTATCTTGACAACCTATCACCACTAACCAGAGGAGTTATCAGTTCATCAGCAGAACTGATAATGCTACAACGAAAAGTGTTGTACACATCATTAAGATCCTACCATATGTACAGGCACCTAAACCCCTGCTAGATGTTTCAGAATAGCCTCCATGACTGGAACTATAACTTTTCATAAGCTCAAATACACCTACTTTAAATGAAGTAGCATTGCATCTGAGTTCATTCCCGATGCTTCCCAAAGCAGATAGATGCTTGGCTAGTTGTTGTTTTTTTTACAAGAATGGAACAAAGTGGTCTGTACAGGAAGCAATTTGTAGAACATAACTTATTTCAGCTCCTGAACCAGATGCCCTGTGCAACTTTCTGGCAAGCTTTCTATCTTTTCTGTAATGTGACTGAGTATGCAACCTAACTTTATTTTAAAACAGCAATGTCCAAATCCAGGAACTGCTGTTTACAGATGACAAAAATAGCCATCTAATAATATTTAATCAGATTGTATTTTGCAGTCCATCTAGGATTTAGTGATCGCAGAAATTAATACAAAATCAAGCAAACTTGATTTGGAAGGAGATAGCAATTTTTCAAAATTACTGCAGATTTTCTGTAAAGATTTGGGCCATGTGACGTCATCACAACGTGCATTCAGCCAAAGCTCTTTAATTCAAAATGCGTCGAACATGAGTACAGTTAAAAGGTCTCATTTACCAACAAACATCACTGTGAAAGACCATGCAAAACAATTTTGTGTGGTTGCAATTTTGCCAATTGAAGTAGTTTTCCTCAAAAAAAAGCACAAAAAAAACACTGCAAGATGTGTCGCAAATTTTGAAAAACACCACAACAAAATCAAGCATTTTTGGCTCAACAATCACGAAAAACTAGGTGAAATCCTGTATGGACTGATTTAGTTTTAGGGTCTGATATATCCCAAAAAGATCAGAAAATGTAGCTGGACACGCTATCAGAATCTCCTACAAGCTAAAGCCGGGACGCAGTGCTTCTGCTAGTCAAAAATAAAGTCCTTTAAGCGGCACTTCATTATAATACAAATAAGAATTTCCAGGAGGATTTTCTTTTAATAACCGATTAGAAGGATCATATGAGTGACCATATAAGTTAATATTGTTAAAATATATTGTAAAAACTAGAGATGCACCGATACTAAATTTCTCAGCCGATACCGATAACCGATTATTCAGAGTAATATCGGCCGATACCGATAGTTCTGCCTTTTAAATTAATAATAATTAATTCCACAGTTCTGAAGGAAATGCAAATAAAAACTTTATTCTCTCCATTTCAACAAGTTGTTTCACAGTAACTGGTCTCATAAACAGAAAACACATTACTGTAACATTAACACGAACTAAATTCTGAAGATTAAAGTAAGATTTCTTAACTTATTGAATGTTATTAATTCATATCAACATCGACTGAATTCTTAAAAACCTCCTGTTAGTCTCACATTCACTCACCACAAACAAAAGCATTTCTACTTCAACACTGAACATCAAACTGGTAATATATAGGTCTAATATAAACCTTTTTTTTGATGATATTAACTCATTAACATTAACTACATATGAAATATACTACTCTAAAATATACTACTACTACAAATATTTTCCTGTGCAATATATAGAAATGTATACCATTTTACAACTCTTCATTTTAATCTTTGCAGAGATTACAGCGCGTTCAAACTGCATCATTCCACACAAGAGACATCATCTTAACAAAATTGATGTGTTTTCCCGCCCTCTTTTGATTGACAGGATATAATCAGCCCTAATCATCGGATGTTTTCAAACTATCAGCTGATAGCAGGAAAAATAGCCTTTATCAGCCGATACGTCGGTGCATCTCTAGTAAAAACATTTTTGGAGACCTCAATTCTGAGAAGTTGTTGCACTGTGCACAGTTGCTCCAAAAACCAAAGAAATGTAAATCAAAATGTCTTTTTGGGGGAAAAAAAAGTTTTATTTGCAGTTCAGTAAGGCAGTGTTTAAGTCTGCACCCTTGACCTTTTATGGATTTTTGTGGGCATCACTGCATGCGAATGAGCTCTGTCTAGAACGCACTTTGCATTTTACAGGTGATCCACATACACATGCGAGTACAAATAAAACTGAAACTATTGTAAATCTGTCAGAAAATATTAGTTCAGTTTGGATTACACAAATATTTACACACACCTTTACTAAAATATTGATGAATGAGGTCCATTATTGGTATTTGCATTCAGTTATGTTTCGTGAACTAATGTATTCGTATTCGGTGACAGCCCTAGACTGTGGATCTGTTCTGAAAAAAAAAAAAAGCAGAGAGGAAACAGTGGCGTGACTGGTGTCTGTGTGACTCTGTATGAGATAGACCAGCTCTCAGAGCACCATTCTTGTAAGTGGACTCTCTCCAATCTCAGGCTGCTACACCAGACCTCCTGTGTATAGTCAGATCAGAAGGAACAATACAGACTATTACAGTTGAGCTACCATTGAGGTTGCAGAAATGGGTTTTTGTGAGGCAGTGCAGGATTAGAATGAGTAATACAGAGCCACTAAACAGAGGATGAGTAAAGTTTGTCTTGCTAAATCAAAGCCTCAGCTCTCTTGTGATGAATGGATAAAACAGTCACTTCCTCTTCACCCCACAGGCAAACGCATGGTGAAAAATCAGTTAACCAACCATATGGGAGAAAACATTCATCTAGACAACTTTCATCTTCCTCTGTCTGGCAGAATGCTGACTCGTTTCATTACTGCAGATAAGATCGATCTGTCAGGTCCCCATGGGAGATTGGTATATATAGTGAAAATGTTAAGATTTTGACACAATTGCCCTCAGAACCAACAGCAAGCAAGGAAAACAACCACTTTGGAGTGTCTAGCATAGAAAAGCATTTGGCCTATTTCAAGAATGATATTTGATGTATTTCTCTTTTTAGCACTGAAGACTCCTGCTGCCTTTCATGAACAGATACGAAGCCTTGAGAGAGCCAGGGTGAGTCACAGACAGGCCATAAATGATATAGGAGTAAAATCGCAATACAGCATTGAGAGAGTGAATGTCAATGATGTAAATTTGGTTTGTTCATGTACAATCAGATGAAGGCAAGAGAACAGGCTTAGAAGCCTGACCTTAGCATTTTAATCTTTCTCCTACCTCACTATGGCCAGACTGAGAATTTCCTGAAGCACAAGATCAGTAGTAGACCTGAGCGTGCAGAGCTGGTCCGTATGCACATCCTCCAAGGTAACCACACTATTATCAAGGTTCTGTGATTCTCTCTGTTCTGTGATAAAGAAAGAACATAGTTTATCATGTTGCATAGCTATGGTCTGCTTTATATTGATCAGATTAAATAATGTGTTTCAGAGACCCAAGCAGAGCCCTCATTGCAGGCTACGCAGATGAAACTCAAAAGGGCTCGTTTGACTGATGATCTCAATGAGAGGATTGCCCAGAGGCCTGGCCCAATGGAGTTGGTAGAGAAGAACATCCTGCCTGTAGAGTCCAGTGTGAAGGAGGCCATCATTGGTAAGCAGTATTATAATACAATTGCGTGATTCTTTATGAGGTCTATAATCACTGAATATATAGGGTGCCTTAGTGGTTAACACGGTTGCCTAGCACCTATAGAGTTGGGGGTTCGATTCCCCCCACCGCCCTACATGCACGGAGTTTGCATGTTCTCCCTGTGCTTCAGAGGTTTCCTCTGGGTGCTCCGGCTTCCTCCCCTAGTCCAAAGACATGTGCTGTAGGCTTATTGGCATTTCCAAATTGTCCATAGTGTGTGAATGTGTGCATGCGATTGTGCCCTGCGATGGATTGGCACCCTGTCCCATGCCATGTGCTCAGATTTCCCTGGGATAGGCTCTATGGACCTCTGTGTAGGATAAGTGGTACAGAAAATGGATGGATGGATATATAATATAGTGTTGTCTTTTGGCACAGAAAGTGAGGTGAACTACCAAAAGACCCTGGATGTGTATAACTTTGATGAGGACAGCAATGAAACTCCGTCCCCAGTGGATCCAACCAGTCAGGAATCTCAGTGTTCTGTCCCATCACCCAGAGAGGCCAGACTGCCTGAGATCTCTTCTGCTACTCTGACTGCTGGCTCCAACCTACAGGTGAAAGTCATTATTAATGCTCCAGGATAGATTGCTCACTTTGTTGTTTTCAACAAAGGAGATTATACAAGTGTTTCACAAAGACCACATTGGAAACTCAGGATAAGAGTGCTGATATGGAATTGTCCACCAACTTGCCATAATGCTACTTTGGAAAGTTACATCCTGCTGTTTGAACCTATCTATTATTGCACTATAACTATTGGATGCATGTCTAATCTGTTTCTGGCTCCCATCCAGTCTGTGTTCTCTGCATTTCTTTGTTAAATGGAATTTTGTAGTTTCTCCTCCCTTTTGTTTGAAGTCGTGTGGTTTGTCTCTGTCTTTATCTCAGCCCTGTCCACCTACGACCCAGAGCTCAGAGTTACTCAGTCAGACATCAGCAGAGGATCAGACAAACACTCAGCACATAACTCCTGCTCAGCCAGTCACCACCGCTTCCCCCATCAAATCAGGTCTTACTCTTGTGAAGGTGAGCAAAACGCTATGGTGATCTCATTTCCTGCAAGTGTTTTTCTGTCCTCAATCAAATGGGCAGTGACTCAATGAGGTCTGGCTGTCAGCTGTGACAGATTGCTGAATTGTGTTGGTAAAGAAAACAGTTATGTACAACCCTAAATCATATTAAAGAATATGTTTATTTATGAGAGAAATGAGAGAGCTGGAACAAAGCACACAGCACAAAGAATCAGACCAGACAAATTTGCTTTGCTGGGAAATGGGACGTTTTTCAAGAAACCAAAACACGATTTTCTTTTATTGGGTACTTTAGAGACGAGGATAATAATTTTTTATATTTACAATAATTTTTTTTGTAAATAAAAAATATATATATATATATATATATATATATATATATATATATATATATATATATATATATATATATATATATTTATATATTTATATATATTATAAGGGAGGAATGAAGAAGCCTTTCTTGCCTCTTTAGAGTCATACACATGAGCTTTACCTTGGTGATTTGATTTATTTGGTCTGGCCTGCTGCTTATAAAGCTCTCTTTAAAAGCACATTATATAAAGCATCCTGGGGAGGAAGCAGTGGATCTGTGACACTAAACTTTCAGTCATAATAAAAATAATAACTTGACCGTGAGATTGTGTCCCTGTCACAGGTACGGCTGTGGCTCAGGTAGTAGAGAGGGTTGTCCACTAATCATAAGGTTGGCGGTTCGATTCCTGGCCCACATGACTCCACATGTCGAAGCGTCCTTGGGCAAGACACCAAGTTGCTCCCAATGGCAAGTTAGTGCCTTGCATGGCAGCTCTGCTACCATTGGTGTGTGAGTGTGTGCGAATGGGTGAATGAGACACAGTCTAAAGTGCCTTAGATAAAAGCGCTATATAAGTGCACCATTTACGTACCTTATGCCAAAACAAAGGCTGAAAAGCTTTATTAAATGAACTAACAGCAAAAGCAGCAGCTGTCTTCTGTCTTCAATTGAAACAATGTCGTCAAAGGAAACACTGACTCTTATTCTGCACTAAAGACCTGATGAAAGTACAATCCCACAAACTAAAAGCAGGGCAATATATTGTGCATTATTCATAATCTGCACCCTCAAAGCATGTTCCACATATTTGTCTCAAGAGTTGTCCCTCCCGTTTAGGGAGGGTGGTTGGATCCGAGCATCTGTGCTTGTATAAGCAAACCTGAAATTATTTTTTTTTCAGCTCACTGGCTTTCAGCTCTCTCCCTCAGATGCCAGACTCATTTTCATGTATATCCTGTAGCTGAGCGTTGTGAAACAATAAGGGTCATGTCCTCCTCCAGGCATCCTGTTTCCCCATCCTGTCATTCTAGACAGATGTTGACTTACAACCCTATATCAATTCATAAGCAATCATGAAATGTCGTGAAATGGTTTCGTGTAAATTTCTCAACTGTGTCCCGCAGCTCTGTGTTTGCACTGTCAGATAATCGTTCATATAAAGTATTGGAACATCAAAGCCAATTCTTTTGTTTTTGCTATACACTGAAGACATTTGGATTTGAGATCAGAAGATGAATGAGACGATAGATCAGAATTTCAGTTTTTATTTCCTGATATTTACACCTAGATGTTTTAAACAGCTTAGAACATGGCCCCGTTGGTGGCAGACCATCCAATTTTAGGTGGGCAAAATTATTAGAACAGATAGTCCTGAAGTAAATTAAAGTACAACACTTTTTAACAATATTTGGTTGCATGCAATAACTGCATCAAGCCAGTGACCCACTGACATCACCAAACTGTTGCTTTCTTCTTTTATGAAGCTTTTCCAGGCTTTTACAGGAGCCTCTTTTTAGTTGTTTGTTTCTGGGGTTATCCCTTCAGGCTCTTCTTCAGGAGGTGAAATGCTGCACAGTTTAATTAAGGTCTGGTGATTTACTTGGCCAATCTAAAACCTTCTACTTTTCCTCCTGATGAAGTTCTTTGTTGAGATGGCAGTGTTTTGGGTCCTTGTCTTGCTGCATGATTAAGTTCCTCTTGATTATATTGGATGCATTTCGCTATAAATTGGAAGACAGATTGTTTCTGTAGATTTCTGAATTCATTCTGCTGCTACCATCATGAGTTCCATCATCAATAAAGATTAGTGAACCTGTTCCAGAAACAGCCATGCAAACCCAAGCCATGACATGACCTCTCTCTGGTCTTCATCTAGGTGTATCCTTTTTAACAACAAATGCAGTCTTCACAGGTGACACTCCGGGCTCAAGCCAAGGGTAGACATTCAGAGCTATTCATTGTTTAAACACTCAATCTAACAGGGCATGTCTGGGTAACAAGAAATACCTATCAGTCTCATATTTCAATATTTTTGATCACTTCAAACAAAAGTTGCCATATTCTAAGTTGTTAAACAAATCTAAATGTAAATATCAAGAAATGAAAGCTGAAATTCAGATGCATCTTCTCATCCATGCTATATCTGTCTTCAGTGTATAGCAAAAACAAAAGAATTAGCCTTGTTGTTACAATACTTTGGGAGGGGACTGTATATAGTTCCAGGTGTGAGCTTCATTAATGCAAACCTTTGTCTTCTTTTCCACTGTTTTAGCAAAGCCAACCCAAGCTTCCCAGTGAAAAAACTCGCAGCAAGAAGAGCAAAGAACCCAAGCCAAGGATAAAGAAGCTCAAATACCACCTGTATATCCCACCAGACCAAAAACAGGAGCCCAGTGAGGCCCCAATGGACTCGGCCTATGCCCGATTGCTTCAGCAGCAGCAGCAGTTTCTACACCTGCAGATCCTTAGCCAGCAACAACAGTACTACAACTACCAGGCCATTCTACCTGCACCTGCATCATTCAGGTGTGTGCTTACAGCATCCTTGCTTTACAGATGCCTTACAGCAATGTATCTTAAAGGAAAATAGTGTAATGCTTCACTAAAGTGATTATACTTTAAGGAAAAAATAAATTAACCAAATATGCAGGGCTGTAAGTGTCTGTGGAGTTAAAGTGTCTGAAAGTGAAAGATGAGAATACAAAAAAAAAGAAAAAGAAAAAAAGAAATGAAACCCAATAAAGTAGCAGAGACTGTAAGACAGATTGTGGAGGGAAAAAGAGCCATTATAAGCTTTTGTTCTTGTTTACAAAAATACATCACAATACATATGAAATATGAAACCTTCCTCTCATAAATTCGAAGGATTTTTTTAAAGGTTTAAAATGTAACTAAATGCAATGTAATTTTGCATTCATTTGAGTAAGCATCTCATGTTTGCTGCATGCATCTTATTTACGGTATATAATCAAAATATGCTGCAAATTAAAAAATACCAATTAAAACATTTGATGCTGGCATTCCATGGCATTATGTTGGCCAGATGAAAGTGGTGCATATGTGTCAGAACTGGACCATCACTCATTTGTTATCTGGCTGTCCAGCATTGTCACACAAAAGCAAGTCTGCTGTCATGTGACTGAAGACCACTGACCTGGTCACCCTGTTCGATGTGGAAAGTTAAGTGAGAGTAGGAGCTGAATTGCTAACAGTGGAAGAAAGTGTATCATTTAACTTTACCTCTTTTGCACAATGCCAAGTGCTCATAGCTTTTATGCCTTATTAATAATGTTAACATTTCCATTAGTTGATTGGAGCTCTAATTTTTCAGTTCATCTCAAATAGCCATTCAATTCCTACAACACTGAGATTAAGGAGAGTTTCGCTACACAGGCTGAAACACAGCTAGTTCTGAAGAACTCTGAATAGCATATCTTCACCTATTAATCTGGCTTTAGAGAACGTGTCTGAGTACGGCACTTCCTCACATTCTTTTTCTCCCTGACCCATGTTTATGCCAGACGAACTTCTGCTGTTATTGCACGAAACATAGCTTGTTGATTGTGAATGATGAGGACACAGGAAGTTCCATTTAAATCAACCTCCTGGCATTCACACGTTTTTTCTCCTGTGTGTATGACAGGCCTTTGCCTAAGGTTCCAAGCAGCTGTCCTAACGTGGCCGTGGGAAACAGCCAAGCTCCACTTGTAGTGTCCCTGCCCAGTGCTACCCCTGGACTCGGCACCAACAGCACAAACAACTGCAAGCATGGCCCACTGCCTACTAACCTAGATGAAATGAAGGTTTGTCATAATAAAATAGAACATTTTTTGGCATGGTAGAAAGCCTTCTGCATGACGTACAGAGGTGCTTGCTTACCAGTGGTATTTTTGAAAGTGATACCTAAGAGTTAAACAAAGCAACCCACTATTCAGGAGTATAAACTGCTTAAAGGAAAATGAAAACTGGAAACAGAAACCTCAATCAAGTTTTGAAATAGAATCTTTCATTTGAAATCTCCATTACTGATTAATAAAGTAATTTTTTTTTCATTCTTTTTAGCTACTAGCTTATAATTTTCACTCACCGTCTACTTTATTAGGAACACCTGTGCATCTGCACATTTATGCAGTTATCTAATCAGCCAATCATGTGGCAGCAGCACAATGCATAAAATCATGCAGATGCAGGTCAAGAGCCTCAGTTCACATCAAACATCAGAATGGGGAAAAAGTGTGATCTGTTTCCATCCACAGAACTGTCACTCACTCAATGTTTTTTGTATTTCGCACCATTCTGTGTAAACTATAGAGACTGTTGCGTGTGTGTGAAAATCCCCGAAGATCAGCAGTTTCTGAAATACTCACACTGGCCCCCTGGTATAAATAAACATGTTACTGTTAAAGTCACAGAGATCACACTTTTTCATTCTGATGTTTGATGTGAACATTAACTGAAGCTCTTGACCTGAATCTGCATGATTTTGTTTTGCATTGTGCTGCTGCCACATGATTGGCCAATGGTGCACATGTCGTGAGTGGTAGCTGATGGTGTGCATGTCGTGATTGATAGCTGATGGTACGCGTGCATGTTGTGAGTGGGAGATGATGGTGGCTGGCAACCAGAAATAATGGCTGTTAGCACAGAAAGACAAACAGATATTGATGGATATCAAGATGAATGCTTAAAAAGAACTGCAAAACACTGCAGTTAAGGTCACCTGCCTTTTGGTAACATTCTTTGGTATATCTGGCAGCTTGTAGTTTCATCCTATATTTTTGTACTTTGCTCCCGTTCTTGTGCTGTCACTTTTTGATTAAGTAGCTTCATTCTTTAGAAAGAGCTAATTTGCTTGGATCTATCAATCCTAAAGTAGCAGGTGTTTGTTTGCTTGACAGAGATGGTTTACCTAATTAGTCTCTTCATCTTCATCCCTACTACCTACCCGGTGTATATATTCATCCATATTTAAAAAAACGTCAGTAGATTAGACTGGAAAATAATTCAAATTTGATACCAATCCTGTGTTTTACACCAGTTATGATTGGAAACAGTATTGGCATGTCTCATTTTGGTTGAACCCTATCTTTAATTATATGCCTGCTGTTCTCACAGGTGGCTGAACTTAAAGTCGAGCTGAAACTACGTGGTCTCCCTGTATCTGGCACTAAAACAGACCTCATAGAGAGGCTCAAGCCCTACCAGGAGAGCTACAAGGTCACCAGCACTCAACAGACTGAGACCAATGGCATCGTTGCTCCACTGGCCAATCAAAAGACAGAAAGCATAAGCATGACTCCCCCAGTGTCTCCTGTGCACTCAGAGGTTTCCACTGGGAGTATGGAGGAGAGTAGCGACAGCAAAGTGTTGGCTGCCACATCTCCATCCATCATGAAGACAGAGGATACATCAGTGGAGGCAGCAGTACCTGATAAAGACCAGAGCTTGTATGAGAAGGAGCGCCAAATAGAGGACCTGATTCGGAAGCTGGAGCAGGAGCAGCGTCTGGTGGAGGAGCTCAAGATGCAGCTAGAGGTGGAAAAGAGGAATCAACAGGGAGCGACGCAGCAGCAGGGTGAGCTTGAAACTCTTATCAGGATAAAAGAGGAGCATGATTCCTCCTCCAGCTGTAGCTCCACTATGGTACAGGACGAGTCCCAGGGACAGGTACAGCAGTTCTGTATTGCTTCACAAGGAGTGCACGCTTCCCAGTCCATCCTCAGCACTCAACCAGAGCAACATAGCCTTCCCACCGCCATCCATCTTCCACAGGTCCCTCTTCATGCTTGCTTAATTATTACTTAACTGCTCTATCATCCTCCATCCTAATTTGGCCTTTTCTGTGCAGATGCAGCCGGTTCTCCAAAACACAAGGGCTCAAACAGAGAGTGCAGCATTTCAGCAGCACACAAATCCGACACAGGCTGCACCTCAAGTAAGCACCAAGAATCTTAGCCATTACTGTGAACATTTAGATTGGATTGGTTTCTTTACTTGTTGCCATGATCCTCATTGACATTTTATTTCCTGGAATCAGTTTACTTTTTCTACTTTATCTTTAAACCAGCACTTCAATAAAACAACCTGTTGTCATTTTTTACTGACCTATTATTGCATTCCGTTCCACTTCGCTTCATAAATCCACTTTAGTGTGTTCTTGCAATGACACGCCCACTTCAATTTCTCAGTGACTTGGCTTGGAATGCTCTTTTCCTGCGCCCAGATTGTGTTCTCCCACTTATCTCCCTTATTGCCAAAGCAATAGCTGCTCTGGTCAGCTGATAAATTCCTCTGTTAATAGCGTCAAAGTGCCGGCTGCAGTCAGGCATGGGAGCTGGAGCAGGTGCCAAGTGATGAATATAATGAGACATGCTGACACTTGAGCTCTGTGTGCATGCCAGTCACATACACACATACACACACACACACACACACACACACACACACACAAACTAGGTCCTAATAGTCCTCACTAGCAGTGTGTTTGTCCACAGATAATGTCCGTGTGCAGCACCTCGGGCTCAGGCATCCAGCTGGGGCAGAAGCAGGAGCAGCAAAGGTCCAAAGTGGCTCAGTCCTGCTCACCTACATGCAGTCCTCCAAATGGATTCACAACTAAAGTAAGCCTGGAATTTTTTTTTTTTATTATTATTTTTATTTTCTTTTTCCCCCACATAAACTATGCTCTGTGATTTTTGCAGATTTTTTTTCTAAGATTACCTGTGTCTGTCTGTATAACTGAATTTATGTAAAATCTCTTAGTCTGAGATGAATAGCAGTGGAAAATGAAATACACCCTTTCTTATTACATCTTATTTCTTTTCTTTTCCACATTAGCCAACCTCCCCCTGCCAGCCCACCTACAACCTTCCACCATCTCCATTCAGCAATCATCACAGCCCCAAGAACAAAGACCCTCCTCGCTATGAGGAGGCTGTCAAACAGACTAGAGCACTTCAGGCTACTATGCAGGTAAAATGTAATTCTTCTGCCAGGATATCAGACAATGGGCCTCATATATCAAGCTGGATATGAATGTGTAAATTGTATATTGTGGCCATGAAGGGATGTACATGGTCATCAACAACACATAGGCTGTGGCATTCAAGCAATGATTGCTTAACTTCAAGTGTGCCAAGAAAAATTTTCCCCGGACCATTACACCACCTCCACCAGCCTGAACTGTTGACACAAGTCAGGTTGGGTCCATGGATTCATGCTGTTCGCACCAAATTCTGAGCCTACCATCTGTGTGCCTCAGCAGAAATCGAGATTCATCAGACCAGGCTATGTTTTTCCAGTCTTGGAAAAACACTTCCAGTCACCGTGCAGTTTCGGTGAGCCTGTGCCCACTGCAGCCTCAGCTTTCTGTTCTTGGCTGACAGAAGTGGAACCTGATGTGGTCTTCTGCTGTTGTAACCCATCCACCTTAAGTTAGAAAGTGTTGTGCATTCTGAGATGCTTTTCTGCTCACCTCAATTGCACAGAGTGGTTATCTGAGTTACTGTAGTCTTTCTGTCAGCTCAAACCAATTTGGGCATTCTCTGTTGACCTCTCTCCTCAACAAGGTGTTTCCGTCCTCAGGACTGCAGCTCACTGGATGTTTTGTCTTTATTGCACCATTCTGAGTAAACTCTAGAGACTGCTGTGTGTGAAAATCCCCAGAGATCAGCAGTTATAGAAATACTGAAACCAGCCTGTCTGGCACCAGTAATTATGTCATGGTCAAAATCTAATTTTTTCCACATTCTGCTGGTTGATGTGAACGTTACACAAAGCTGCTGGCCGTATATGCCTGATTTTTATGTATTACACTGCTGCCACACGATTGGCTGATTAGATAACTGCATGAATGGGTAGGTGTACAGGTGTTCCTATAAAGTGCCGTGTGTGTGTGTGTGTGTGTGTGTGTGTGTATGTATAGTGCTGTGGAAAAGTATTTGATTTCTTCGGTTTTTGTGTATATCTCATACTAAGTAGTTTTAGATCTTCAAACGAAATACAACATAAAACAAAGGCAACTTGAGTGAACACACAATAGTTTTCATTGATTTTTTTTTTTTTTTTTTATTGGAAGCAAAAAAAAATTATCCAGCACCTATCACCCATGTGAAAAACTAACTACCCCCTTAAACTTAAAATCTGTTTCTCACCTTTTAGCAACAATAACTGCAACCAAACGCTTCTGATAACTGGAGATCAGTCTTGCACTTAGTTCTAGGACTAGGACGTACTCCTATGCTTTGGATCATTGTCTTGCTGCATAATCCAGTTGCGTTTGTGTTTCAACTTAAAGACTGATGACCGGACATTCGCCTTTAGGATTTTCTGGTAGAGAGCAGAATTAATGTTTCCCTCAATTTTGCCCAGGCCCTGAAGCAGCAAAGCATCCCCACACCATCACACTACCACCACCATGCTTGACCGTAGGTGTGATGTTCTTTATGTGGAATTCTGTGTTTGGTTTACTCCAGATGTAATGGGACCCCTGTCTTCCAAACAGTTCCACTTTCGACTACTCAGTCCACAGAACATTCTCCCAAAAATGTTTGAGGATCATCCAGATACGTTTTGGCAAAATTCAGATGAGCATGTTCTTCTGGGTTAGCAATGGTTTTAGATCTGCAACAACTAATCAATAAAATTGATGATAATCGATTATGAAAATCATTGTTAACGAATCTCATTATCGATTAAACTTATGTTTATATCCAGCATGCTCCACTGTGTGTAAGGGGCAGGGGAAACTAGTGCAAGCTGCTTAAAAGGTTTAGTTTAATTTAAGTTTATTGTCATTATGTGCTGTATTTGCGTGCTTGCAGTGTAACTTCTGTAGTTTATTATAACGGAAGTGATGTGTTAGTAACGAGGCCGCGTTGCTGATCACACGTGGTGTAGACACAGAGATACACAGTGGGAGCACAAGTAAGATCTGTAATGTCTAATTAAAACACTATGATCAAAAGTAAACACAAGTAAAACAACATGTCTAAGGGCAGTGAGTAACAGAAACCACAAGGTGCAGTGAAGGAGTTTTTATTAATAATTTAGGACTGTAGTTTAATTCAGTGTTTTTTGTGCATCCATAAAAAATAATGCGTAAGTATTGTATTTATAAATATATAATACTTATATATAATGTAAACTAAACCAAATAAATAAATTTGTGTGTATATATATATGTGTGTGTGTGTGTGTGTGTGTGTGTGTGTGTGTGTGTATATATATATATATATATATATATATATATATATATATATATATATATATATATATATATATCAGTGCTGTCAAGCGATTAAAAATTTTTAATAGAGTTAATCACAGCCCATGACTGTGATTAACTCTATTAAAATTTTTAATTAATCACGATTAATTGCAAATTTTAAATACTAGGATTTACTTGTAAACATGTTGAAATAAATGCATGAGAAACTGGTTTAAGGAAACAGATTCTTCAGTTTTATTATCACAACCATTAACATGTTTAACAAGTGTTCAATAACAATCTCTTAAATTGTTGAGGCATCCATTTGAACTGCAAACATATTTAGCAGAAACCAACAACTGTTAAAGTAATGTCTGCTACAAAGTCACAAATAGCTTACCTGTAATTTTTTTGTATAGTAACATCAACTCAAATGAATGCAGCAATAAGTAGGCCTATTTTAGAAATGGAATGCCATAATGTCTGTGAAGAGACCGAGTGAACAGTCTCTACATTCTTCGTTAAAGATAATTATTTTAAACAGTGTGCATCTGTGCAACATGCCTCCTGTCAACCAATCATACAGTCTGCTCTTCTTTCAACCAGTTGCTCAGGCAGATTAACTTTTTCACATTTTCAGATGATAGAGCTGACCTCTTCTTCTGCAGAATGTGGCCTGCCCTAGAGAACAGTCTCTCACATGGCACTGGTGAGGCAGGTGTTGCCAAGTACCTTTTTGAAATATGGGCCAGGTTATCATATGTACCTGCTTGTGATGACCACCACTGTAGTGGACATGTTTCTATGCTGACACAGGGCTCTGCCTTGTACCTCTCTAGAGATTTATCTGTGGCCAGTACCTCTTCATCAGACTCCGACTCTGATCCCATGAGTAGGAGGGCCATCTTCTTCTTTGGTGGCTCTGACTCCACTTTTTCTCCAGAGGTCTGTGGTGCAGGTTCTCTATCCTTCAGCATCTCGCTCAGCTTTTCCACACCTCTCCCCTCTCTGTTCTGGGCAAGCATCTAAGGTTTTTGAACCTAGGATCTAGAGCAGTTGCCACCTTTAACCACCACAGGTTTGAGTTCTCCTTTCGTCCGTTGAGGTCCTTTGTGAATGCCGCCTTGAAGCACGCTATATAGGCAGGGTCAACATCAGAGACCTCCACTGTATGCAGGAGATGACATAGTGCAGGTAGCACCACGGAGCAGGATACATACTTTTCACCACCTAGGAGCGCAGTGATGTACCTACAGTGTAAACAGAGCACCATACAATTGACTTAATGACTACAGTTTTCATTCAGATGGCATCTATTTAGGGTATAGGCCTTAAACTATATCTAGATGACTTACAAATGACTTATTTTTATCAGTAAAATTGGAGAAGACCGAGAAATCACATTACCTGCAGGGCTCCAGCACTGTTTCCAACTTAGCCCGCCTGTCATATTCAGCTGAGGTTAGCACAGCGAAGTTGTGCTTCTGCTGTGCCAGCGTTGCTTTCAGTGGATCTTTTGGTGTGTTGATTCCGCCTTATCATTTCAAGAGTTGAATTCCAGCACGTCGGTACATCCTGGACGAGGGACTCCTCTATTAGTGCACGAGAGGCTTGCTGAGCTTTTAGCTCTGCAGTGTTTGCGGCACTTTGTGTGAAGTGTCCCTACTATTTTACGGCACTTGTCTGAAACGCTGTCAAATCCGCAGTCCCGTAAAGCCACAGTGATCACCCTTTGTATCATATGCGCCACACAAGGCACATGCTCAAATGGTAGACTCCTTGCAGCGGCAATCATGTTGCGAGCGCTGTCTGTTCCTGTAGTTGTGACCTTGCCTGTTATCTCCCACTCATTTGCAACTTTGATAAACTGGCTAGCGCATGCTTCGGCAAAATGCCTTTCTTCTGTTTTTAACACGCCTAAAGTGAATGAGTGCAGCTGCCACTTGTCATTGATTGTGCGCTGTTACACCGAGGTAGTTATGGTTACTTACTGATGTACAGTAGTCTCCAGTAAGTGCAACAAATGTACCTTCTGCCAACTGCCTCACTTTCGTAGCTTTTTCAGCATCATACAGTTCATGTATTCTCATAACAGTAGTTCCCCTTGAAGGTAGCTTGTTTGATGGGTCGCCTGTGGCGATGTGAATGATGTCTTGAAGCCCCCGGTCCTGAACTATGTTGATGGGCCTGTAGTCTGTGGCGATCCATGTAGCGATTGCACTAGTTAGCTTTGCTGTTGTCATTTTGTTGACAAACTTGCCCTGGCTCCACTCCGCCAGTGTCGTTTGACGAGCACGGCTTGTTGACCCTGTCTCAGCACTAGCATCTTTGCTAACATCAGCAAAAATGTGTTTTGCCCGAAGATGGTACTTCAAGCTTGTCGTGCTTCGGTGGAAAGACAGTTCCTCACTGCAAAAACTCGCCGTCTCCTCTGTCATCATATTACTCGCGTTTGCCGTGCCCTAATCACACAAAGCTAGGTAAGAAGTTGGGGTCAAACTTGATTGTCAAATTATTCATTTGCGTTAAAAAAATAACAACGCATCAAAATTGTTTGATTAATTGCATGCAGTAACGCGTTAATGTTGACAGCCCAAATAAATAAATAAATAAATAAATAAATAAATAAATAAAATTTAGTTAGTTTAATTTATAATATATGTAAGTATTTGGTCATTATTTTTTTTATGGATGCACAAAAAGCTCTGAATTTATATATTCTGGTGTGTGTATTGGGTTATTTTCTGTTTTGGACAAACAGTTGTGTAAAGTTTTAGTCTGAAGTTTATATTTGTAACACTCAGTTTGTGGCTTTTATTTTAAATAAACAAAAAAATTGTACTGAAAGTTTGCCCCCAATCCAATTAATCGAAAAAATAATCGGCCTACTGATCGATTATGAAAATAATCTTTAGTTGCAGCCCTAAGTGGTTTTCACCTCACCACATGGATGCCATTTTTGTCCAGTGTCATGTCCAGAGTCATGAACAGTGATCTTTATTGATGCAAGAGAGGCCTGTAAGTCCTTTGATGTTGTCCTTGGCTCTTTTGTGACGTCCTGGCTGAATCGTTGCTGTGCTCTTGAAGGAAATTTGGAAGGTCGGCCACTTCTGGGAAGTTTCCCTACTGTGCCGAGTTTTTCCATTTGGAGATAACGGCTCTCACTGTGGTTCTTTGGAGTTCTAGAGCCTTTGAAATAGCTTTGTAACCCTTCTCAGACTGATGTAGTGTGATATTTCGTCCCAGGATGAAAAAGTTCTATTTAAGTGTTGATTTGATTGAACAGAGTTTGCATTAATCAGGCCTGGTTGTGTCTAGTCCAGCTGAACCCCATTATGAATGCAGTTTCATAGATTTGGGGAATTAGTAACTATGGGGGCAAATACATTTTCACACAGACCCGTTGGTATTGGACATTTTTGCTTCAATAAATAACATTTAAAAACTGTATTTTTGTATTTTGTGTTTATTCAGGTTTCCTTTGTTTTATCTTAGATTTTGTTTTAATTTCTGAAACAATTTAGTATAAGATATACACAAAAACAGAAGAAATCAGGAGGTGGCAAATACTTTTTCACAGCTATATGTATTATAAGTAGGTTCTATTTGGTCAATTTGAAAAAGCTTTGTCATGATTTGGCCCCCAGTAGCAAAGAAACTGCCGATTAGCAGTAATTTTTTATTTTTTTTTTTATTTTTTTTTTTTGTAAAAACCCTTTTCTTTGGACCTCACTCTTATTGCGCTGGATGGAGTCCTCCATCCATAACAAATAGTAGCTATTTTGTACTTTCCACCCTGAAAACCCCAACTTTTCATGGAGTTTCGTGGGCATCACTAAATGAAACTCAGCTATGGTGTGTTCGCGCCTGGTAATTTATGGGTGATTTATCAACATACACACATGGATACGAAGAAAGTCGGTGTTTAAAACAAACTTTTGTAAATCCGGTGTAAATTTTTCGTTCGGTTTGGCTTACGCGAACATTTACCCACAACTTTACTCAAAGATTGATGAATGAGGCCCAATGTTTTTTTTGGTATTCCTCTTACATTTTTACTTTACACTCACAAGTTTTCTAACATTTCAATGTCCTTTATTTCTCCAAGGTCCCCACCGCAGTCAGTCAACACATGGATGACTTGTTTGATGTCTTGATTGAAAGTGGAGGTGAGGAAAATTAACAAAAATTTAAGAACGCATGCTGCAGTATGTTTTCTTTTTTAAGAAAACGATTAATGGAGAACTTCTAAGTATGACGTTTTAAGTATGCAAAGTAAAATCAGATCAAAATCACATCAGGATCTCCCATAATATGACGTTTGTTGAAAATGATCTTAATTTGATCTTCCATCATTTTGCCCTTCCCAGAAATCTCTCCCCTGCTCCGACAAGATCCGCTCTCTCTGGATAAACTTCTGCCGGTGACAGCCAATGTCACCACTCTCCCCATCAACACTGCACTGTCTCGTCCTCCACCTCAGGTCCATGTGGCCCACATGCCTAGTCTGGTGGCGCTGGCCTCAGATCACCAGCTGGAGGCTCTATTGGATGGAACGCTGCCACCTAACACAGAGCCCCGTGCTCTCTGCCTCATGGAGGAACTGCACAGCCAGTTGTTGGAGCCACCTCATTCACCCATGGACACCAGTGAGCTGGGATTTTCCACCTCACCACCCCCATCCCTACACCTGCAAGACACCAACCTGGACAATATGGAGTGGTTGGAACTGGCTGTGCCAGGGTCAGCAGGTATCTCTGCACCAGCTGCCATCTTCTCCTCAGATTTCCTGGACTCTCACGATTTGCAGTGGGACTGAGAGAAGCAAGAGAAAAGAAGCTTCTGGTATGACTCGCAGGCCAGGTAGATGTTCACAGGTGAGGGATGAATTGTGTAAGTCCTAAAGTCATTGGGAGAATCATGCAACATGATTACAGCAGTGGACTCTGGAGAGCTCTCTCGGCCTCTGTTAAATCCAGCGTGGTGTTATTGGTCCCTGTTAGAAATGTGTTTTAGACACCATGAGTGCTTGAACGATTGCAATTTTTTTTTTATTATTTGGGCCTGGCTGGTAGCCAGATGTTTCCAATTTGTGCACTAATAACCGTCTTTGAGGACACACAAAGAATGTCGGCCATTTTGTTAATTATTTTCCAATATTTGTAAGGTATACTGTACAGTTATTTTTTTTTATTATTTTTTTTTTTTTTTTTACTTTTCTGTTTTTTCTTTTGTAACTTTGCCAGCTTTGTTGGCTTAACATATGACCTCTGTTTTGCAGCAGCTCTGCGCCATCTGCATGCAAATGTCAGACATACAGTGTTCCAAAGAAAAGGGTCATAGAGAGTAAGTTTGTTTACTAAAGTGAGAATGAAACCATTTTACAGAGAAACTCATAATCTAATGCCATGTCATTATCATCACTGTGAAAAAGAAAACACAAAAGTATTGGCCTGGACACATCTTTTGGGCATGTAGAGGGCACTGACTACACTATCCAGGTCAACTTAAACAGGCTTTGGGGGTTTTGTGGTTTTTTGTTTTTGTTTTTTTTTTGTTTTGTTTTTTGATTGATTTACTGGCCTGTCTAAACCAGGAGCCACATTTATCAAGTGTCAAGAGAATAATGGCAGCATTAGTGATGGAGTAATATTAATCACTGGTGGATCAGTGCCTTGAATAAGAGGAAAAACAAACATGTGGTGGTTCCGTTTAATAGTTTAAAGTTTGATATGGGAACTAAGCTGCTTAGTTGTTCATAAAACACAAACTGACATGACATGAACATGGGACTGTGATGTGACCAATAATTTAATGCCAGTAACCGACTGATGAAAATGTCAAACATTTTCTTAACATTTATAGCTCTTTAATTTACATGGTGGTCCAAAGTAATGTTTTCCTTTTGATAACTTAAGTGTTTTTTTTTTTTTTTTTTTTTTTTTACAAATAATAATAATAAAATAAAAAATCAAATGTTATGTTTTGGAAGACATGAACGCGTGGGCAACTAACTACTGTGTTCAGACAGGTTGTTTAAATTTAGGATACAGCTTTAGCTTGGTAGTTGCATTGAAAAAGTCACTTAAGCCACACATTTGGTGTCAAAAATGTAGCAGTTACTTGCATCTAGAATACACTTGCTGTCAGTTTATTGCATTACTGTACCTTCAGACAAAAGTATGTAATGCAGCAAATGAAGAGATATTTAGCGTTCTCCTTAACATTTCATTTTTATTTGCTGTTCTCGCACATGTAGCAGTCATAAAACAGAAAGCCTTTTTAAAAATCCTAATGTGAAATATAGTTCTGCTTATAAGTTTACATACCCCTGGCAGAGTCTTCACCATTTTTAGACAATATGATTGATTATACAGATTAAAGCTATTTATCATAATTTGCTTATATTACTGTATATTAATCAGAATTATAATTGAAATTACACAGTTGATCCACATCAAAAGTTTACATACCCTTGCTACTTAATATAATTAGTATTGTGTGTCTTGAGCACCAATAGCTATGTTTCCATCCATGTATTTGTATGCGAATTTTATGTGATATTGCATAAAAAACACTGGATGGAGACACTAGACGTGAATCAAATCTCCAAAATGTGCATTAAAAAACTTATGTGCTCAATTGAAGCGGATAATTGTTTTTATTCGTTAGGAAGACGTGCACATAAACTATGATGGAAACATGTTTACTGAATATATTCCTCAATGTGCATCAAAAAAGTCATGTGGCTTTGCCTCAACAAATAATGTGATTGGATAAATGGCTAAGAAAAGTAAAGTGCCAGACAGCGAGATGCGCCTGTTTCCCCAGAAGTGACAATTTTATTCTCTTGAACACATTGGATTTGCAAATGTTTTTTTTATTTTTTGCACAAGTTAAATTTGCAGTTTGGGTTTAAACATCCAAGTGTTAACCAGAATTTTTGGCCAAATGCCTTGCATGTGCCTTGAACTTTTGAATTCTCTGTAAAGTGGCTCAATGAATTTTGAGGTCCAGGGACTGTGAGGGCCATGCCAGAACCTTACCTTTCTTCCCCTGCAACCACCGAAAGGTCAACTTCCGCCTTGTGCTGTAGATTGCTGTCACGTTGGAAAGTCCATTTGCGCTCCATGTTCAGCTTCCTGGATGATGCATGCAAATTTTCTTGCAAAGTTTTCTGATAATAGGCTTTGTTGATTCCTCTCCAAACATGATGGTTAAGGTTTTTCAATTTTCTTATCACTCTAAATTATTTCAGAAATCTTGAGATTAATCTAGATGCAGTTTGGTGTCTTTCAAGCAGGCTATTTTGGGGTATGGGTGCAATAATGGCTTTTTCTACACTTATATTTGGCAGACACCCTTATCCAGAGCAACTTACATTTATGTCATCTATACAGCTGAGCAGTTGAGGGTTAAGGGCCTTGCTCAAGGCCCCAGCAGTGGCAGTTTGGCAGTGCTGGGATTTGAATTCACAACCTTCCAATCAGTAGGCCAATATCTTAACAGCTGAGCTACCACTGCACCATATGCAGTTCAATATTTCCAATATTTCCTTATTGTACATTCTGAAATGGCCATACCGTGTAGTTTCAGATAAGCCTACAGTATACTTGATTTTCTTGGTGGTTGTTTCAGAAATCCTTTTGGTCTAACCTGATGTTGGCTTGGTATCCGAAGAACGACTGGTTTTCCACATCTCTATCAGAGTTTGAATAGTGATGACTGGCATTTTCAAATCAATATTTTTTTTCCTCATTTATTGTGTAGAATTACTTTTTTCCCTCACAGATCAGTTTTCTTTTGCACAGACTTTCTTTTGCTTACTCAGCGTAGCTCAAGGTCCCTTTCCAGAGCCTTCAAACTAACTATCCCTCAGTGGTGGAATAAACTTCCAAACTCAATCTGGACTGCAGAATCGATGAATATTTTCAAAAAAGACCCACCTCTTCCGTGAGCACTTAACTAAGCCCTAAAATGCCAACCCCCCATTATTATTTTTTTTTAATTTAAAAACTTACTCTCGCAATTACACCTCTACTCTGTGCACTTTGTTTCTCTAGAACTCAATTATAAATCTTGTATGGTAGCACTACTTGTATTGTTCTCTGCTTGATTATCGGTTTGCTTGTATTTCCTCATTTGTAAGTCACTTTGGATAAAAGTGTTTGCTTAAATGAATAAATGTAAATGTACACCAAACACACTATTTACACACACATACACAGATTACAGTCAAACAAGTCAGATTCTGAACCTTCACAGTGAATTTACTTCTGTATAAACAGGCCCAAGGGTATGTAAACTTTTGACAGGGGTCACCTGTGTAATTTCAGTTATTATTAGGATTACTATAATTTATGATGATAAATAGCTTCATCTGAGCACCATTACTAAATAAAAGAAATGTATGATTACCTCTTTTTTTTTTTTAAGAAAACAAACAGCTTTTGTTTGCCATTCTGTTGGGGGTGTGTAAACATATGAGCAGAACTGTATATTAAGTGCTGCATAATTCATTGGTTCATTCAGACATTAGCTTTGACTGTTACTTGTCATCCCTCTGATCACAAAGTTCAACAAGGAGATCATTTCAACACAATGCAGTTAGAGTTCAGCAGACAGAGACCAAGTGTTTCTTTGATGTGTTTACTGGTGAATTGTACCTGCCTTCATCACACAATCAGCAACATTAAAGTACAAAAATGCAAAAGAAAGTACAGTTTGAAAAAATATGAATATGCTCTGAATTCACCAGAGTAAAACAGCTGTGTAATAATTTATAGGCAATAGATAATAGCAAAATTGGCTTGCACAAGATAGAGTCATCAGGTGAAAGTCCACAAAGATCTATTATGTACTATAATGAGCAGGTTATATTAGGAACTGGTTTAACTTGAGGCAGGTTTCATTCTTGACCAGACACCAGTGGAGTGTCACCACCACTAAATCATAAAACATGTTTTTAGGTTTTATTTTAATGGAACAAACTCATGTTGCATAAATGCTAGTGTATACTGTATATACTGGAAAATAGGGTACTCAAGTTCAGTTTTAGTTCTGCTTTCCAATTACAGTCTGATTTTGTAACTTTTTTTTATTTTGCACATGAAAATATTCTCTTTATTTTTTCCAACATGCCATGTGCCAGTGTAGATAATGAGGCTTGAATTTAACATTGTACATAACTTTATTATACATATAGCCTTGTGTGTCAATAAAATGTCTGTGTCCTGTGTACAATCAGAACGGACTGGTTTTATTCACAGTCTCCGATATTAGAACATGTGTTCTGTGATTTTTTTTTCACGGAGAGCAGTGGAGCACACAGGCACACCTTCATGCAGCTAGTCAGAAAGCAGACTCCTAGATCCCTGGAAAAGGCTTTCTCCTTTCTAGCGTTGCTTTTTCCTT
The DNA here is from genome assembly GCF_023375685.1 of Ictalurus furcatus. NCBI lineage: Eukaryota > Metazoa > Chordata > Actinopteri > Siluriformes > Ictaluridae > Ictalurus > Ictalurus furcatus. The sequence goes on from NC_071278.1 coordinate 13,267,706, forward strand.
ACAATTTGGTGCACGTGTGAATGTGACTGCGACACTTCGGGCATTTGTGCACTACATCTTTGAAAGTGCTGATGCAGAAGGGGATGAGGCAGCAGCCAGCTACGCAGCTAAATGAGGAAACCAACAATGTAAGACACATGTCTACGTAATTAGTAAAAGATCTATTATCAAAACAGCGTCATCTGAGACACCAGCCCTGCTTTATATTAAGAGTATTTAATACAGGGCTCCTCAAACTTTTACGACGAATGGACATCATTGATTTTCTGTGACCCATGCCTTGACCACTTTTTTTCCCCAGATTCATAATAGGACTGCTGTAACATTTTAACATTTTATTATATTATAAACATACACTTGTAACATAAGTGACTAAAATAATATTGTCTTGTTATAGCGAGTAATCCATGCCAGGGTGCTGTGATACGGCCCGAATGTCAAGCGGTCATGACTTTACATGCGTGTACAGAAGCAGCAGCAACGCAAGCAACATTGTTCACACACTCTCTGTGTATCTTATGTATATCCAGAAGATCTGAAAGCAATATTCACCAGATTGCACGTCAGAGCAATCAGAAAAACAGATCCCTGTCCATCAGGTTTCCGAGTCGGACTGTAAAATGCTATGCACAGTGATGTTATACACTCTGACTCTCAGAGAGCCCTGTTTCTCTTTAAACTTTCCTCTGTGATCGTGATTGTTGTTATGAACTGCGTGTTAAGTCAAAAACTCTGACCTTACACTCAAAAGTATTTACTAATCTAGAAAATACAGAAGACTGGTACACAGAACGCAGCTTTAGTTAGGTTTGAAGAGGTTTTTAAAAATTGAAACGCTAACATTAACAGGAAAACCAGGTAGTGTTAGTACTCAGTAACAGTCTAGTACATAAGTATGCAATTTGAGATTGTTTAGCAGAAGTAGATGGATTGAGAAATGTCCATTTTTATTGCTGAACTATGCGAGACTGAAATGGAGCGTTCACTCGTTGTTCAAATGCGTTTCCCAGTAACATTTCAAAAGACTGAGAGAGTTTCTCTCGTGACCCCCCTACTTGAGAACCACTGCTCTAATACGTCAGTAGTTCAGATATTTTTGTGCCTTTTTTTGTGTAAAACTGCTTGAATTGGCAAAATTGTAATGAGATTGAGATGAGATAACTGGTAAATGAGACCTTTTAGCTGTACTCATGTTCAACATGAAACAAAGAGGGCTTTGGCTGAATGTGATGTCACATGACTTGTCTTGGCTCAAATCTGTGGAAAATCTGTGGTAATTTTGAAAATCTGCAAGCTCCTTCAAATATCGTGGCGTTTCTTTGATTTTGTGTTCAGTTCTGCGATCAGAAAATCGAGAACCCTGGAGGGACTGGTAGTTACACAGAAACTATACATGTAGTGTAATAACTGAAGATGTGTGTGCTATTGTAGATGGATTAGTTGGCTCTATAAGTTTATCTTGTTCTCTGTAACAGGACATTTGCTCTCCGATGTATCAGGTTGTGGGGGTTTAAATTTGAAAATGCTGCTGTTGTTTTTTTCTTTTTAACAAGATTTACTTTTTGATAATATCCGTGTACTAACTACAGAGGAACTTATAGCTATAGGTCATATTTGTTTTGCATCCTAATGCCCTCTGTGAGGAGTGCATTGCTTTTTATGTATGTAATCTGTTAGAATATGCTTGTTCTTTTTGCATGTGAAAAGATTATACGTACAGTATTAGAAGAAAACACTTAACACCTATAATGATACTCACCCAATGAAGGTGGACACCAGGCACACGAGCCAGGTGGTGTTCCCAATCACTGTGCTCACCTCTGTAGTAATGTACTGTTCACAGTAAGGACACTGTATTTGTGAAGGATGTCGTGGTAGTTTCTCTATATCTGAAATCACCTGAGGAGCTGAAACACACACACACACACACACACACACACACACACACACTTCACTTTGAGACATACTGGGGGAGGGGAAAATACTCACCATACCAATGAATTAAGTGGCATTAACATACACTAAATGTGTACACTAGTCTCAAAAACCCATGGAGATGGAGTTCAGCAGAATATGAATTCATGCTTGAAAGCAAAAGCCCTTGATGCTCTTGGGAGATCTCAGTGCAATAGAGATACCGTACCCTCCAGAAGTAATGGCACCTTTCATTAAAAGAAATACGATTGGAAACTAGAAATTTACCACTTAAACAATATGAGGGGGGAAAACATCACTCATTTTTTTTTAAATAAATAAATTCTCTCTAGAAATAAAATTTTCAACATCCCTATGGAATATTTTAGTGCACTGTAAACTAACTTGAAAAACTCATTCTTCAAAACATTTTCATTTGCTTTGAAGAAGTCACTGCCTTTAACCACATCCTGTTTTCTCTGGGTTATATCTATGAAGTTAAACACCTCTGGCATCTATTACCACAGGAAAATCCACATGACACATGGTTGTTGACTTGCACAAATCAGACAATGGATTCAACATAAATACACCTTAGATTACATGAGGTGAAATAAATATTTAAGCTTAATCAAGCCCACACTCCACCCTCTGAAAAAGTATCTTCCTGTTAAACTCGAATCAGGAGAGGCTACAGGGATTTAAAAAAGAAACACTTCTCCTAAACACGCTGTTAGGTAAGCAGCTAGCGTGTTAGCTCGTGGAAACAGTGACGGCTGCAGTCATCTGCAAGCAGGATAATATTTAAGGTCTGGTGTATGGGAGCCGAAACGTGACCGTGTTGAATCTGCCCCAAATAAGAGCACTATTCAGTCCCTCCAGAATCTCATGATTTTGCAATCTCAGAAATTAAAGCAAATTTTTAAAGCGATTTTTATAATTCCCGCAGATTTGGAATGTGGAACACACATTCGGCCAAAGCCCTCTTCGATTCACGTGCGTCGAACAGGAGTACAGCTAAAAAGGTCTCATTTACCAACAAACATCACTGTTTACAATTGCAATTTCACCAATTTTCCACAAAAAAAAGCACTCAGCAAATTGAATCACAATTTTTTTTAAAAGCCACAGCAAAATCAAGCATTTTTGGGTGACAATCACAAAAAACTCAACAAAATCCTGTATGGACTGACTGTAAGGGTCTCTCTGCTGCATCAGGCAGCCTTTCCCGGCTGAAATGAGACTCTACTCAGTGGAGGAGGACGCACAATTCAAAAACACATCTAGGGATGCTACAGAGAGCAACATGACCCCAACAGCACAACTACACAACTAGCTAAGAGCTGAACGGGGAACTAAAAGACCCATGCTTCATACGTCGTATCGTGACAATGCCTACACATTCATTTACTCAGCCAATCGTCTGGCAGCAGTGCAATGCATAAAATCATGCTGTGATCCAGCAGGTATGCTGGAGATTCATGTTGAAGGCTCATGGGGACACAAAATGTGTGAAATCATGGCTCAACGCACAGTAGCACGTAGGTGCAAGGTGAAATTTATTTACAGTGCACCAGGTGATAGGGAAAAGTAAATTGTGTCAGGGAAAGTAGATAGTATAGTGAGAAGGGAGTGCGTAGTGAAAGATGTCATTCTGATGGTTTATGTGGGACATGCCAACAGTATAGTGTGGTGGAGGAGGGATGATAATGGTCTGGGGTTGTTTTTCAGGGTTTTGGGCCTCTTACAACATACAGAGACATTTTAGACAATTGTTTGCATCCAGCTTTGTAGCAACAGTTTGGGGAAGAACCTCTTGTTCCAGCATGACAACGCCCCTGTGCACAAAAGCGAGGTCCATAAAGACATGATTTGATGAGTTGGATGTGGAAGAACTTGAGGGTCCTGCACAAAGCCCTTACCTCAACCCCAATGGGATGAATTGAAACACCTTCTCAGAAGAGTGAAGGCCAACTTTATATTAATGCCCATAGTTTTGGAATGGATTGTCCAACAAGCTCATATTGGTGTCTACATACTTTTGGCCATAGAGTGTACCTTGTATCACAGAAACTAGCTTTGCAGGAGAAGTTTTTAAAAAAATAAATAAATAAATAAAAACACTTTCTTGTTGACAAAGCATTTTGAAATTTAACTGAAGAGACAAAAACAATATTGGTTTGAGAAAATGGGACCAAAAATACATTGTAAGGACAATATTAATGCAAACGCAGGAGCATTTGTGCAGGAATGGGTTATACATTTGTTTTGAGAAATTAAACTTACAGATCTTTTTAAAATGTCCTGCTGATTGGTTGCAATCTGGATCTAAAAATCTTATAAAGTGTATAACTGTCTCTACACAAGCTGTGCTTCACGTGGTTGTCTATATGTGCTGTACTTTGAAATGGAGGCTGCACTATATGTACAAAAAACCTTAAACACAGAAGTATTTATTCCACTATGTACAGTTGAGTTAGTCGTGTAATTTAGTTACAGTTCGACAAATGTGCACACTCAGACAAAAATATGATTAGTTAAAATAGCTACATGAAGATTTTTTAAAAAGCTGTATAAGAATGAACACTGAATGAAATACTGTAGAATGTGTGGTGTAATAAAACCAGCATTCTGACCTGGATAGGACGGCGGTCTCTCCACTATAAATATCTCATTACCCAAAGGGTCATATTTTTGTGGTGTGCTAAAAGTATCACCTATAAAACCAAATAAAAATGTTGTAAGATGTGAAATCAGTAGTGGAGATATCAAGTATATACACATGACAAAACATACAACTTTTACTTGTTCCTTCCAGAGTTTCTTGTAAAGCCTGTAGTGCTAATTTCCTTTCTGAAAGTTCCTTGAGTTCCTCCTGTATCCGTTCATACTCGTCGTTCTCAGTAGGTTCATCTACTGCTAATAAATTTTACCAAAAAAAATTTGTATGTCAATCAAACCAACTAAAACAAGCGCTACTTCAGTTATTTCAGTTGCTAGTTATATTTCTCTTGAACATGTATTATTATTATTATTATTATCATTATTATTATTATTTAAATAACGGAATCAGCAAAGTAAATGTCCTGACCTTCCACATGGTAGCCAGCATTCTGCCGGAATTCCTTCAGCAAAGCCAGTAAACGAAGTCTGTTGTTGAGCTGATCTCTGTGTAGTGTTAGCTTGTGCAGCTCTTCATTGATCCTCTGTAGCTTCTGCTGTTTCAACGTTGCAGCCATGATGTATGCCAAGAAGGAGACGCAACTATTCTCTATCCTCGACTCTGTCTCGCTTTCTCACACTTACGAAATGTGATGCTGACTCTGCTTATAATCAGCATTGCAAACCAGCTGCCATATTAACCAAAAACGTCAAATAAAGCCAATTGGAACGACTGACAGCTGAATGAGAGTCAAACTAGCTCAATGAGATGTTTTTGAGCATCTAATCAACAATTTTGAGGGAAAAAACAGCAACAAACGTAAACACAAACAAGATGGAGTTTTAATAGGAAAAAAAACACTTATGTACAAATAGAAATGAGTACTCAACCTCAGAAGCTTCAAAGGCACCTTAAAAAGATTTGGTCCATGGTCCAAGGAATGATTCGGATTCAACAGTACAAAAAAATAGAAATGTATTTGAAAATGTACTTCCTTATAAAATAAAGCTCCTGAAGGCGGTTATAGTCAGAAATGCGGCTCTCCAATGTGACTCTTTACTGAGGAAACGTTAGACTGGGAAATGTTGTGTCATGGCACCAGGAACAAGGTCCACATATTTAAAAGATGTGGTTAAATGTCAGTATGCATATTCCTAGATCAGCTGAGTCGTCTAGATGGCGGATGCTGTGGGTAAATCTATCGAAAACGAACAAAAAGTGCAAAGAAAGAGTAACTGGAACAAAAAGTGCAAAAAGTGTGTTCATAATTCACTTTAGCCTGTAGAATATAGTGTATAACAATAGATGATAATATGGCTGTGTATTCCCCATTATGTTGTGTATTTATGCAAATTTAATGGTTTCTAATTATATCACAAAAGCTCGCTGTCCCTCTCACGATACACATTTTGAATATTGAATGTAAAAAACAAAACAAAACAAACAAAAATAAACACTCAACGTGGGCATAACAGACATTTTATACATATATATGCACACGCGCGCACACACAGAGAGAGTTAGGTCTGCAGTTTGGACAGTGACACTATTTTCAGAATTTTGGCTCTATACGCCACCACAATGGATTTGAAATTAAACAACTGAGATGTAATTGAACTGCAGACTTTCAGCTTTAATTCAAGGGTTGAACAAAAATACCATATGAAACGTTCAGGAATTGCAACCATTTTTATACACAGTTCCCTTATTTCAGGGAGTCAAATATAATTGGACAGATTAACGTAATCATAAAAGAAATGTTCATTTTTACTACTTTGTCGAGAATCTGTTGCAGGCAATGACTGCTTGAAGTCTGGAACCCATGGACATCACCTAACACTGGGTTTCCTCTTTTGTGATGCTTTGTCAGGCCTTTACTGCAGTTGTCTTCAGTTGTTGTATGTTCGTGGGTCTTTCTGCCTTACGTTTTGTCTTCAGCAAGTGAAAGGCATAAAGGCATGCTCAATGGGGTTGAGATCAGGTGACTGACGGCCATTGCAGAATATTCCACTTCTTTCCTTTAAAAAACTCCTGGGTTGCTTTTGCAATATGTTTTAGGTCATTGTCCATCTGTAAAGTGAAGCGCCGTCCAATTGACTTCACTGAATTTGGCTGAATCTGAGCAGACAATGTATTCCCATACACTTCAGAATTCAGCTGCTTCTATCCTCTGTCACATCATCAATAAACACTAATGCCCCAGTGCCAATGAAAGCCATGCATGCCCATGCCATCACACTTCCTCCACCGTGTTTTACAGATTATGTGGTATGCTTCGGATCATGAGCCATTCCAAGCCTTCTCTACAATATTTTCTTCCCATCATTCTGGTACAGGTTGATCTTCGTTTCATCCGTCTAAAGAATGCTTTTCCAGAGCTGGGCTGGGTTGTTTTTTTTTTATTTTTTTAGATGTTTTTTGGCCTTTCTATTCTTGAGACTCTGTATTTGCTCTCGTGAAGTCTTCTCTTTATAGTAGACTTGGATAATGATATGCCTACCTCCTGGAGAGTGTTCTTCACTTTGCTGGATGTTGTGAAGGGGTTTTTCTTTACCATCTTCTTTATGATCTTCGATCATCCATCACTGTTGTCCTCCATTGACATTCAGACCTTTTTGCATTGCAGAGCTCATCAGTGCGTTCTTTTTTTCTCAGAATGTACCAAAAACTGTTGATTTGGCCACTCCTAATGTTCCTGCTATCTCTCTGATGGGTTTTTTATTTTTTTGCAGCCTAATGATGGACTCTTTCACTTGCATTGAGAGCTCCTTTGACCGCATACTGTGGGTTCACAGCGACAGCTTACAAATGCGAATGCCAGACTTGGAATCAACTCCAGGCTGATTAACTGATGAGAAAAATAACAAAGGAATAGCCCATACCCGTCCATGAAACAGCTTTTGAGTCAAATGTCCAATTACTTTTGGTCCCTTGAAAAAGAGGGTGCTACATATTAAAGAGCTGTAATTCCTAAACCCTTCCTCCAATGTGGATGTGAATACATTTAAATTAAAGATGAGAGACTGCACTTTAAGCCCATATTTATTATTTAACTCTAACTTGAATATGTTTTGGTAAACAGCTAAAATAACAAAACTTGTGTCAGTGTCCAAATATATATGGACCTGTGTGTGTGTGTGTGTGTATATTTATATTTTATATATATATATATATATATATATATATATATATATATATTATATATATATATATATATATTATATATATTATATATATATATATATATATATATATATATATATATATATATATATATATATACACACAAAGATTTTTTTTATAAAACTGTTTTATTTGCAATTGTTTGATATCCATGAGAGCAGAAAGACAATTTTTCACAGCCTTCTTTGCTCATTTACTATATATATATATATATATATATATATATATATATATATATATATATACACACACACACATACATGCATACATACATACACACACACATTAGATAGATAGATAGACAGACAGATAGCTAGATAGATAGATTGTAATGAAAGAGAAAATTGTAAGGAACAAAAGCAATCTTACAAGTATGTTCATTTCTTCCTCAGTTTCTTCATGAAGGTCACTTCATCCCTGTTTCTGATTCCATAGCTGATGGCAGAAACATAAGAGGAAAATAATACAAGGAATTATACAAGAGACTGATATACTAACTCTAAGAAGAATAAATCTGCATATGTTTTACAGTCATGTGAAAAAATACATACACTCCATGGAAATTGTTTATTTTGTTTGGTTTTTTTTGTTTTTTACATATTTGGACAAGCAAACATTTGATCCTCTATTAATAGGTACTGTTTCAAAAAGTTGATACACCCTATCAAATGACACTTAAAATTGACATTTCATAGTAATTTTCACATTTTAAATTAACAAAAACAGATCAGTCACATGGAAAAAGTAAGTACGTCCCTACATTTATCACACCTTCAAATCCATAAAGTTAGAATCAAGGTTAGGTACCAGTGATTAGAACCTGCTTAGGGAGTGCAGGTGGAACCTGTCTTATTTATATCCCTGTCATATCTAGTGTCTGGTGTTCCCTTTGCTATCGAGGTGTGTGGTGTCATCATGCCAAGATCTAAAGAGTTCTGTAAGGCCTTCAGAAAAAAGGTTGTGGATGCCTAGGAGTCTGGCAAGGGATTTAAAGAGATCTCCAAATTATTTGAAATACATCATTCCACTATAAGGAAAATAATCTACAAGCAGCACAGATTTCAAACGACTTTTCTAAAGAAAATTCAGCCCAATAGCAGACTGTCTGATGCAAAAAGAAGGAACCCCAGGAACCCCACAATTTCATTACAGGATCTGCTAGAAGGATCTTGCAACTGTTGGTGTCAAAGTGCTTCTACTATCAGAAAGAGATTGCTCAAATTTCACCTGCATGGGAGGCATGAAAAAGCCTTTGCAAGACTACAGTCTGTCAATGAGCATATAGGCAAAGACCAGGCCATTTGGAATAGTGTGCTCTGGACAGACGAATTAAAGATAGAGTTATCTGGCCATAGTAACAGCAGACTGTTTGGGTAGACCAAAGACAGCTTTTCAGGAGAAGCGCCTCATACCAACTGTGAAGCACGGTGATGGAAATGTTATGGTTTGTGGTTGCTTCGCTGCCTCAGGGACTGGACAGCATTGATTCAACTATGAATTCTGCACCGTAGCAAAGAGTGCGTGAAGATAATGTGAGGCCATCTGTCTGAAAGTTGAAGCGAAAGTGGACCTTTCAACAGGATAATGATCCTAAGCACACTAGCAAGTCCACCAAGGAATGGCTCAAAAAGAACAAATGGGGGGGTTATGGAATGGCCGAGCCAAAGCCCGGATTTGAATCCCATTGAAATGTTGTGAGGGGATTTGAAACAGGCAGTACATGCAAAAAAAACCCGCAAACATCTTGTAACTGAAAGAATATTGCACGGAAGAGTGGTCAAAAATTCCAGCAAGCCTGATGGACAATTATCCAAAACGCCTACAAGAAGTTATTTCTGCTAAAGGGGCAATGCTAGCTTCTGAGGCCAAAGGTGTACATACTTTTTCCACAGAACAATATAACATCTTTTTGATATTTCTCTTGAATAAATGATTGAAAAAGTTATTTTACCTTGTGGTTTTGTTCAAGTATATCAACTTCATTAATAGCCACTGTTTCAAAGATGATTAAATATTTGCTCATCTAATTATCCATTTCCAAAGGGTGTACTTATTTTTTCACATGATTGTAGGTGTGACCCATGGTCTTGAGGCCATTTTAATGCCATTAATCTGTGAATTTGAACACGATTCATATTATATAAAAACAATTTGTAAAATACAAAAGCTGAACACCTTAAACTAATTTGTACTTCATGAAATGTAAAGAGTGCACTTGTAAATATAATCTGTGGTACATGACATTGCAAATACAAACCTGAATGTACAGACAAATATATTTACATACGTACACTTATCATACACAAACAAGTGGTCTAGACCAATCACATCCAATCCGTCCACTTACGATGTAAGATGATATCATTGGCTGTAGTGTCCATAAAGCAAGTGCACCTGCGAGAGTCTTTCCACATTTTTTTTATCTACTTGGAAGACATGATGGTAGACTCTAGTGATGTTGCGCTGGGTTTTGGAGCTTACAAGTGTGTGTCGAGAAATCAGGGCACTTTACGATGAAACTCTGCATCAATGCTTGTGCTGTTTTCCTGTAATGATGCTGAATTAAAGCCTCATTTGTTGACTGCTTCAAGAAAGGTTTTAATTTTGGCAGGATGCTTGAAGTATTCTATATAAAGCCAGAATACCCAATATGATTCACGGGTTGTTGTTGGCGACAGTACAGTGTTGGAAAAGTACAAGTTGCAGTCAATAGCTAGTTTGCAATGGAACCAGCCAGAAAATTGTGTTATTCCCCATTACAGAAATATTTATAGAAGATATATAAGGTACAATTATTGACAATTGTTGATGAAATTCACACACCTATCTTTGAGAAGACATGGGAATGCTGTGTAGAGTGATTTGCTAGTAGGTGTTCTTTTGTAATGGGCGTTCCTTGTAATCAGCATGGTTTGTAGTCTTGCAGGACATAGACAGACCCTTATCCTTATATCTACTGTTTATTTCTTTTTTCACACACACAGAGCAGTTTTACATGGTGCACAGGGCTATAATATTTTGACCACTAGAGGACTCCGGTGTTGACCCGAAACCTCAAGAAATGAACAATTTTTCAACACATCTGGTTGGAAAGCTTCAATACTTTCATCTCACAGGTGCACTTCATTTGAACATTCCAGCCAATGATAATTCTCACAGCAGCTATGGAGGTGTCTCAGATGACTGGTCTAGACATGACCAAGGACTGACCAAACTACAGTTCAATTCAGTTTTATTTGAATAGTGCTTGTAACAATGGACATTGTCACAAAGCAGCTTTACAGAAATATATACATTCAGGATATAAATTTTAAATGTATGAATTTATCACTAATGAGCAAGCCAGAGGTGACAATGGTGAGGAAAAACTCCCTGAGACGACATGAAGAGGAAGAAACTTTGAGAGGAACCAGACTTAAAAGGGAACCCATACTCATCTGGGTGACAACAGATAATACGGTTATAAATAAATACCTTCTATAAATGCGTATTACATGGTTAAATAGTGCACTTGTGTAACCAGGATATTCCTTACAGTTTTTACATGAAGTCTGTTTTGTTGAACTTGTCTACTGTTCACTGATGGAGACTTGCGTGCAAAACTGTTTGTGTGGTAATTGCAGTCCTAAATCTATCATAGCAAAACTGTGGTCAAAGCCATCTTCATGAGTACACAATGTACAGAAATAAGATTCAAGTTCCTTTTCTCATATTCACTCTATACAACACTGTACACTGCCCTCCACTAATATTGGCACACTTTGTAAATATGAGCAAAGGCTGTGAAAAAAATTGTCTTTATTGTTTAAACTTTTGATCTTCTGTTAAGAAAATTCACTAAAATACTCTGCTCTCATGGATATCAAACAACTGCAAACAGAACAAAATTTCAAAAAGATTAAAAAAAAAAAATCTTTGTTACATATAGGTGTGCAACAATTATTGGCACCATTTTAGTCAATACTTTGTGCTACCTCCCTTTGCCAAAATAACAGCTCTGAGTATTCTCCTATAATGCCTGATGAGGTTGGAGAATACATGACAAGGAATCTGAGACTATTCCTCCATACAGAAACTCTCCAGATACTTCAAATTTCAAGGTCCATGCTGGTGGACTCTCCTCTTCAGTTCACCCCACAGGTTTTCTATGGTTTTCAAGTCAGGGGACTGGGATGGTCATGGCAGGACCTTGATTTTGTGGACAGTAAACCATTTTTGTGATTTTGATGTATGTTTTGAATCACTGTCCTACTGGAAGATCCAACCACAGCCCATTTTAAGCTTTCTGGCAGAGGCAGTCAGGTTTTCATTTAATATCTGTTGATATTTGATAGAGTCCATGATGCCATGTAACCTAACAAAATATCCAGGTCCCCTGGCAGAAAAAAACAGCCCAAAAACATTAAAGAGCCACCACCATATTTAAGCATGGGCATGAGGTACTTTTCCATATCACTACCTCTCTGTGTGCTCCAAAACCACCTCTGGTGTTTATTGCCACAAAGCTCTATTTTGGTTTCATCTGACCATAGAACCCGATCCCGATCCCATTTGAAGTTCCAGTAGTGTCTGGCAAACTGAAGACTCTTGAGTTTGTTTTTGGATGAGAGTAGAGGCTCTTTTCTTGAAACCCTTCCAAACAACTTGTGGTGATGTAGGTGACTTCAGATTGTAATTTTGGAGACTTCTGATCCCAAGACGCAACTAACTTCTGCAATTCTCCAGCTGTGATCTTTGATGATTTTTTGGCCATTCGAACCACCATCCTCGTCACAGTGTGTTGAGACAATATAGACACACGTCCAATTCCAGGTTGATTCATAACATTTCCAGTTAATTAGAACTTCTTAATTATTTCCCTGATGGTGGAAATGGGCATTTTCAATGCTTCTGCTATTTTCTTAGTCACTTCCCATTTTGTGAAGCTCAACAACCTTTTGCCACACATAACAGCTATATTCGTTGGTCTTACCTATTGTCATGTTTGACTAAGGGACTAAGCCACCAGAAGTACTCTGGTAGCCAATTTACTAATATATATACACACACACACACACACACACACACACGTGTACATACACATACACAGAGAGAGAGAGAGAGAGAGAGAGAGAGAGAGAGAGAGAGAGAGAAAGATCACTGATTACGAACCATAGTGAGTTCAGAATGTTAGGGAACACAAAGATGGCGGCATGAGCTATCCAGTTATATATCAGTGGTGTTACCTCATATTTATACCGCTGTGAAACAGGAAGTCATGGTTAAACAATTTCCTGTTCCTATTCACCCAGGTGTACTAAAAAAAGTTTAAAATATCAATGGGAATATACTTCATATATATTTTTCTCATATGAATTCATAGGGGTGTCAATAATTGTTGCACACCTATATTTAACAAAGATTTTTTGGATAAACCTGTGTTGTGTTTGCAATTGTTTGATATCCATGAGGGCAGAGTGAATGTTTTGAACAAAAGATCAAAAAGTTAAACAATAAAGACAATTTTGTACAGCCTTCTTTGCTCATATTTACCAAGGGTGCCAATATTAGTGGAGGGCACTGTATATCCCTATTTATTTTATCACTGTTTACAGCGTTGCACTGAACTGCCACTTTAATTCCACTCAAGTCTGCTGCTTATATCTACAATGTTTACACACCACTGCACTACACATCACTCTCACACTGTATTCTTTTTATATATTTATTATTTTATTTCATTTATAATGTTAAATTACTTTTAGTATTCTTCTAACTCTCTGTGCTGCTGTAATGGCCAAATTTCCCTCTAAGATTAATAAAGTGATCTATCTGTCTGCATGCCTCTGAACACCAAATGGATAATCAGTACTCTTTTTGACATAAATGTTTAGATTGTGACATTATTAAAAAGCACTTCTTGGCACTTACTCTTTCAGCTTCTTTTTGTCGTCCTCTAACCTTTCCCCGTTAAAGACCAAGTGAAACGTTCGCCACACGTATCTCCTGAAAGATTAATTTCGGAATATTCACACAGTCCTTGTAGTCCCAAAATCTGTAAGGCATTTAAAAGAAAATATAATTCACTGCCCTACCAGCTGATGTGTTTGATGCCACCCTCACGCTGCTGCTTCAGCTCCAAGTAGCGTTGAATGGCCTTCTTCAGATCCAGCACAGTAGCAGACTGCACCACCACGATCGCTGAAGTAGAAGAAATGATCACTGATCATTCCACTCAGTCAATAAAACTGCACAGCATGTTGGACAAAGGACCAAAGCTATAGACAGGATTTTATTTTATTTATTTATTTTAAATACAGAGGCCATGAGTCCCAGCCTCTGTAGTAGGGTCAGGTCAGGGCTTTGTGCAGGACTCCATGTCTTCATGGAACTTGCTTTGTGCACAGGGGCATTGTCATGCTGGAACAGGTTTGGGCCTCTTAATTCCACTGAAGGGAAACTGTAATGCTACAGCACACAAAGACATCCTATACAATTGTGTGCTTCCAGCTTATGGCTACATATGGGTGTAATGGTCAGGTGTTGCAAATTTTTTTCCCCATATGGTATACATCCAAATCAACAGAAATGATTTCAGGAAAAATCTACATAATTAATCATCTCCATCTCTGGACTTGAACCCTACTGGTAACATATCATCTGAACTGAATTGCAGAAGTGCCTGCAAACCTACATATAAAAATATGAAGGAGCTTGAAATGTTCTACATGGAGAAGTGGACCAAGATTATCCATACCACTTATCCTACACAAGGTCGTGGGGAGCCTGGAGCCTATCCCAGGGAACACCCTCCAGGGTGCCAACCCATCGCAGGGAAAAATCACACACACACATTCACACACTACAGACAATTTGGAAATGCCATGAGGAGAACATGCAAACTCCACACACACAGGGCGGAGCCAAGATTCGGACCTCCAATCCCGGAGATGCAAGGCAAACGTGTTAATTGTGTGGGTACCGATACCTTTGATTAGAATATGCAAAAAAAATAAACCACATTAAAATATATGTTTGGAAATGTATTATTTTAAAATACACAAGGGGCAAAAACAAGTAACACAGACAGTATGGAACCACGTACTGGTTCATACAATGGTTCAGTGTTGTAGTTTGCCAAGGGCTGTCCACTTATTTCTTAATACAGACAAAAGAGAAATGGATTACGCTGACTAAGAATTAAGAAGAACTTACGCATGACCTCTCCATCAGCTTTACACACACGCACGGTCATAGCCTGGCCATACTCCAGAGCTACCTGAGAATTCACCTCCTCCAATGTGACCTAGAGAGAGACAGAGACAGAGAGACAGACAGAGAGACAGACAGACAGAGAGAGAGAGAGAGAGAGAGAGAGACGCAGAGGCAGAGAGAGAGACATAGAGGCAGAGAGAGAGAGAGAGAGAGAGAGAGACGCAGAGGCAGCGAGAGAGAGACACAGAGGCAGAGAGAGAGAGAGACAGCGGCAGAGAGAGAGAGACACAGAGGCAGAGAGAGAGAGAGAGAGACGCAGAGGCAGAGAGAGAGAGAGACGCAGAGGCAGAGAGACAGAGACGGAGAGGCAGAGAGAGAGAGAGAGAGACGCAGAGGCAGAGAGAGAGAGAGCGAGAGAGAGAGAGAGAGAGAGAGAGACGCAGAGGCAGAGAGAGAGAGAGAGACGCAGAGGCAGAGAGAGAGAGAGAGACGCAGAGGCAGAGAGAGAGAGAGAGAGACACAGAGGCAGAGAGAGAGAGAGACAGAGGCAGAGAGAGAGAGAGAGACAGAGGCAGAGAGAGAGAGAGAGACAGAGGCAGAGAGAGAGAGAGAGAGAGAGAGAGGCAGAGAGAGAGAGGCAGAGAGAGAGAGAGGCAGAGAGAGAGAGAGACGCAGAGGCAGAGAGAGAGAGAGAGAGAGAGACAGAGGCAGAGAGAGAGAGACACACAGAGGCAGAGAGAGAGAGAGACGCAGAGAGAGAGAGAGAGACACACAGAGGCAGAGAGAGAGAGAGACGCAGAGGCAGCGAGAGAGAGAGACGCAGAGGCAGCGAGAGAGAGAGACGCAGAGAGAGAGAGAGAGACGCTGAGGCAGAGAGAGAGAGACGCAGAGAGAGACGCGAGGCAGAGAGAGAGAGAGAGACGCAGAGGCAGAGAGAGAGACGCGAGGCAGAGAGAGAGAGACGCAGAGGTAGAGAGAGAGAGAGAGACGCAGAGGCAGAGAGAGAGAGAGAGACGCAGAGGCAGAGAGACAGAGACGGAGAGGCAGAGAGAGAGAGAGAGAGACGCAGAGGCAGAGAGAGAGAGAGCGAGAGAGAGAGAGAGAGAGAGAGAGAGAGAGACGCAGAGGCAGAGAGAGAGAGAGAGACGCAGAGGCAGAGAGAGAGAGAGAGACGCAGAGGCAGAGAGAGAGAGAGAGAGAGACACAGAGGCAGAGAGAGAGAGAGACAGAGGCAGAGAGAGAGAGAGACAGAGGCAGAGAGAGAGAGAGAGACAGAGGCAGAGAGAGAGAGAGAGAGAGAGAGGCAGAGAGAGAGAGGCAGAGAGAGAGAGAGGCAGAGAGAGAGAGAGAGACGCAGAGGCAGAGAGAGAGAGAGAGAGACAGAGGCAGAGAGAGAGAGACACACAGAGGCAGAGAGAGAGAGAGACGCAGAGAGAGAGAGAGAGAGACACACAGAGGCAGAGAGAGAGAGAGACGCAGAGGCAGCGAGAGAGAGAGACGCAGAGGCAGCGAGAGAGAGAGACGCAGAGAGAGAGAGAGAGACGCTGAGGCAGAGAGAGAGAGACGCAGAGAGAGACGCGAGGCAGAGAGAGAGAGAGAGACGCAGAGGCAGAGAGAGAGACGCGAGGCAGAGAGAGAGAGACGCAGAGGTAGAGAGAGAGAGACGCAGAGAGAGAGAGAGAGACGCAGAGGCAGAGAGAGAGAGAGACGCAGAGGCAGAGAGAGAGAGAGACGCAGAGGCAGAGAGAGAGAGAGAGAGAGAGACACGCAGAGGCAGAGAGAGAGACACACACAGAGGCAGAGAGAGAGAGACGCAGAGGCAGAGAGAGAGAGAGAGACGCAGAGGCAGAGAGAGAGAGAGGGAGAGAGACACAGAGGTAGAGAGAGAGAGAGACAGAGGCAGAGAGAGAGAGAGACGCAGAGAGAGAGAGAGAGAGACGCAGAGGCAGAGAGAGAGAGAGAGAGACGCAGAGGCAGAGAGAGACGCAGAGGCAGAGAGAGAGAGAGAGAGGGAGAGAGACACAGGCAGAGAGAGAGAAAGAGAGCGGGAGAGAGACAGAGGCAGAGAGAGAGAGAAAGAGAGAGGGGGAGAGACACAGAGGCAAAGAGAGAGAGACGCAGAGGCAGAGAGAGAGACGGGGGTTTGTTAGTTTGGGCAATTTTACAGTTTTAACACCAAAATGAAAATATCTATCAGTTTAATTATACCATTATTATTATTATTATTATTATTATTATTAATGTTGATGTTTATGTTGTTAAGAGAGTTTGTTGTAAAGGCCATGTGTGAAAATAACCAACCTGAATCGGTAGATCACATAATAGAGGGTCCTGTACAATCAGAGCCAAGCCTTCCTGAAAAATATCCAAAAATTCAGAATGTGGAAGTGCCTCCTCATCCTCCTCTTCTTCTTCTTCTTCTTCTTCCTGTTTTACGGTTTCCTCCTCCATATTTTTGACTTCCATTTCAGTCTCGTGCACACCTTTTATTTCTGTCTCCTCCGCCTTTATTTCGCTGCTCATTTCGCACACTGAATATCCAATTTTCGATATGCTGTTGTGGACCTATTAAGTGTGGGTCGTGTACAGGGGGAATGGATAGGATGGACCTACGTCCGGTTTGTGATTTGCTTATAAAGTTAGCTAAATAAGAATACAAAATCAAACGCTTATGCACCACACAACTACTACAGCAGCAAGTCATACATTTCAATTTTAGTATTCGTGGGTGAATACTTTTTAAATCACAAAGTCCTCTTGCAGCTCGAAACACTAACCGATTCGTCTCTACAAACACACACCAGTTAAGTAGTTCCGCTTTGCAGAGTTCCGCTATGATTACAACAACAAGACCATGAATCCTCGGCTGGAGTTAAAACTGCTCAGTCCTTCCTGTGTAAGTGCACTAAGTAGGGTGTGAACGAGCGGCTTCTAGTGCACACAACGCAGACTTTCTGTCCAACACACAGTCATTTGTGATTCATCCACAAAATGGAGGAAGTCAGAGGTGCTCCTCTTTAAAGATGTCGTTGGAGTACTGAATATACGGTCCCTCTATTTAAAAAAATAAAATAAAAACGTATACAAATATATTATTCTAAAAGCTATTGTATATGTTTTGGCGTCTAAAAGTAAAGACTAAAAAGAATTTTTTTTAAAAGTTACCTAAAGCGCTTAACGGAAATCTTCTAATTCATACAGACTCTGTTTATCCTTTACAATAACTAGATAAAAATAGATGAGGTGTTTGTTAGAGCTGTACTCTACTGTTAATGTTAATATTAATATGAAATCATGTTCAAATCTTTGAAACTTTTTATCCACCTCCTTGGATACTTTCAGCTTTAATGCAAAGTGTTTAGCAAAAATATTGCATACAACTATTGCATGTCACAAAGCAAAAGTCTTCTCAAACTATTTCATGAACATGACTTTGAGTTAGATCAGTGGTTTTCAAAGTGTTGGCCGCCAGGGGACGCCCGGGGGTCCTCAACAATTTGGTGTGGAAAAATAAATTCTCACTCTCAGACAACCACACACACACACACAATCAATTCCTAATGTAATGTAATGTAAAGATGTGAGATGTAATTATTAATAATAAAAAAAAGGGGGATATATTCAGAAGTCTGTATTTTTAATGTGTTTTAAAGACATCTTGCAAAAGGGGGGCCTCGGTCAAATGTTAATGCCATTTGGGGGGCCTTGCCCTGGAAAAGTTTCAGAACCCCTGAGTTAGATCTTCTTCAGTTGCCTTCAGTTTCTAAAATCTCGAGGGTTGTATATGAATGTATAAATTCATAAATTTTATACATTCATTTAATTTTAAAAACTACAGTACATTTTCTTGGTACAGTCAGTACTGTTTATTTTTGTAATAAAGTTCAGCAATATTTTTTTATATATTATTTATTTAATATTTATTAACAGTTCATATATATTATTATTTATACTATAAATATTAAAGTAAGTAAAATATATACATCCAAATGGAACCAAAAAGTAAGCCTACAGCTATGCTGTGTTCTTCAAAACAGCTTGTGTTGGGAGGAACCAGATCTGCAACGCAAAAATGGGAGCTGGATTTACATCCTGCCTCTCTTGGAGGATGACATGCCTTCGTACGTCCTCTACAGGCTGGACAGCACCAACAATCTGGGCTGTGAGTGGATCTTCCTAGTATGGTCCCCGGATCATTCTGCTGTGAGTATAACATAGTGTAAATATAGTGTCCCCAGGAAGATACAGGACAGCAAGAGTTTAAATGTTTAGTTAAACTTAACTAGCTAAAACACTGAGAAAAAACGGTTACGGTACACTTAGCAGTACATAAGACACTGTTTTTGTTCCCTAAGGTACAGGTTAAATGTGTCCTCAAGGATTCACTATTGTAAACCAGGGCAAAATAGCTGCCTTTATATTCATTTTTTACGCCCTGTACATCCAAAACCTGTGCCATAAAAGAGTTGTAGCTTGGCTAGAAACTTATACTTTGAAAGGCCCGTGTTGAATGTAAATATACCGATGGAAAAAGCAATATAGTGTGTGTTAGTGAGTTTTTGTCTCACTACAGGTTCACTAGAACTGCTACAATACACATTTGCCAGAGTTCTCAAGTCTCTCTGACTGTACTAACCATTCTTCCAAAAGATATTCCTTCAACTGGTGTTGTCATGATGATGATGTTGATGATGGTGAAGATCATCTCCAGTGCCTGCATTTTATAGCTATGGCAACCAGCTGTGATGCTCATACTCATAGCACGTTTCAGTGTTGTGTTTCGCATGCCTGAAAATATATGCAGGCAGCTGCGGAATTATTGGCACCTCTGGTAAAGGTGTGCAGGATTATGAAAAGGTTTAAGAGAAAAAAAACTATATATAAATGTATTTTTAGCAAAAGCACATATCACTTTTAACAAAACCATCTTATCAATTATTTTCACCAGTAGAAATATTATCAACAAATGTGTGTGGGGGGGAGAGTTTAAGAACTCTTACAAGGTCATCCATGACTTCTGGTTTCAGCAGGGTGTAAATCTGAGGTGACTATGGACAAATTTTCTTAGTCATTTATTAACATGGGGAAGATTAGAGAATGCTCATGTGAAATGAGATAAGAGTGTGATACTGTACAATCCCCTCAGAAAGTATTCGAACGGTAAGGGCAATGCTTTTGTCTTTGCTTTTAACTGAAGACATTTGGGTTTGAGATCAAAAGATGAATATGAGACAATAGGAGTTTCAGCTTTCATTTCTTGATATATACATGTAGTTGTGTTAAAGACAGAACATGGCAACGTTTTGTTTGAACTCATCCATTTTTCAAATGATCAAAAATACTGGAGCATGTGACTGACATGTTGCCAAGGTGTGCCCTGTTAGATATATTGTTTAAACAATTAATAACACTGAATGTCTACTGTTGGTTTGAGTCATGGAAAGCTCAAGCATTGGGCATAGTGAATACAACAATTTGGAATGTCCTGAAAAAGAAAGAAAGCCCTGGTGTACTAACAACCAGACATCGAATAGGTTGACCAAGGAAAACAGCAGTTGATGACAGAAACATTGTTTACCATGGATGCCAGTAATTCTGGAACTGACTGTAGATGCTGTCTTGTTTGTATCATCTCCTGGAGCCAAATTCGGAGCATGCAGCACATAATGTACATGCTCAAAAATAAAAATACAGCTTGTCTTCATTAAGTGACCATGTTACATGGACAGCCTTAACAGGCAGCCATTTTCAAAACATTTCATTGAGATCAGCAGGGCAGATTACAGTGCAGTAAGTTATATTTGGGGCAGAGTAATGCCACTTTTATTAAGTAGATAGACGAAAAAGCAGTTCCAGTTCCTGCAGCCTCTGTAAAATGTATCTTGAGTGTATGATAGAGACGAATACATTATTCAGGATGAATAGATAATGTGTTCTAAACAAATACAGATGGAGGCACTGTGTAGTAAATGGAGGAATAAGCGGAAGCACTTGTCATTATATAAACTGTTCCCTACATGTGTGGTTGGAATAGGAGCAGATTTTGATGTTGAGATTGTACTCAAAATTTATACCAGCACAACTGTAGTCAGCATGATCATCACTAATTGTGTGTGCATGCGTGTGTGTGTGTGTGTGTGTGTGTGTGTGTGTGTTGTAAGCTCTTACAGGTGCAGACAGACAGGGCAGGGCGTAGGTTTCCCCATGCAAAGAGATGCCATTGAGGCCTTGGAGCAATTCAGAGACAAAACTTGTTGATGTCTCAAGTAAGAGAAAGGGAACAGACATGAGGCAGTTTTTTATTGGCAAGAAAAGACAAATAAGTTGAGGAGCAGTTCAGAAAGTACATACTACTTTTTTAAGGCATTCCTGTCACTATTCGTTACATAAAGCTGAACAGCACTGTATGAATTATAGCATTTAAATAATGCCCTGTGTTGTTTTAAGGTTACTGAAGCACATATCTGCATTACATAAACTTATTAATCTGGGCAAACTGAAAAAATTGAAAACTGGTGAAAACACATATTCATATATTTGATTGGCTTGAGTAGACAATGGGTGGAGTCCAGTTATTTGTGGATTTGTATGCCCTTGGAACTAGACACGTTTCAAAATTCAGAAATACTTGTGCAATCCATAAATAGACAGGCCGTGATTCACAAATGAATGTTTTGGATGAGAATTGTGTATGTGATACAAAAACATATTTGTAAACAATTTTCTGTTTGCAAATCTCATTTTATTTATTTGTGAATTTGTTTAATTTTGGGACTCTCACTACATTTATTTGTGGATCATAATCTATTTATTTGGAATTATGAAACAATTCTAACCCCATAACAGTGCAGCATTGAACCGGCAACCCTCGGAACATGAAGCAACAAATATACTACCCATTAAGCCAAATTACCACTGCAGCAGAATTTAGCAAAGTTTAACAAACTTACCCAATGGATTAATTAAGAAAGCAAAGTTTACCTAATACACAGAAGTCTTTAAGCATAGAAACTTGAAAATACAAATCACTGAAAATATGTACAAATACTAAACAATAAGTATGTGTATATAAAAAAAGAAGTTGTTCACAAAATACATACAGATACTTTATAAATTATATGCATACTTTGAAAAAATAAGTGTGCATACTAGAATTT
This sequence comes from Ictalurus furcatus, assembly GCF_023375685.1. NCBI lineage: Eukaryota > Metazoa > Chordata > Actinopteri > Siluriformes > Ictaluridae > Ictalurus > Ictalurus furcatus. The sequence continues at coordinate 13,289,816 of NC_071278.1, forward strand.
TAAGTATGCCTACCTTTTTTTTAACAAAATATTGGAATACAACAACATAAAAACAGGACAAACAAAAAAATGAACCAAAAACAAACATATCAGAGTAGGACAGTAGGGCACCCCCAGCCAGGACACAGCACTCTGATGTATCTTGATAACCGAGACCAGCATGCAGGCCTGCAGGTCGCCCACTAACCCCAATGGGGAGGGTCAACCCATTGCGCAATCTCCTTCAAAACCTCTCCCAAACCTCGCGTGGGGAGCCAGCCCACCAGCGAGTCAGTGTAGTCAATGTCCTGCTGTCCAAATCAAGAGAACTGACCCACCATACAGTCCCCTCCAAGACCCCTCTCAAACGCCGTGGGGGGAGCCAGCCCACCAGGGAGTCAGTGTAGTCACTGTCTCGCCGTGTGCATCAAAGAGTCGGTGTAGTCACTGTCTCACCGTGTGCATCAAAGAGTCGGTGTAGTCACTGTCTCGCCGTGTGCATCAAAGAGTCGGTGTAGTCACTGTCTCGCCATGTGCATCAAAGAGAAGGGATCTCTGGCTCAGTCTGCCCAATTATTATTCAATTATTTAAATAACATACTCGGGCATGGGGGATATATATATTTAAAAAAGAGAAAAGAAAGAAAGAGAGAAAAAAGGACTGTAGTTTTATAGATATATGTGTTTCCAGAATCTAATATTAATAATCACATGTACTACATGTAGTATTAGGAAATAAACATCTATTATTATATATTAATAGGTTATAAATATAGTTACAATATGATAATACAGCCATAGTAATCAGAAAGCACGTATTAAATAAACTATATATAAAGGTATTTCCATAATTATGTCAATAATAATGACAGTGACGACAATGCTGACAATAGTGTTAATAATATTGATGGTAATGAAGTGTTAATAGTATTAGCAATAATAATGGTAATAATAGGTAAATAATTCCTTCTTATAAATTTGTAGAGCTATGACTGGGAGAGTGAGTGGGTCTGGTTCCAGGTGTTTGATTTAGATTAAAATGAATTTAAAATGGGTTCCAGATGTCATTAAATGTAAAAATATTCTTCTTGTGGGTGAATGTTGTGAAATCCCCAAATCGATTCTTAATGGCATGCTTTACTTGAGAGGATGTGAATATTATCTGTACTTCAACTCTTGTCCTGAAGCTGTCGCCATCTTTCATGTTTTGAAGTTGTTAATAAATTTCACTGTTGCACATTTACAATGTTTTTTTTTGTTGTTGTTTTTACAGCAATTTTCATTGTGCAGTTTGTGCTTTCTTTGTGTGCATTGTACACACATATTTATGATTTCTTGTTACTCAAAGTAAAAGTGAAAAGTAATTAAACATAATTGTGAGGGCCCTATTGTTAATGTAAGTGTGTATTTCAGTAATATAGCTAAGTAAGAGGGTTTCAGTTACCAGCATTTATATAAAAATATGGATTCCATGTCTGCAAAATATTTTAAATGAAATACTGATAACTAATCGATATTAAATCGAATCGAAAGGAAACCATATAAATAACAATCAAATTGAATCGCCAAATTGGTCACAATATCCAGCCCTAGTGACGTGGGTCCTATGAATAATCTTGTACTGTATGAGTTGTAAATGTGTATTGCTATTCATAGAGAAAGTATTGTTACAGATTTCTTTCCAGAGTTCGGGGTTGGAGGAGACAGACAAATCATTTTCCCATTTGATTATTGGTAGTATTATAGTTACATCAGTATTTGATATTAGTTTATAGAGTTTGGATTTATTTATTTTTTTAAGTTAGTGATTTTCATTATCTCTTACATTATTCGTATTCAATTATATGAACTGTTTATTTTGGAATAAAGGATGGAGGTGAGTGATTCCTTTGTGCTGCCATGATGGAAAGTGCACAGGATTATTGTACAAGTAAAAATCAGGATTGTGCCAGCTCGGGATGTATTTACATGGAGTTAGTAGTGATTTACTAATTCTGTTTACTTTCCACCAGGCTGTCAGAGTTGAAGCGATTGTGATATTTTTAAAGTAATTCATTTGCTTAATTGAGTTTGGTAGGAAGGCAAGGTCTGCAACTGAGGAATTTCTATCCATGAGTTATTATAATTGTTTTTCTGAATCCATTTCAATAAATATTGTAGCTGGTTTGCTAAAAAAGTAATATTGAAAGTTTTGTGTATCTAGGCCATTTTGTGATTTTGTCTTTTGTAATTTTGCCAGAGATATTTTAGGTGTCATGTTTTTCCAATAGAAATGAAAGGTTAATGAGTCCAGTGATTTAAACCATTTATCTGTGGGTGTTGTTGGAAGCATTGAGAATGGTTTTCAGCAACTGTAGGGTAGCCCAGTAGGGTAGGGTACTGTAAGTACTGTAGGGTACTGGTTTTCAGCAGCTGTAGGGTAGCCCCTTTCTTTGTTTTTCTACGCTCTTATGATTGTTTTCAATAAAGAAATGAAGTCTTTGAAACCCATGTCTACTGCGATTTTTCCATGGAAGTAAAGGGTCACAACAATATCGCTGGGTAATATGAAGACATAATAACAACATAAATCTGTCAGAAGGTCCCCTAGGTCATAATCTAGGGTCACCTGAGTATATCCATGTATATCCATGTATATCCATGTATATCCATGTATATCCATGCTTCCAGGTGAAAGCATGGTGTCCATGGTGTCCAGGGGATCAGGGTGTCCCAAAAGTCTCCATACATAAGGGACTACAAGTACATCTCAAAAAATTAGAATATCGTGGAAAAGTTCATTTTTTCCATAATTTAATTCAAAAAGTGGAACTTTCATATATTCTAGATTCATTATACATAAAGTGAACCTTTTTTGTTTTAATCTTGATGATTACAGCTTACAGCTCATGGAAATCAAAAATCCAGTATCTCAAAATATTAGAATTCTTCTTTTGTCAAAGGCATTCTTAAAGGCTATCTGGGAAAAAAAATCTGTAATATAAAGTAGCATGAACTATTTTTTTGTATTTTCTTTTTTTTTTTACTGTCAATTTCCCCTGTATGTGGAGACTTTTGGGACACCCTGTATATAAGGTACAAAAGATAAACCCTTGATGTTACATCACAGTGACAAAGTTTCGCACTATTTTTTCAGAGAATGTAGTGGGGGTTTTTTATGTTAAATTATTTTCATTTATTTTCCTGTTAGAATTTTTTTGTTAGCAATGTTGACACCTCTATGTAGGTAACTGTTTCTATGAAAAAACATGTGAAACAACATCAGGAATTCTTTTGTGATGTATACACTACTAATGATCTAAATTTACTTCTATTGCACAATTCCGGCCATTTTCTTCACCGTGTACTCTGCTGTCTCTTCCCATATTTTGGAGCCCTTGCGCCTCAAAATGCAAATTTAATTTTAGTTATATTTTGAGTAAATCTCCTGTTTCTGTGATCTTACTCATTTAGGCTGTGTTCTCTCCTTTCATTCACACTTGTCACAGTGTGTATAAAATTCCCTATTACTGTATTAAAGGAGCGCAGCATAGAAACTCCTAGTTCATTGCTTGTCTCATGGATGTCAGGATCATAGACTCCAAGCAGCGGTGTGCATATTTCAATATGTCCTTTCCCAACTTGTTCCAGAATGCCCACAAGTTCACTTCTGGCTTGGTGGAACTTCTCTTGATCATAACTCAGTAATGTGGAATCATCCAGTGGGTAGGTTACATCTTCAGAATAGCAGTCACGAGGCACTGGCAGCTCTATATACCTAGCAATGATATATTTGACTAAACAAAACAGTATACACCAATTTCAAAATGTTTATATGTAGTGTTCCTTGATAGATGCCCTTACCTCAGAGCTGGATAGCCTTGTGCCAGCATGTTAAAGAGTTGGCGCAGGGCTGCTGTGCTCAGTGGGTTTCCCAGAATCTTAAGCTCTTGCATGGCATTACAAGGTCCCAGTGCATGAATGAAGAGGTCCAGGTTCTCATCTGACAGGCCACACTCCTCCAAATTCAGACTGCTGAGTGTAGCTGAGCAGCGATGCAGAAGTTTACGGAACGTGTTGGGGAAGAGGTCAGCCACCACATGGCCACTCAGGTCCAGTTTCACTAGGAACTCGCTGTGCAGGCTGTTAGCCAGGTAAGCCATGTCCACAGGGCTGAGGCAACAGTTAGCCAGCTCTATACACTGCAGTGGGGTGGTCAGAGGACTGAGGACAATACACATAGGTCACTTGTATAACATTATGGCACAATAACAAGTCCTAAACACCTGGCAAAGTATTTATATGGGTGCTGTCAATAAGAATAGAATAAAGAAGGTTGTCGTGTTATTAAAGCTTCCCAGGTCATGACCTTCAGTTTACTTTACATTTATTAATAGATCAGCTTTATCTTTCTATTTTTTGCTGTTATACTGTTCTGACTATTCTCTTGAGAGATTTTACACGGATGCCAGAATCATCATCTAGCTGTAGTATGGAGCAGCTGTCTGCATTCTTACAGTCGGGCAAAACAAATAACTGACTTGTCCCTGCGTAAACAACCAAGGTGATGAGTGATTATGCACATTACTTTTTTTATTATACTTCTTATATCATTTGTTTATGATATACAGTGCCCACCACTAATATTGGCACCCTTGGTAAATATGAGCAAGAAGGCTGTGAAAAATTGTCTTTATTGTTTTAACTTTTGAAAAAATCACAAAACCAAACACCGGCTTATCCAAAAAAATATCTTTGTTAAATATAGGTGTGCAACAATTATATTGGCACCCATTTATTCTATACTTTGTGCTACCTCCCTTTGCCAAAATAACAGCTCTGAGTCTTCTCCTATAATGCCTGATGAGGTTGGAGAATACATGACAAGGGATCTGAGACCATTCCTCCATACAGAATCTCTCCAGATCTTTCACATTTTGAGGTCCACGCTGGTGGACTCTCCTCTTCAGTTCACCCCACAGGTTTTCTATGGGTTTCAAGTCAGGGGACTGGGATGGCAGGACCTTGATTTTGTGGTCAGTAAACCATTTTTGTGTTGATTTTGATGTATGTTTTGGATCATTGTGCTGCTGAAAGATCTAACCATGGCCCATTTTAAGCTTTCTGACAGAGGCAGTCAGGTTTTCATTTAATATATGTTGATATTTGATAGAGTCCATGATGTCAGGTATCCTAACAAAATGTCGAGGTCCTCTGGCAGAAAAACAGCCCCAAAATGTTAAAGAGCCACCACCATATTTAACTGTTCTGACCATAGAACCTGATCCCATTTGAAGTTCCAGTAGTGTCTGGCAAACTGAAGACGCTTGAGTTTGTTTTTGGATGAGAGTAGAGGCTTTTTTCTTGAAACCCTTCCAAACAACTTGTGGTGCTCTAGGTGAGTTTGGATTGTAGTTTTGGAGACTTTCTGACCACAAGACATAACTAACTTCTGCAATTCTCCAGCTGTGATCCTTGGAGATTATTTGGCCACTCGAACCATCCTCTTCACAGTGCATTGAGACGATATAGACACACATCCAATTCCAGGTTGATTCATAACATTTCCAGTTGACTGGAAATTCTTAATTATTGCCCTGGTGGTGGAAATGGGCATTTTCAATGCTTCTGCTATTTTCTTATAGACACTTCCCATTTTGTGAAGATCAACAACCTTTTGCTGCACATCACAGCTATATTCCTTGGTCTTACCAATTGTTATGAATGACTAAAGGAATTTGACCTATGTGTTACCTCATATTTATACCCATGTGAAACAGGATGATATGGTTGAACCATTTCCTGTTCCTAGTCATCCACTAAAAAAAATGTAAAATATCAATGGGGATATACTTCAAATATATTTTTCTAATTTTGGCACACATATTTAACTTTTTTTTTATAAACCTGTGTTGTGCTTGTAATTGTTTGATATTCATGAGAGCAGAGTATTTTTGTGATTTTTTTTTTTAACAAAAGATCAAAAGGTTAAACAATAAAGACAATTTTCACAGCCTTCTTTGCTCATATTTACCAAGGGTGCCAATATTAGTGGAGGGACGACCAGTGATGAAATGAACCTCATTTTATAAGTTAACCTTTTTGTAAACATTTTATGTTTTGCAGATTTACTAACAAGTTATTGATACAAAAAATTGGGACCGAACATATGCTCAGATCCAAAGATAACCACACCACTATCTGTAGTTTTTTTGGGGTTTTTTTATGTATTGTATTGTATTGTATTGTATTGTTTCTTTACTAGGAAGCATTTTTGTGTCTGAGAAAAATTATTTATAGGTCATTATTGTTGTTCATTCAGTTATTAATTCTTTCTTTCATTCAACTTCAGTAACCTCTGAAGGGTAAGGGTCGATCTGAAGCCTATCCCAGGAACACTGAGCATAAGGCAGGAATACACTCTGGACGGCATGGCAGTCCATCGCAGGTCACCATGCACACACACCTTCAAATGCTCATTCGTACCTAGGAGCAATTTAGCGTGGCTAATCCACTGCATGTTTTTGTATGATAGGAGGTAACCAGACAGCCCAGAGATAAACCCACACAGACTAAAATCCCTGCTCAGGATTGAACTGGGGAGCCTGGAGCTGTGAGGCAGTGATGATTTAAACATTACTGTACATTCTCACCTGAGCAGTCGTCGCAGTTGGCCTGTAAGGGTCGAGAAGCCCAGGTAAAGCTCTCTCAGCTCTGTCATCTTGCTCATCAGCTCTCCCAGCACTGTGAGTAGGTCCTCATCACCCCGAGTCAGTCTGCGCACATCCAGTGCCTGTGCCGGTAACGTGAGCGAACGCAGCTGGGGAAAATGAAGCTGTGACAGCATCACCTCCAGATGTGGAGCCTCCAGATGTACATTATGCACCACCTCCAACTTCTGCAGGCCTTCTGTGTTGACCAGGCGCAGCAAATAGAAGAGATCCTTCAGAGGAAGTGAGTCCATACGCAATCCCACACAACGCAGCTTCAACGGGCAGTGCCTGAGCAACAGTAGAGCCTGGACCACCATTTCATAGTTTCGACCTGTTACAAAGGCGTTGAGTCGGACGTCCACCTCAAAGGCTGATGCTGCTGCCTGATCTGCCTGCATGGCCACCATGGTCTCGTAGCACATGCGTGTGAGCAATTCAGTCCGAGCCCAGCGTCCCAGCGAGCTTCTGCATGGGCAGGCCTGGTGCTCAATATCCTGCAGCCCAGTCATATCTACCACCCGCAGGACCTTAGCATACGTGCTTGGTTCATAAAGAATGTAGTCCTTCAATCCCATCATCATGGCTTTGAGACAGAGGCTGCAGGTGCGTGAGGTGAGATCTATCTGGCAGTCTGGAGTTTTCCCCAGTAATCTCCGCAGACTGAGCTCAGTAAGAGGCCATGTCTTGACCAAGTTATGGAGCACATCTGCCTCTTCTAGCAGGTAGCTTGCCTTAAACAGGATTGGGTAGAGATTGTAAGATAAGCAACTGAGATTCCTAATGGCACATGGGCCACTTCGAACAAAACCCTCTGCTGCCAAGAATTTCAAAGTTTTCATGCTGTTTTTGGCAACTCTTTTGTTCTTCTGAAACGTGTCAGCCTTGTGGAAAGATTATTGAAAGTGTTTTTCCCCCCTTTCGTCGTAGCATGTGTATGAGAATGGGATGTGTCGAGTTGTGTGTTGGGCTGTGAGAGTGAGGAGGTGGTAGTTGAGAGGGATTTATTTTTAGCAGCAGCTGTCTCGTGGACTCAGACACAAGCTGACTCTCAGGTTCTATTTGAAACTATGACTTGCATTATAGGATGGTAACAAGCAACACTTCTGATTCGCTAGGCCACGCAGTAGAAGAGACTTATTTGATTTTTCCTTATTTACCTCCTACATATTGCATGTACTATATACATAATGTCATGTAATGCAAGATTAAGAATGAAGCAAAGAATAACACTGCGAGTCGTATAAATATTCAAGAAGTTAGATTAAAAATGTCAAAAATTGCAGTAACCCACCCGTAAACTTCTCACCCCATCACAGCACCATCTTGGTGAATTCTAACACTCGCTGTCCACTTTATTAGGAACACCTGTACATTTCTGAAGTTATCTAATGAGCTAATCATGTGGCAGCAGTGCAAAGCAAAAAAAAAAAAAAAATCATACAGGTACAGGTCAAGAGTTTCAGTTAATGTTCACATCAAACAACAGAATGGGGGCAAAATGTGATCTATGCAAGTCTTTTTCCAGTCTTCAACTGTCTAGTATCTGTGAGTCTATGCCATGACCGCCTCAGATTCTTGATCCTGGCTGACTTGATGTGGTCTTCTGCTGTTGTAGTCCAGCCACCTCAAGGTATTCTGAGATGCTTCTCTGCTCACCACGGATGTAAAGAGTGATTAATTGAGTTACCATAGATTTCCTGTCAGCTAAGACCAATCTGGTCATCCTCCCCTGATCTCTCTTATCAACAAGGTGTTTCAGCCTGCAGTCATTTATTCACATGATGTTTTCTGTTTTTCACACCATTCTGTGTAAATTCTAGAGACTAAACTACTCAAATCAACCCATCTGGCACCAACAACCATGCCATGGTTAAAGTCACAGAGATCACATTTTTTCCCCCATTCTGATGTTTGATGTGAACATTACCTGAAGCGCTTGACTTATATATACATAAGTTCTGGATTGTGCTGCTGCCACATGATTAGCTGATTAGATAACTGCATGAACGTGCAGGTGTTATTTTTAAAGTGAACAGTATAATGTCAGTTTTACTACTATTGACGAGTCTATGATTTGAACATTTCCAACGGGCTTTCCACACTGATGTGACATTTACACATAAATATCTGTAACCTTTAAAGTATGGATCATTTAAATCTCCATCAGGTTCTAGATAACATTAAACATAAATATATTTGCCAACTGAATGCTAATTAAAAGGTCTTTGTCATTTAACCCCTTAAATGTTCAGAACCCATCAGCCAATCCAAAAATTTTTCCCTTTCTACAACTGCAACTACTATATAACTTGTAATTAATAACAGACTGTGTGCAGCATGAACTGCTGTGCCTTTCACATTCTCCACATGTTCGCAGATTGTATACCTTATATACCTCGGAGAGCATACAGTCATTTAACAGCAGCCCAATCCATACATTTTCAATAACAACTCCTGTTGTGTAAGCCTATTTAAGTAGCAATTTATGTATACAATTATGTAAATTATACAGAATTTTAGGTATGTATTGATAACCATTTCATTCTTGTGATTGTGTTTATACTATTTTCACATCTCTCCTAATTAAAAAAGGTTATACACCTATCATGACTTCTTCATACTAGAAATTACATTATAGTTTCCTTATCAGACACGTTGTATAAAAATGACCTCTACAACAATATATCAGATTATGTACTAAAATATACTGTACACTCACAACCTGTCCTGGATGGTCTAATTCTTAAACATAAATATATTTTTCAAACACCACAGTCTTCAAAATTTACAACATTATTTCCTGTAAAATCTTTAGACTCTAATTTATATGAATATTAAACAATTGATTCAAGATTACTGAACCATTGATTACTGGTTATATATTTTTAATGTACAAATATACAACAATTTCATCACACATTAGAAATATAGGTTGTATAAAAAGAGTGGTTATTTCTTATAGAAAATCTAGAGATTTCCTATCAGTCTTCTGGGCTTAGAAAAGTGAGTTGACTTCTAAAACAACGGCCATGTCAGCTAGTTTTCAGGAGGAAATATACATTAATGTATTACATTCTATGCCAATACAGAACCCTGCACAATTATATTTACAAGCATAATACATCACTGTAAGGGTTTATTTAAATATCAGAATCTACTGGAGTTTCTGAACTTATAAAGAAAGGTAGTAAAACATATTTATTAGTATTAGATTATGAAAAAAGCAAATGATGTATTACTACACATAGCACCCAATGTTGCATAGTTTTTTCCCCCTAAATTCCTTGACAAACTGTGTTTTTTCTTTCAAATATGGAGAAACACTGTCCCTTTCCACATCTGATTCTGGATGTGATTTATGAAGAAACATTTTGTGTGTGCAATTTTGAGGGTCACCACCTAAAAAAGCTCCTTCTCAGTCTGTCTTTCTTTCTGAGAGGCTGCAGTCAGGAGGAATAGTAATGGTGGTGGTGATGGTGGTGATGATGGTGATGCTCATGGAGGTGATGGTGCTCATGCCTCTGAGCCATGGGCATGAATCCACCAGGAGAAATGCCACCAGGCTGCAGCTCCAAATCTAGCCCCAGAGGAGGCACAGAGGCTAATTTGGCATCACGAGGCCTGGCATGAACACGTTTACTGTGACTGTAATGCAGAGGGTGCTGCTGTGGAACACGAGGACAACACCAGCTGACTGGGTGATGCCCGTAAATCCTGTTTGATTTGCTGCGGCTCCGCAGAGACCTGAGAAAGGGGAGGCCGCGGCCACCAGACTTCCCCAGGCTGCCACGATCTAGCTGAGGCCATCGATGGTGGGCAGAGCTGGTGCCATGTGTGGGGCTTTCCTGACACTGCTCCTCATTGGGTGACTGGTGTGGGTGGTCTGAATCAGATAGGCATTACCAATCACCACTTTGGAGACAATTCGATAAATCTCTTAATAAATGCTGTTTGAATACATACATATATAACACACCTAAAATTATACGCTATCTAGTAAACGTATTTAGCGTTTGGTACAGGACAGCCAGTTTCAACAGAAATTACAGGTTTTTTTTAAGATCTTAAAAGATCTAAAGGCTTGAAATTGAACAGAAATATCAAAATATGGCACCTCATCAAATAAGGCTTTTTAGCTTCCTAAAATGTTTCTGCAGGGAGCCCTTTCTGACAGAAAGGTATAGGGTTCTACAGAACACCCTCAGGGTCCCCCAGAGGGATAACTAACAAAATTAAGGGTTCTGATTTTTTTTCTAAGAGGTGCTCTACACTGCTCACAGAATGGCAAGAATGTGCAACATCATTTTACATCATTTATTTAAAACTATAAATTATATGTAATTCCATCTAAAAATGTGTAAAATAGCACATATAAAGAAAAACCCTCCATAAATGTCCTTACTTTTGACTGGTTCTATTATACTCTTTTGTGTGTAACATTTTATAAACATTTGTATGTATAGTCACATGGCTGACTAAAATAAGCATAGGTAATTATTAGAAAGAATCACAAGAAAAAAGAAAGGCATTTTTCCCAGCTGCTGTGCTGCAAACACTACATACCAACGTTCACTGTGCTGAGATTTTCTAATTGTTCTTTTAATTAAAAGTTCTCTATTCGAAACCAACATGAAAAGTTTCATCGCGACCTGTTAACCTGGATAATAATGAGCTCATGGTGTGCCACACCTATACCTGCATTAAATTTGGAGGTGTAGTTTTCAATCCCAGCCAGGTCTAAATAGTGGTTTCTGCGTTCTGTGTTCTCATCAATGCGGTAAATTTTCTTCTCAGAGCTGACAGCAGGATTTGTGCTCTGTCCTCTGTGGGGTTAAAAATATGTCTAAAAAGATCATCCAATATACTGTAAAAATTTATCATCTTCAGTAACAGTTCTTACTCAGGGTGGATGTGGAGCTTATCCTGGGAACACTGGAAACAAGTCAGGAATACACCCTGGATGGGATGCCAGTGCACTGCAGAACAAAGATCCCACAGTTGTGAGGCGGCAATGCTACCTGCTGTGCCACCGTGCCACCAAGATACATCATATGATTGAGAAATCCATTGTTTACACTATTACTTAAAAAGGAAACAAATATTAAATATTTTAGACAAGTTTACATTTAGGGTGGCTTAGTGGCTAGCACGTTTGCCTCTCCAGGACTGGGGGTTGTAATCTTGCCTCCGCCCTGTGTGAGTGGAGTTTCCATGTTCTCCCATTGCTTTGGGGGTTTCCTCTGGGTACTCTGGTTTCCTACCCCCCAATCCAAAGACATGCACTGTAGGCTGATTGCCATTTCCAAATTGTCTGTAGCATGTGTGTGTGTGTGTGTGTGTGTGCGCAATAGTGCCCTGCGATGGATTGGCACCCCATACAGGGTGTCCCCCACCTTGTGCCCTGAGTTCCCTGGGATAGGCTCCAGGCTCCCCATGACCTTGTATAGGATACGCAGTATGGAAAATGGATGGATGGAAGTTTTACCCTAACCTTGTCTAATTTCAAAAAGTCTCAGCATGCATTCTTTTAAAAGGTATTCTTCAAGCTGGAACTCACGCTTTAAATAATGAGCTGACCTGATGTGAATCGGGTGGTGTTCCTCCAGGTGATCCTGCATGTTCTGTGGAAGACTAATATCTCGCTCTAACAGGGGATTAAAGTTCCACCTGATCAATACTTTATTCAATCACATTAAAAATTAAATAATCTGTTCTAAATAAACATGAGGAAAGACTCACCTCTTCTGTTGCTACTGGATATTAAAGGTGTTACAGTTAGTTTGACACGCAGTGTTTTGCTGTCACAGAGTGCAGTCTGTTTGACCGATGCTTCCACTACTTCATAGATGGTATGCATCAGGGTGGACATATCCTACAGCATAAAACACCGCACGCACAAACTTTGAGACACTGTGGTAGGGTTTTTTTTCAGAGCCATGCAGATTGTTGCTAATATAGCCATTACCTCTTTGGTTACTCTGCCACTGTTGTCAAAGTTGTACAAAGTAAACACCCACTCTTGGTTATTTTTATCCACAAAGGGCACATTACACTCCATGTCCTGTAAATGATATAAAAGGTTCTTACTTGGACTGCCATAACGTCGTTCATTTATAATCTTTTCAGGGCGTTCACTCACATCAGTTTTTGCATTGCTCCTTGGGGGATCTGCACTTTCTGATGAAACTTTGTAACTTTGACATTCAGCTGTTCTCTCTGGTGGCAAGAGTACTGCAAATAAAAACAAGGCCAAAAATGCTCAAGTGATTAAATAGCATATACTGTATGTCCAAATGAGTCAAACAGCATAGCTGTAACCATACCATTGCCAATATTAATATAATGGTTTTATGACTTGCATTGATGGTAACGGAGGTTCTCAGGAACGTGTTATTCTATAAGCTCCCATCAGGGTTTCTAAACTTACCCTCCAGAGGGCAGTCATGATCCAAGAAGTGGTCATCCATTAGCTCTGCACCACACATATTCTACACAGAAAAAAACGAAAGAGTGGGAGAAACAGTGAGAAAATAATCCATGTTTGGCCGGTCTGTCTGTCTGTCTGTCTGGTAGAGACACAAACGGTTGAGAGATATGGAGAGACCAGCACATCTGTAAAGCTGTAATATCAATGTCTAGGTCAGAGGCTCAATTTTTCAGCCAGCTCTTTCTTATGTGTTCCAACTTTCTGTCTATTAAAAAAAAAGCTGTGCAAACTTAAAATTGCCTGAAATACAACCTTTCTAGACACATGCACATATCTTCCATAACTTTTTAAAGTTTATTAAAGTTTATTATTATTATTTTTGCACTCACAGCCTCTTGTATAACACAATACTATTAAATAAATGAAACTGTGAGTTTTCCTCATCCTTGCTTGAGACATGCAAAGCACACACACACACACACACACACACACAACTTTGGTGCACTTTGTCTTAGTTTACAATCAACCCCCTAATGTATCCTCTATGAAGGGGAGAAAAAAGTTAACTTCATTCTTTGCACTCCTGTGGTCTCGAGCACAATTGTTTCCAGACACATTCTTGATGTTAGCAGGAGGAAGTTAAAACAGCCTACAGTGCAAAACAGCTTGCCATCTTAACTAATCTCTCCATCATAATTTACTTCATGTGCCCCAAAACAATGCATAAGACGAATCAAATCCCCACAGGTCACACCAGATATGAAAGCTGACTCTCTGGCCTCAAACTAGAGTTATACAACACAAAACAGGGTGGTCTAAACATCTTAATTACAAACTATGGAACACAGAGGTTGTACCGAGTGATCCAGTGATGAAGCTACAAATATTTGTTGCTGCTTTCATGTGCGCTAACTAAAAGGTATACAAGCATTCATAACAGGTTACATAAGCAATGTTTAGGAAAAACTGGTATTTTTGTGTTGGTTTGTGCGATTTTGGTGGAATTTGTCCCCGCTTCCAAATAAGTTGGGACGTTGTGTAACATAAAAACAGAATGCAATGATTTGCAAATCTCATAAACCCACATGTTATTCACAATAGAACATAGACAGCCAAATAGCAAATGTTTAAACTGAGTAAATGTACCATTTTAAGAAAAAAATAAAGTACTTTTAAATTTGATAGCCACAACACATCTCAAAAAGTAAACATGGGCAGTTCACCAATCTGCAAAAAACTGCGTCTACAGTTTTTGGAACAATTTCAGAATAATGTTCCTCATCATAAAATTGCAAAGACTATGAATATCTCATCATTCACAGTACATAATATCAAAATATCCTGAGAATCTTGAGAAATCCCTGTGTGCAAGGGACAAGGGCAAAAATCAATGTCAGGTGACATAGCATTAAAAACAGGCATGATTCTGTAATGTAAATCACTGCATGGGTTCAGAAACACCTCCAGAACTCATTGTCTGTGAACACAGTTCGCCGTGCCATCCACAAATGCTGGTTAAAGCTCTATCATGCAAAGAAGAAGCCATATGTGAACATGATCCAGAAACGCCGCCGTCTTCTCAGGGCCAAAGCTCATTTAAAATGGACTGAGGCAAAGTGGAAAACTGTTCTGTGGTCAGACGAATCAAAATTTGAAATTCTTTTTTCAAACCATGGACTAAACTAAAGAGGACTAAAGAGGAGAGGGACCATCCAGCTTTTTATCAGCGCTCAGTTCAAAAGCCTGCATCTCTGATGGTATGGGGGTGCTGAAAAGGTATATACAGGTTTTAAAGCAACATATGCTTCCATCCAGATTCCATCCCATCTTTACTTCTGAGAGACTCTGGGTATAAAAAGAGTATCTTAGAGAGGCAATCATGTTACTGACCTGTTACTGGCCAATTAACCTAATTAGTTTCAAAATGTTCCTCCAACTGTTTCTTTTTAGTAACACTTATTTTTCCAGCCTTTTGTTGCCCCCATCCCAACTTATTTGAGACGTGTTGTGGGCATGAAATTCAATTTCCTTACAATGGTACATTTCCTCAGTGTAAACATTTGCTATTTGGCTTTCTATGTTCTATTATGAATAACATATGGGCTTATGAGATTTGTAAATCAGTGCATTCTGTTTTTATATAAATTTTACACAGCATCCCAACTTTTTCTGAATTGGGGTTGTATGTCTGGTTCTCACTATAAAACAGATCACTATAAAAAAAAATCCATACCATTCTTCTAAACTGACTACTGATTGTTCGGCTGTTGACCAAAAGACTGTAAGAAAAATAATCTGAGGTCACTGTACAATGGTACACTAGAGTAAGATTTCTGAAATGGGTATAGCGTTATCTGTGCTATACCCATGCTACTGTAAGTAGCAAGTAAAAAACCCATACTACTACTACTAGTAGTAAGTAAAAATCTGCCATTACTAGTGTCTAGATGGCTTCTGCCAGGATTATTTAGTTTACAGTCAACCCACATTTCTTCACTGGCAGCTCTCTACGGTAGTACACATCATTGCTATATACAAGTGATTCTAGTCTATTGACTCTTGTTGTTCAAAGGCATTAACTCATTTACAGTGGTAATTTCTAATATATTATTGTCACTGATAAATGAAAACCTTAGTGATAACTAAGTGATTAGTGATAAACTTTTATGTAAGTCCAGGCTTTTCCATTTCTTTAAAATGTTGCATTCAATTTGCAATTATGTGTTGCATTAATGTTTACATACTGTATATGCTGTGGATGCATTTGTATGTTTTTGTCAGTAAGAAAGATGCAAATCCACAGGAATTGTTATAGATGCCCATATATAGATATGTACATAAACAACAGGGTGTTGTAATGCGTTACCACCCTGAAGTTGTTTATTTTCCAATAACAGCATTTCCCAATGTGACTTATTGCTCTTATATTACAACAATTTGCCACTGCTAACTATTTTTTATTTATTAAAAACTTGAACATCATACATTTTATTCATTTATAGCTACATTTCATGTACTGGAATGTCATTGAAACAGCAGCTATAAACAGTCATTCCACCCTTAACTAAACTTTTGTCTCTCTCTTGAGGTTAAAAAGACAAAAAAAAATACCTTTTGTCATGTCATAAAAAATAAACAAAGCCCTCTGCCCTGAAGACTTTCCCAGGTATGAAAACTTGAAAGACCAGCTTTAACTCTGATTGTTACAAAACCATTTAAATCCATTTCATGAGTGCGTCCATACAAGTTCCATAGTAGTCCCATGTTTAAGTTGTATAGAAAAGATAACATATTAGAACAAGTCCCTTAATATAAACCTTAAAGCTGGATCTACTGTCAGAACTGCCATTGAAGAAAGTTAATCAACACCTGACCAATTAGGGTTTAGTTTCCCAAACATATCACAGCGCAAAGATTTACCATTTAACAACAGTTAAGTGCAAATATATTAAGTGCAAATATGCACTCTGGTTTGATCAGAAGCAATAGATCAACAATTGAGCCTGATCCTCACGCTAATAGTACAAATTAACTTTGTAACATATGCAATATGGAGTTTAAGAGAATAAAAAAGCAACAGAAATTGATAAATACTGTACTATTTCTGCCAGACTTTACATCAGCCTGCATAATAAAACCAGACTCATTAAGTCACTTATATTCCTAGTAAATACTGCCACACACAGAGCACTCATCTACAAGCAAAATGTGCATGGCATATGTTTCGCACCAACGACTGCACTTTCCATAAAAAGAAGCAAATACCTGTGGAAACATCTGTCATACATATGAGTGACCTGCATCAAATTAAACTTCAAACAAACAGGGAAATGTTTCAACATAATGAGGAGCAGTAGCAAAGAGCAAGGACATTGTGTGACCATAAAATCTATAGATGCCCAGTGCATCTAAAGTGCAGCCCAGTGCAGGAGAACAAAGCCCTTTGCAGACGAGTGCAGTGAGTGACTGGCCTTTCTGCCAGTGATTTCTCCCATCATCACAGCCAAGCCACTGCCACGCTCTGCCTGCTCTAGGGCCTTTCATGTTTGCTCATGTTACCAGCATGAGGGGGGCCTTTTCCTGTCCTACACTGGGTGTCGCAAGACCAGCCACCCCCACCAACCCTGTTTCCTCTCCACTACCCACACACACCACTCTCTGAACCCATTCACAATGCTGGGAACAGTGGTCTGCTTTGTTTCAGTTCACTTCCTGTCACCAAACACCTGGACTAAAGCTTTATTACATGATGAGGGAGAGGGGGGTAAAAGCACCGTCATTGCATCATCACTGAGCCAAAGCAGGTTAGGATACGGTCAGGACCTATGGTACGCTAAAATGTCCTGATATACTGTCTCCACTAATGTGGAGTTTGGAATTGACTGATTTTTATCTTTTATGGTTGTACACTAAACTCTCCTGCAAACCTGAACCTGTGTTCAGGCAAGCAAATGGATAAACAAGTTAGATAAACAAAACCACACTGAATCACTGAAGACCACACTATAGTGTCTTTTCCTCTGACACTGCTCACAGAAAAAGAAAATATTACCAACGAACAAGAAAAACTCAGTTTTGGATTGTAAACAACATATACATTACTACTAAATATTCTGTACTTCACTACACATTAAATATAATCCACAGCATTGTTTTTATGCCAGCATTCTTCAAGTCTGTCAAAGCAAACAGGTTTTGTAGTGAATGGAGCCTTTGTTATTCTATTTAGTACTTCAGCATGACTCACATTACTTTACAGAAGTGTTGATGGGAGACTTCAGAGCATTGCTTGGATGTCAAGAATATGGACTTCGAGACTAATCCATAAACCAGTATATCTCATTTCTCTTTAATAAGAGGAAGAAACAACCTCTTTGTTTATTATACAAACACTGTTTCAAGCTAAATAATGTGGGTATACTCTTACTGCTATGTGGTGAAGTAATTTCTAAAGATTGTTTTTAAAAAAAAAAAAAAAGACTTTTGTTCAACAAGTAAATGTTTGAAGAAAAGTTCAGGGGAAATGGCTGGACATTAGCTTAACTACACAAACAATCTGACTAAATTCCTAACAAATAGTTTTAGCACTTGCTTTACTGAAGGAAACAATTTGAGAGATGCATCAACTGGTTCTAGCGCTCCAGAAATCATGTGCTACACAACGATGCTTCAAGTTGGCTGCTTAGATTTTGAACCAATTGAGTAAACAAGTTACAGTCAACTCTAGGTTTTTTTCCTCAAGGCAGAGTCACGGCTCAGTGGCTGTGGCACACGCTCCCCTCCCCCTTGCCTTTGAAGTGTGTCTGGAAGCGGAAAAAGGGTGAAAGAGGGGTTTCATCCAGGCTCTCCAAGAAAACACTGGATGCTTTGAGCACAGTGGCCTGGCCCTTTCAAGTGTCCCAGGCTTTATGATTCATACAAAAGGGAAATGTTATAATTAAACCCAGAGAATACACAAATCATCCATGTTAACCTCATCTCCAGAAGAAATGAAGGCAATTAAACTAACATTTTTGTGTGCTTTATTTAAAAATGAATGTACAGTCATGTGAAAAAATAAGTGCACCCCATGGAAATTGTTGGCTTTTTTGACATATCTGGACAAGAAACATTTGATCATCTTTGAAACAGTGTCTTTATTAATAAAGTTGATATTTGAACAAAACCACAAGGAAAAATAGCGTTTTCAGTCATTCATTCAACAGAAGTATCAATAGATGTGATATTCTTCTGTGGAAAAAGTAAGTACACCCTTGGCCTCAGTAGCTAGTATTGCCCCCTTTAGCAGAAATAACTTCTTGTAGGTGTTTTGCATAATTGTCCACCAGGCTTGCTGTAATTTTTGACCACTCTTCCATGCAATACAAAACCGTACAATATTTGTCTCTCCAAAGCACATTATTCCAAAACAACTGGTCTTTACCTATATGCTCATTGGCAAACTGTAGTCTTGCCCTAATGCTCTTTTTAGACAGCAAAGGCTTTTTCCTGGCATGTCTCCCATGCACAAATTTGACGTGCAATCTCTTTCTGATTGTAGAAGCACGCACTTTGACACCAACAGGTGCAAGACTTACTAGCAGATCCTGATCCAATTTTATGGTTCTTGGAGACTTCTTTTTGCATCAGACGGTCTGCCCTTGGGCTGAATTTGCTGGGATGGCCGGTCCTGGACAAATTGGCAGTCATTTGTAGATGATTTTCCTTATAGTGGAATCTAAATCTTTCTAAATCCCTTGCCTATGCAGTGGATGCATAGGCGTCCACAACCTTTTTTTTCCTGAAGACCTTACAGAACTCTTTAAATCTTGGCATGATGACGCCACACATCTTAATAGCAAAAGTAACACCAGACATTAGATATGAGGGGGTATAAATAAGACAGGTTCCACCCGCACTCCTTAGGCAGGTTCTAATCATTGGTACACAATCTTGAACACCTGATTCTAATTTTATGGATTTGAAGGTGTCACTTATTTTACCATGTGACTGATCTGTTTTTTTGTTCGTTTAAATTGTGGAAATTACATAAAATTGACATTTTGTAGTGTCATTTGATAGAATGCATCACCTTTATTAATAGGCACTGTTTCAAAGAGGATCAAATGTTTGCTTGTCCAAATATGTAAAAATAAATAAATAAATAAATAAATAATGGCTGTAAAGTACGAATAAATCAAAGAAAATAGAACTAAGGTTCTTCTGAAAACTCTGGCGCTCTTAAAACTGGCCCACACATTACTTTTCACTGTTATGTAATAAAATGTGCAAATGGACTCAGGGGATTATATTTACAAATATATCATATGACAGTCAGTGACAGGAATAAAAAAATACTTTACTGGACATGTTGATGTCATTTGTCCTGTGTGTTTTATAAAATGAATGCATTGCAGTATGATATTTTGCATTTACATGACTAGCCCTGTTCAGATATTAGATCTTACTTCATACCTAAGCTATAATTATCTATTCTGTAACATTTTTGGGCAGAACTCAAATTTATAATATAAATAAGTGCTAACCAACAACACTTATTTAATAGACTGAACTGAGATTCTGCATGAGGAATCCTCACTAACCCCAGGCCTCTCATCCCAACTCCCCAAGTTCAGCCATTTCCATTTCATAAGTGGTCTCCCACAACCTTTTGTCATGCCACTCCTCCCACTATCTACACCTCCTTCTTCCTCCTCCAACCACTTCCCCCTATTTTCCCAGGACAGCCCCTCTCTGTTTTCAAAACCACTACCAGATGTGTGGTGGAGGGAGCTGCATTCAAGGGCCCTGCTCTTCTGGCTGCCGGCCATATGCATTTCACACTGTGATGAAGGTTCCAGGCTCAATTGAGAGAATGAGAGTGCAGGAGAGACAGGAAAGAGCACACTTCCCAAACACCATTAAAGAGCTTAGTCCATCTATATAGAGTTAAATTCTGAGTGTAAAGAATTTAGCTTTAGAGTTACAACTACTTTGAAAAAAGTATCTTATCCATTGGTGAAAATGGCTTAAGCATCACAGAGCGCTTCCTGTCTAAATATACACTGTGGCGGAATCAATGCTGCAGAAGAACTAAATCATATTCTGTGGCCACGATAAGGTACTTATCAACCAAATCATAAAATTTGCCAAAAAAATAACATGTAAATTCTTTAACAATCAAAAATGCACCTACAGTTTGATGATAAGAGCAATCAACATTATTTGAAACCAATGTCTACTTCATACCTTGCGAAAACATATCACATTTCCTATGTTTGTACTTTATAGAGGACAAGTGCAAGAATGCTTAGATTCCAGACAAAAACCATGGTGATATACTGAAGTTACAGAGTTACTTAAGGCAAGCAAACATGTGTAAAGATCTTATGAGGACAACATCATAGAAATGAATACATATAGGATCCATTTCACTATATTTTGTGCTCCTACATTTCTTGGGAGTATTAACCCATCACTTTATATCATATAGCCACCATGCTGAAAGAAAAACAAACAATAGAAACCCTCATAGAATTTGTAATAGTTTTAATGGTTATAATGGGAATTGTATTGGTTTTAAAGGAAACTGTAATGGTCCCTGTAGGTCTCTACTGGTAATTTGTTGCCTTCTATTTGTGGCATGTTATGTCTAGTGGATACTATTAAGGACCAATAATTGTAATGGATTTAATGGTTAGCTTTTTTGTTCGTTTGTAATGGAATATGTAGTGGAAACTATTAGAATTTCTGTGATGGTTTCTATTGTTTTTTTCCCCCAGCAGGACTGTGTGTGTGTGTGTGTGTGTGTGTGTGTGAGAGAGAGAGAGAGAGAGAGAGAGAGAGAGAGAGAGAGAGAGAGATTTAATATGCTAGGTAAACTTGTTGTTTTTTAAGCAACACCTTTATTGATTAATATCACCGTGTGTAATTAATGTATAATATATAAATAAATGTATGCTATGCTATTAAGGGAAGTGTTGAATGGGTGTGTTCGCTCTTACCTGCTTGTTTCGGATTTTGTGTGACTCGCTGGGATGAGCCGACTCTCCGGGATGAGCCGACTCTCCCTGCAGGAGAAGAGAACCCGTCGCCAAAGTGCCACCTAAAAAATTACAGAAACGCTCGCAAAAATTGCTCAGCAACGCAAAATATCCACAATAAACTCTGAAAAAGATGTCGAAGCTCACACAGCTTACATACCTTCTGGACTTTCCCTGCGTTTACACGCTAAAATGAACAGAAAGGATGTGTGAGGTGAGATATAAAATAATCCGACTATATATCACTACACTATATCTCAGGAAAATGTTACTCTCTCACACACACACACACAAACAAAGCATCTTACCATTTTTCGACTGCAAAAGCCCCATCTTCCTTTATAATGCTTTAATTAGCCTGTTAGGAAGATCTGAAGGCTTCTCTGTGCCATGACAGGCTGAGGAGGACTAAAGTGGCAGGGCTGCATGTGGGATTGTCCATACCGTGCAGTAATAGACTGAAGTTCTGTAGATTACTGCGTGGGAATGTTCCACATGAGGCTTTTTTCCCCTGTGAGGCAGAAACGCACATCTTAAATTGTGAAAGCCCCCCGCCCTCCTCGCGAGACGCACCTCTCGTCACTCATTGGTTATTGAGCAGCAACTGGAGCCTATTTATTACATATACTACATGGCCAAAAGTTTGTGGACACCTGACCATCACATCCCTTTGCTGTTATAAGAACCTCCACTCTTCTGGGAAGCCTTTCCACTAGATTTGTGAGCGTGGCTGTGAGGATTTGTGATCATTCAGCCACAAGAGCATTAGTGAGATCAGGCATGATGTTGGGTGAGGAGGTCTGGAGTGCAGTCGGCGTTCCAGTTCATCCCAAAGGTGTTCAGTGGGGTTGAGGTAAGGGCTCTGTACAGGACACGCGAGTTCTTCCACTCCAACTTTGACAAACCATGTCTTCATGGAGCTCGATTTGTGCACAGGGGCATGGTCATGCTGGAACAGGTTTGGACTTCTTAGTTCCAGTGAAGGGAAACTGTAAAGCTACAGCGTACAATGACATCCTATACAAATGTGTGCTTCCAACTTTGTGGCAACAGTTTGGGAGAAGATTCACAATGGTGTGATGGTCAGATGTCCACAAACAGTTGCTTATATAGCATATATATAATCTGGTCAAACTAGACAAATAATAGTAAAAAGTTGACTATCTGGACAGACATACATGTAAAGCTTGCATGACAAGGTGGTACGGATACAGACCCTGCATTTCAGCTGCTCAAACTGAGTCTGGTTTGAATCTGAAGAAAAAAACATCTGAAAAGAATTTAGCAGCAACAACATGAATCCATGGACCCAACCTGCCTTGTGTTAACAGGCTGGTGGAGGTGGTGTAATGGTGTGGGGAATGTTTTCTTGGCACACTTTGGGCCCGTTAATACCAGTCAGTTATCACTTGAATGCCACAGACTATATGAGTATTGTTGCTGATCATGTGCATCCCTTCATGGCCAAAATTGACCATCTTCTGATGGCTACTTCCAGCATAATAATGCACCATGTCACAAAGCTGAAGTCTCAAACTGGTTTCATGAACATGACAATGAGGTCATTGTTCTTCAGTGGCCTTCTCAGTCACTGGATCTGAATCCAGAAGAACACCTTTGTGATGTGATAGAACGGGAGATTCACAGCATGAACGTGGAAATGAAAAATCTGCAGGATGCAAATCTCTGGATGCAGACCCAGCATTTCAGCCAATCAAATTGAGTACTTAAGGAAAATACTGTAGCAGAGCCTAATCTTAAATAAATAATCTGCCAATATATCATCTCTAGTTTTCTAAACATGTACTAGCTCAGCTTCTGTTGTGGTTTGTCCAATCATATGAATTTCTATAAATTATTTATCTGAAGGCAGCTCATCAGACCTGAGGTCAGAAAGGGGAGTGTTTTCACAGAGCTTTAACGTCAGGTCTTATTAGCAAACTTATGACATGGTTTGTTTAAAAAAAATCCATACAGAAAATAGATTGTTTAAAGCAAATGAACTGAGGTATGTATTTCTTTTCCCTGTATCAAACTCAAAATAAACGTGTCTCATCTGTTCGGAGTCCATTGTGCTGTCACTGTAAATAAATCCTATAAATTTACAGTATTAATTTTACAGTAAAATGCTGTTTTAATGTTTTACACAATTGTAATGTAAACAGTTGGACAATTAGGGCAGTGTACTGGCTTACAGTAAAATACAGTGCATTCTGGGATATCCAACGTTTTAGGTAAGAGTGAGATATTTTTCTGTGTGTCAAGATCTGAAAATTAGTGGATCATTTCTTGTGCCCCAATATATTAGTGACTATTTAGGGTGAACAAAAAACCCTCTTTCAGTTTAAGGTTATATGCTAGTAAAGCACTGAAACTGTGGTTAATTCACGTGGTTGAATCAGTGTAATCTAGTTGAGGCTTAGTGGTTCAAGGGCTGCGCTCTGGATGAGAAGGCTGTTAGTTCAAATCCCATGAACAAGACCCTTAACCTTCAACTGCTCAGTTGTATCCTGCCTGAATTGTAAGTTACACTGTATAAATGCTTCAACCAGATGAGCATGTGAAAAAAGGGTCTTCAGAATATGATGTAACAGGCTAAAGGAATGCTATTTTTTCCCTTTTATATGTAGACAGTCAGCTTCTTGAGGATTTCAGAATTGAATAGTGTGTTTTCATGGGATTTGTTTTATTAATGGCAAGAAAACTCAGACGATACAAAAATACACTGTTCTAGTGTATCTGAATTCACCCTATTCTAGTTAATATTTGCCTGCAGTTGTGTTCATGCAAAACTTTGCAATCAAAATAGTATTAAAATGACTCCAGATTTGTTTTGGTGAAAGTCGCTATGTAATGTAACAATGTTAAATGTTTTACCTGTTTAGATTAGGTTTCATTTACTAACCATACACAGTGGCTGTAGAATATGACTGGATGGATATATTGACAGAATAATCACATAAGAAATAAGGATTTAAGGCAATCTAAATTAAGTGCGATTTTGTGAGCCATCACTTTTGATGCCTTTATTATGACAAGCAGAGAGAGTAACAGGTGAAAAATAACATGAAACAAGATAAATGGACTACAGAAATCATTACGCCTTAAATTTAAAAGTAAATTTGGGTATTTCTTAGGCATGAATCAACAAAGTATACAGATTTTATGAATGCGCCAACTGGAAACATCCTCAATCAGCAGTAAGGATGCTGGGTGTGCTGCTACACCCTCTAGTGAGTTGCTGATGACAGTGTTTTGTCTGTGAATTGGGAAGTTGTGATCATATAAATACAAGAATTTGAAAAAAAATTCCAGAAAAAAAAAAATACAACAATTTGATATATTGATATTGAACTAAAATGTACTCTCACCTAGGACTTAATTAGGAACACTGTACTACTCATTCATGTAATTATCTAATCATGTGGCAGCAGTGCAATGCAAAAAATCATGCAGATACGGGCCAGTGGCTTCGGGTAATGGTCACATCAAGAATCAGAATGGGGTCGGGGTCGGGGGCGGTGATCTCAGTAATTTTGACTGTGGCATTATTGTGAGTGTCAGAAGGGCTGATTTGAGAATGTCGATAACTGCTGATCTCCTGGGATTTTCACACAGCAATCTCTAGAGTTTACTCAGAAAAAGCATACATAAAGAATAAGCATACAGTGAGCAGCAGTTCTGTGGATGGAAACACTTCGTTGATGAGAGAGGTCAATGGAGAATGGCCAGACTGGTTTGATCTGACAGAAATGTACATCATTATAATGAAAAAGACTATAATGACATGTCC
The DNA here is from genome assembly GCF_023375685.1 of Ictalurus furcatus. Lineage (NCBI taxonomy): Eukaryota > Metazoa > Chordata > Actinopteri > Siluriformes > Ictaluridae > Ictalurus > Ictalurus furcatus. The sequence goes on from NC_071278.1 coordinate 13,315,229, forward strand.
AATTCATTTAAATGTGGCTTTTCTGAATGTGACTCCAAGATGCCACACATATGTAACATTTCAAAATATTAGCACTCAAAATCCATCTTCGGTTCATTTGTAAAATAATTTATGAAACAAAAGAGGAGTTTTTCTTGTACATTTGTAAATCAAGTGACCCCATATGGGGTGGCAACCCCTAGTTTGGTATAGGCCAATATCAAAACTCCACATTATCTCCAGTAACCTAGAAAATGGCCATAGCTCAGTAAAACTCATGCTTGCACAGGAATCACATACATGAAAGATTTCAGTCGGGAATTTAGATGCCCCACACTTTGTTACAGACTCTCAGTTTTTCCCACCTATGTATATCCTAACTCCTGGGACAATTATTTGTAAACATGGTTTTAGCTTCCACTGCAATGCTGAGGACATACAGTTGTATATTTCAGCAAAACCAGATGACAGTCACCATCTTAATAAAGTTGAGGAATGTGTAAATGACACATAGGTAACCGAGTAACTGCCTCCTACTTAATTCTGAAAAGACAAGGCCACAGGCAGTTAGAAGAAAGCTTTCTGATTATATAGTAACTCTGGATGGCCTTTACATCATGTATAGGAGTAAAAGATGTTTGTTTGATTTTTGACACCAGTTTCTCATTTGAAGGGCATATAGATATCGCTATGACAGCTATTTTCATCTTAGACACATTTTTTATGTTAATAAATATGATGTTATTTGATGCAGAAAAACTACTTCCTGCTTTTGTTATTATTAAATTGGACTATTAAAATGCCTTGCTGTTTGGATCAGGAGCAGTTTTGGCCATAAATGTTGACTATAGCCTCAAACAACATTCAAGAAAGTTGAGAGGATATCACACTTGACTTACCTAGTGAATTTAGAGTAACTCCATAATAGTCCGTTGAAAGGCAACAAAGACACAAATTTTCAACAGGAGAACAGAATGATCTATGGTCTAAAAAGCCAGAGAGAAGAACAGCCTAACAAAAAGAAATATCTCTGACATAATTACCACCACACTGTTTAACGTGCCTCATACGTAAAGAGATTTAGACTGTCGATCTCTCAGAAAGGCAAAATCAATGGACCATCTGAATTTATTTCATTAATTTTTCTGTTTAACAAATGACAAATGATTTAATTTATTTCAAATTATTAGTTTCTGCTTGAACATCCAGCACAGACGTCTGTCCAACTATTTAGAATTCTGCAATATACTGGGCAGGAACAAGGTCTTCTAGAGGACTAGCCGTCTTCTCCTTACACTGTACATTACAACGTGGCGTTAGCCTTTCCAAAATGTGTCCGAGAAGGTTTTCATTTGTTAACCGAAATGGTACCAAACTAACCATGAAACAGTCACATGGTAGCCACACTAGACTACCACTATACTGAGAGGAACATCAGAATATATGTCAGGAGAAAGAACATTTTGCCATTGACATAATAAAGAATATAATACTCCCTTAATCATTATTCAAATACTGATTTCAGTTTATAAAGTTAGATTTAATTACAACCAACAGTTTCTTTGATTGCCACAGTGGGCATAGGTCCAATATGAGTCCAAATGTAGCCTTTCTCTGGGCGAATAGGTATTGTTGGAAATGGTGAGCTCCTTGACTTGAAATATTCTGATGGTGCATGGCAAACAAATTCAAGGTATTCCATTTTTCGGGGCAAATCCTCTTCTGGACCTGTATAATTAAAACATTTTTTGTTTAATCTTCATATTTATTGCCAGTGTGTCTCTGAACATGAAAACTGTATATGAACTTACCGACTATGTAAGTGCCTGGATCAAAGTGATCTTTTGGACTCGACTGTGTAGGGATCAGCCACGTTAATGCAGCACTTTTCTCACAGTACTGGTCCTGAACAAAGCCACGGATCTGTGCAAAGTAAGGTTTACCATCCTCTTCGTCTGTTACCTTTATCACATCCCCTATCTGATAGTAAACACCCTGATGGAAGAGAAAGACTCATTAAGTTAGAGACCTGGAAAAATGTATTTGTTTTATATCCCATTAGATATGTGGATGAGTAGGGTTATCTACCTTGTAGAAGATTGACTCTGATGTGATTATGGTGGACACGGACTCAGGAGCTTTAATAGGCTGAGGGGTGAAAAGCGTAATTGTCTTAAAATTTGATAGACTTGACAGGAACTTAAAAATATCTACAGATTTCATCTTAAGAAGCGTTTACATTTTTTAGTTTAAAAATATGCCGTCTTCCTTTTCCTTTTGATGAAACTTTCTTCTCGGACGCAGGCGCCTTGTACTTGGTGCTCCTCAATCTTGCTGACCGCCTGTGGATTTCCTGTTTAGACTGTTTACATGCCAGAATACACAAAGAAATGTTAAAAATAGATCTATTAGGTTCAATGCAATTAAAATATGCAATTAACAAACATTATGAAAACTTCATTTTAGGCTGTTTTCACACTTGGTCTGTTACAGCAAGGTGATGACTGATGATCTACAGTTGTCCTAAAAGTCTCCATACATTGGGGAAAAAATTTTTTTTTTTAGCAACAGATAGACTTTAAGAATGCCCTTGACCAAAGAAGAACATATTGAAATCATTGACACTGCTGGCTCAGGAAGCTGTCGCAAGGTTGCAATGGAACGAGAAACATGGCAAACACATCACACACGACGCTGTTGCCAAACTTATTATCAAATTCAAAAAGACATGACGTGCTGCGGACCAAACGAGAAGTGGATGTTCGTGGAAGGCACAACCGATGTAGTGCTGGCAAACATAGTCCCCTATGTACGGAGACTTTTGGGACACCCTGTACAATGGCCTGCAAGTGAAGCAAACTCAGACGACCTATAGAGACCAGCTTGTTTATTGATTTGTGTCTTGTGTGTGAAACCAAAGCTGACTCAGTCTGCTATACGTTTTGTTTTACCAATGAAAGCTTGCTTACAGTTTTCTTCACACACTGCAGATAAAAACCAAGTGATAAAATAGTCCATTGACAAATTACACAGTGTTAAGTAGCAGCATGACTGGAAGACTGAGAGACACTGACTATGTTTACATGCACATCAAATTCCATTTAAGGTCTATATTCGGATTACAACCCTATTCTGAATACGATGTTTATACGCGTACAGGCATCGGAATAATCCTGTATACATGGTTGTTGTAAGTATGCCCGAGTTGTCATTCCTAAACACCTAGTCTACAGCTAAGGATCTGTTAGCACCCACAATTCCTTGTAGACTGATTCCAGGGAATCAGAATATTGTCTTAATCTGAATCGGGTTGTGTAATGTTTACTTGACTCAATACTAATTAGAATATCGCCAAATTGTTATTAATATCAGAAAACTGACGTGCATGTAAATGCACTTTGCATTCTGGCACTAACAATTATGTTATTGAGCTTAAGTAGTTAGGCAGTAGTGGTAATAATGTCAACAATAGTTTCTGTATACTACTGTTGCGTTATACAAATGCATGTATACGTTTGATCTATGACAAGCACTCTCATGGGAATCACAAGCAAGCCTACAACATGAAGCAACACAATGGTTCTGCAATACAATTTCCTTCTACACAGTGCTTTCTTCTTTCCAGACGCTTCTGGCTGTTCTGTTTCTGAACCATTTTCAATTACATTACCCATAATTCAGTGTTACACAGACTGGGACTGATCTCCTAAGAAGCTTGTATGTGAAGACACCATGTGAAGACACCATGTGAAGACACCATGTGAAGACACCATGTGAAGACACAAGTGTCTGCAGACCTGCTTGCCCCCGCCATTACTCTGCTGTGTGCTGGAGGACACCGTCAGTCCTGACGCTCCTGTGATGCTGCTTTTAGCTGTACAGTTGTTACAGAGGATTTCTCCCTGGTTTCCCTTTTTCCACATCGAGGACGAATTCGTCTTGCAGACAGCACAACATGGCTTTAAACCCAGCGGCATCGTTTCATTACACAAGAAAGAAAAAAAAAAACCCTCAAAAAAACCCCTTCTACTTTCTCTGCTGTTTTCTGTTTACGCGCGAGAACACGTTTGTGTTACCGAAACCTACAGCAACCGCTAACAATATTCATCGTTTCCTGAAATATAGATTTATCATTTTTTTAGTAGAAACATTAAAAACAAACACTACCCTACATTATCTACTCAAATAGACAACGCAAAAATCTTCTTCCGGGTTACCACTTCCGGGTCATCCAGCAGAGACTCCAAAATATAAGACAGGTGTTCAGTTTAATAACAATGAACACAGTGTAAACTATTGTGTAAATACTTAAATACTCAAACCCCCTACTACTTAAATATAAGTAGAGCACTGTCTATGTCTACTTCGAACAGTGTTTACTTAGTAAAACTGGAACCTTTACATGATAAATATCTCAAAATCAGAAACAGTTTTATTATTGATATATTAATGATATATATTATATCAGTATAATACACTGAGAATATGCTACATGTGTATAATATGCTACATAGTGTGCTAGGAGAAATAACAGTATATAATGGAACAGAAGTACAGTAGAAAGCAATATTAAATGTCATACTTGATAGTATATGTATGTATGTGCAAGATTTTAAGCCCCTGTCAACTCATTTTCATATTTAGCTTCATACTGTTATAGTATCTTATGTGAATTTAACCCCTGACTACAAAACACATGCTGTGTTCATTTCATTTTTATGCTCTGTCTGGATGTCAGTGTTTCATATGAATATGCTGAGTTGGTGTTTACAATCATGATCCAGCACCTGCCCCAAAGTATGTACTGTATCTGCACAGCCCTGCTACTGAAGAACAGGAACTGTATATGTAAAAATAAATAAATAAATAAATGTTGTTGTTTTGGGTTTTTTTTCTTCTCCAAATTCTGGAAGTGTGTTCAAAATACTGTAAAAGTACAACCAGTAACCATCCAAAAAAATATCAAGGAACCTTTTTTTCTATGAGTGCAACACAGCACTCACTACAACAGTCAATTCTAGTTTCCCAGAACTTCTTTGTATTTGCCTAGTCCAGTGGTTTTCAAAGTGGGGGCCGCAAGGGGGCGCCCGGGGGGTCTCAACAATTTGGTGTGAAAAATAAATTCTCACTCTCAGACAACCACGCACACATACAATCAATTCCTAATGTAATGTAATGTAAAGATGTGAGATGTAATTATTTATTTTTAAAAAAGGGGGATATATTCAGAAGTCTGTATTTTATACAGACTTTTATATAAAGACATCTTGCAAAAGGGAGGCCCTGGTCAAATGTTAATGCATTTGTGGGGCCTTGCCCTGGAAAAGTTTGGGAACCCCTGCCCTACTCTACTGCAACATTTGAAGCTGGATTTGGATCTTTACTCTTCATCCAGAGCCAGTGAGTACTTTACTCTACAACACATAATGCGGCCTTGATGACTAGCATGAATCTTTCTTTTTTTTTCAATACATACATTTTTTTGTCTCTCTGTAGTCTAGATTTATCTTGCTTATCACCTCTAAAAAAATAATAATAATAATAAAAAAAAGACTACATCCCATATTGTATGCTAAAATGTTGTAAATGGTTTTTTTTTTAATTTCTTTTCACTCAGACCTTGATAGCATTTTCTTCATTGTTTCTTATTGCATTATTGCAATCGCTATGTAATCACTATATTTAGCTATTCAGCTACATTATAAATCTCTCTCCTTAGACCATTCTGACCTGAAGTCACTTTCACTCTCCTGAGCAGAGGTATTACCAAAGTCCACATGGTAGTGTAACTCTTCCAAGTCTGCATTTGTGGTGGATAAGTCTAAGCAATCCACACACTCCATGCCACAATAATATTTGAGCATGAATCATGGTAGAGCTTTTTTTTTTGCTTGTTGATGAAATCACTGTTGGCCTTGACCCTAAGCTGCTCCATGGGTACTTTGCAATGGCTAAACCTGCACTCTATGCCCAGCTTTCTACCAAGTGAATATTTAAAAAGAACTTTAGGCCAGGTGTAGTTTTATTCATGCTGTTCATGGGGTTAGTATCTTACCGCATAGAAATCCTCCATTTATGCAACTAACACAACACTCTGATGAAGAGGGTAGAATTTTGATCACAAAGGCTGTATGGACTGGAGATATTAATAGGATGTATATATGTTCCTAATGAACAGGATGTAAAATTTTTGCACTGGTATTTGGAAAGATAGCTAGTTTTGACTGTAACAGTATTATTTTAACTGCTGTCTTAATCCCCCTCCAGCTGCAGTGGCTTCAAACCTTTCTAACATAGTACACTATATGGCCAAAGGATTGTGGACACCTGGCCATCACACCTATATGTGGGCCATATCCCCAAACTCCCAAACTTTTACCCCAAAGTTGGAAGCACACAATTGTATAGGATGCCTTCACTGGAGTGAAGAGGCCCAAACCTGTGTACAAAGGGAGGACAATGAAGACATGGTTTGCCAGTGTTGGTGTGGAGGAACTTGAGGGACCTGCTCAGAATACTGACCTCAACCCCATTGAACCCCTTTGGGATGAACTGGAATGGGGACTGTGCTCCAGGCCTCCTCACCCAATATCAGTGCCTGATCTCACTGATGCTCTTGTAGCTGAATGAACACAAATCCCCACAGCCACTCTCCAAAATCTAGTGGAAAGCCTTCCCAGAAGATTGAAGGTTATTATAATAGCAAAAGTTTGGGGAATAAATCTGGAATGTGATGTTCAACAAGGACATGAGTGTGACTGTCAGGTCATTCGTATATGTCCATACAGTGTATATAGTGCCTGCCAGACATTATCCTTTCTTGCGATAATATGGGGGGACGGAGGATTTGACAATGAGATTTGGGAAAATGTAATCAAGCTTCCCTCAAATAATTTGCCATACATTTAGATAAATGAAATTTAACATTGTACATAGGACCTATACAGTATACTGTATGGCCATATAAATCTAACAAATTTAACAAACATGTCAACTAACTGTGCAAGTGTAGAAACTTAGCTTGTAACTAAAGGATTGAACACGTATTGGTGATTTTGGAATGATTTTAGGCAGTGTTCTCCACCACCATCATCAAACTCGATTCTGTTGAAAGAATGACGTTCATCCCTCCAGTACAGTTCTAGAGACTCTAACCAAGGTGCATTGAAGCTGTTTTAGTGAATTGTGGTGACACATTAAGTTGTTTATTCCTTTAATTTCTCAGCCGACTGTATCTGTAATGACAGGTGCAAATCTTGTTCACTAGTTTTCCATTTCCACACTGCAAAGCATGTCCAGATATGTACTTATGGTAGTTCTATGTACCGCTCCAAAGAATCAGTGCAATCATCTCATGAAGCCACAAACTGTCACTGGGAGTGTTGCAATTATGAATAATTTTAGTACTTAAGAGATCCTATAGACAAAGTGCTCTGATATATCATAACATGTTTCATCCTTGGGATAGTACAAGAAAGGACTTGCATCCTAAGTTCTAAATACCCACATACACATCTTTCACCTAAATGTCTCTCTTGGTGGTAGCCTAATTTTAATTTCCTGTTAAGTATTCTGGTAAGGTTTGCACTTGATTAGGACTCACCTTCATTTTTTCCCTGTGAATATTTGATTTCTGTAAGATTAACAAACTTACAGATTTGTTGCTGAAGCAGAACAATTCCCTCAGCAACTTCTAAATCATTTGAAATATAAGCATTTCAGTAGTTTTCTAAGTCCAACAAAAGAGGGTTTAAGTCATTTTGTCTGTTTAGTTGTAAAAACAATAGAGTACATCGCCAGTCTGTTTTGGTTCACTTGCTGCTTTCATTCAGGTAGGTAGATAGGTAGGGAGGAAGGTAGGAAAGAAAGAAAGAAAGAACCTTCAAGACTATTGTATTGCTGCAGTTTGCATTATTTATTCCACATACAAGTATCTAGGGAAATATTAAAGAACTAACTGTCCCTCAGCACATTCAATCAAATAAAGACACAGATGAAAGTACAACTTAATTTTGAAAATTAGCACAAATGATAAAACATCAACTAATGATACAATACAACTCAGGAAGAAAACACCCCTTTGATAAGTTCACTGTGTTACCCACATTTTTAACAGTTTCTGCTCAGCAAGCACAGCCTGGGCTCATCACATCGCAACTGACACAACATTCAAGCCTTGAGACCCCAACCGAATATAACCAATTAAGTTACGAAAAGTAGTTAATAAAAAAGGAGGAGTGCTAAAGGCAGATAGACCAGCATGGCAGCAGAAGTCAGAAAACACAGGACTGGGGAGAAAAGGTCACACAATTAAGTAATACTGAGATAATGTGGTGAAACGCATCAAGCTAAAAGTAAAGAAAAGTGAGAGACAACATTCAAACAACAATCTGTTGTTATATTTCATTAAATGTTTAAAAGTACATAAGCAAATATGTAATAGAGATGAACCAAGTTTGTAAACCATGTCGTCCTTTTTCCAATGCATCTAATTTATGGATCCTAATAAAGTTTCTTTTATTTGTTTAAAGAAACAACTGCACATGTTGCATTTGCTGTTGTTCAGCCATGTAACCCTGACCTTTCACCTTTTAACCTGTTGTAATGTAATATTTATACAAATAAATCCAAAATGAATGATCCTCCCCATCACCCCACCACAAAAAGCCACAATCAGAGATTAAATCAGATTAATGCTGTAATATTCACGCACACATGACAGATGAATCAACCATCAAGAGATCAGAAGTTCTAAAGTTTTGTGTTTGTTTTTGCTGTACAAATCTCAGACTGTGGCTTTATTTCATTGACTGAACTGGTGGTCAAGAAGAAGAAATTTAGTGATTGGAAAAGACTTTTCTACACAGGGTTATGAAATGATGCCACCTGGAGTGATGCACACTAATAATACGCAGTAAAGCTTTTCTATATGATTCCCACTTTTCCAAAAATCTATCATGACTGAATTTTTAGTTTTTCGGTTATAAAATCATGTAAATATTATGTCTGTGGTAAATACTCAAGTTCATAACTCAATGACTTAGTAAATATGGCACACAATTGAATGCAGCCTTTCTAATCAAGCGAGTTTCTTTATATACAACATGAAAGATTGGTTTTAAAAAACAAAGCATGGTTGAAAATTTACATGGTTTATTCATTTGGTTTATTTCAGCAGTTTTGTTAGGTTTCATTTCAACTGTATCAAACCCAAAAGAAAATATTCAGCGTAAACCAGAGCACCAGGAGGTAGCATGGCGCTCCTCCTCTTTCCCTGCCATCATGGACTGAGAGCAGCATGCAGTGCAGTGTGGCATGAGTCACTCCAGACGGCAGCAGTTACAGTGTAGCAGAACAATGCTCTCATCATAAAGCACGTGCGAGAGGGAGGGAGGGAGGGAGGGAGGGAGGGAGAGACTAAAAAAATGCAGAGAAATGGGTTAACATTTCAGTGTTGATGGGAATGTGTAATGAAAGGCAGCGATTCTCCCAAATATGGTAGGGTACTACTGAGTAAATGTGTTGCCCATGTATGTGTGCGCACTGAATATTACATCATGTACAATGACACAACCTCAAATTACTGTCCATCAATTGTATATGAATTAACAAAGCAAGGCATGAGACACCAATGTAGGAACGTCTTCACATTTTGTACAGAGAGATGTGTATGCCTCGGTTTGCATGTATGAATGTATGTGTGTGTGATAGGGGATGCTTATGGCTGTTTCCTGTGGGAGAATGGCAGGTCAGAGGTGAGAGGTCGTTGACTAAGGGTTACAGTAAGGTCAGATTCGGGGCAACTGCTTCTCAATGAATTCCTTCACAGCAGCCATCTCCTGCGCACAAACCCAGACAGACAGAGCATTAACAGAAGCACATATACATCATATTACTACAAAATGACTTCACACATCCGAGTGGGTTATAGACATCCTGGAGTTGTTGCATTAACACAGCAAATGTTAACTTGAAATGATGCTCTACATATTATTCCCTACAGAAAGATATTAAACTATACACTGCCTTGTTGGTGGAGTGAGATCATTATTCTTTGTAACCTTGTATTCACCTTTCTAGGTAAAAGATACATACCAGGACGTGTAGAAGGTGCACACTTAATGTTACCACTGTGGCAACAAAGAATGGTACTGTTTACACATTTCTGAGTGTACAAAAGTTTTTTTTCTTATCCTGCTGGGTTACTTTGTTTGGATATTAACCTTTTCCAGTATATTAGGTGACTGAGTGCAGTGGATATTCTCCACTGTGCTTTCATACATAACTAGAAATGGCAAAACCCCAAAATAGTGCACTGTGAAGTGATGAAAGAGTGCTGCTGGAAGACAAAACAATATCTTACATGAGAATCAAATAACTCCACACTAGGGATGAAATAGTTACCGGTTTCATTGTTTTTTTGATCATGAAAACGGACGCTAGAATTAAAAACTGAACGCATCTGTTCAATTCAGCATGAGTCACAGCACAGATCAGCAGGAGTCAGAGTTCATTTATCACGTGACGAGAGTGAGGCGAGCCGACTGACAAGACAATGGTACTGTTTTTTTGTTGTTGTGTTTTATAGAATAATAAAGAACCCACCATTCATACAATTGTTCTCCAAATTGCCACTAATTCGAAAGAGAAAGGCATTTTAAAAGTGAGGGGGAGAAGGAAAAGTGCCAACAAAAAGCCCCCTTTCACAGCAACTTTCTTCTGGCAAGCTCTGCAGACAGGGTTACCATCTTCTATTAAGTTTCCCCTCAACATTTTTGTAAAATCCTAAATATGACCACACTTCAGATTTGGTCCTCTTAGGAGGTTGGAAAATCTCCCGAGCGCCGTCATTGCCTTCCGCCATGTTCTCTAACTGAACTAAATTATCGCAGCAAGCCTAGTGACAACCATCCATCACTTTATAGTCAGATATAAAACCTGTTTTAAATTATTTCAGTGTGCGTATCAGTAGTTTTTGTACATTTCAACAACACCGTGAAAATACTGATAATCTATCATTTTGGTCACGATAATCGTGATATGAAATTTTCATACCGTGACAGCTCTACTCCACATGGTGTTCAAAACTGATAACAGCACTTAAAAGTGGTAGGTCTGCTTACAGTAAGGGTCATATAACCCGAGAAGACTCACCTGAGGGCAGGAGCTGTGCATGAGGCCTGGGTAGGTGCGGAAGGTGACTCTCTGTGGGTACACGATGGTCTTAAGCTTCTCAGCTGTCAGGGCCCCAAACTGTGATGGAATCATTGGGTCCATCTCACCATGACATTGCAGAATGGGGATATCCTTGTTCGCGCTGCCACTCGCTGCCTAATGAAGCAACAACATATACTCATCCACATGACTACTCACATGTGACACATTAAGGCTAACACCTAAACAACTAGGGAAGTCACATTTGCTGTCCTCTTTAAACACCTGAGTTTAGATCCAATCAGCTGCTGAAATGGGGCATCTATGTAAAGATGTGATTAAATTTGATCAAGGTATCCAATCCGGGCTCCCGAGTGGCACAACAGAAAAGCATTCTCCCTATCGTTGGGAGATCAAGAATCTGAATCCCGAAAACACAGCCGACCAAGAGAGCAAACTTGGTCTAGCAACACTATTCAAGTTTAATCTGATCAGATTCATGGGTATAGACAAGCTAAAGTACACAAAGTAAAAAAGTCATGAATGGTTTTCTGTGAGGAAAAAAAAGGGAAAAGATTTCACGTTTTGTTTTCGATGGTTTATGTTTGTATGAAAGAATCTGAACATTGTTAAAAAAAAACAGTAATAAAACATGTTGATACTAATCACAAACACACTTCTCTCTCTCTCTCACACACAAACAATCTCGAAGCTCACACCTGTGGAAAGGTCTTATGAAGTGGTAACCAACAGCTTAGAGCGACTACACCTGCTAGCTTCTGCTGATAGGTGAGAGCAGTGTACAGTGATAGAGCTCCACCCTAGTGAAACACAAGAAGCAAAAAAGACTTCTTTTTAGTCTTTTCCAGACTAGTAATACCCATGATACAAAAGTTCTGGGACGGATGGGCATTTGTCTCACCTGAGAGAATCCACCAAGAAGGATACGGTTAGGAGGTATACCATTTTTTGCCTCGTGGTCAATAATGGCCTTGACTTCAGAAGAAGGGGAAAATAAGTCCTTGGTCAGAATACTACATCAAATTAATCTTGTCTTATTTTACAGTAATTCTACGAACATGTTCCTGACAATCCATCAAGTTGTTAAACAATAAGAATAGCTTAACAACTGGTCTTCCCCATGTGAAAGAGTTTTTTTTTTTTAAATCTATAATTTGTTACTTACTGTTTTCTGCTGCTCTCTTAATGCCAGCCTCATCTTCTGGAGCTTCTGGGGTAAGGCCCATCAGGTCAAACCTTGGAAGAAAGGGGGGAAAGAAAGAAAAAAAAACCCTGTTACTGCACACAAGTCAGTATACGCTATTCTATACAATGAATTCTGTAGGAATATTCAAACCTGACTTGTTATTAAGAATGTACAATGTCCTACCATGAGGGCATGGTCATTTTCATATTGAGTGTAACTGGAATTCTGGGTCTGTAGGAATAAACAAGTGACTTAATGAATTTGTAAATAATAGGAAATATTTAAAATACTCCACCAAAGTGCACTCATATCTATAAATACTGTCGCTTAATTCCAGTCATTCAAAATTAGAAGTTTTTTATTTATTTATTTGAGAACTCCAATCCACCATGTGTTATGAAGAGTATCAACCACCCATTTATCAAGTGTTGTTCTGAAATCTTGTTTAAATAGAACTGAAATGACTCATTTTATTAGTCTTTTAAATTTTATTTATCTTTCTGGGAACAGTGAGCGTGATGCACGAATACAATCTGGATGGGACACCAGTTTATCACGGGACACATGCACACATTCACACACTAATTCACAAGACATTTGACTTGGAAAAACTCTAAGACTAAGTCTTATGCCAATTTTGCAAAACTAACACACAGTGATGTTAAAAACATTTACAAATAATAAATAATTAACTTTGTACACAGGTTTCAATTCATCAAAGCCCAGTAATGCTGGACCATATCAGATACCTACGCATGTGGGCAGATGTACTTTATGTAGGGCAGCCTAATGGCTGTCATGGCATCAGCCCAGCCATGCCTAAACAAAAACAAGTGACAATATTAGAAACACAGCTGGTCATGAATGCAAGTGTCAGGTATGATGCATATCTTTTTTACTCAACAGTGCAACGATTAAATTAAGTGTAAATGCATGATTTAGGTAAAGAAGTGGGTGCCATGATTTCAGTGTACAGTATCTCAAAATATTAGAATAAGGAAGGTTTACTGAGCCTTTAATCTCTCAGTCTGGTTCAGTACACACAACCACAATCATGGGGGAGATGAAAGTAAATTTTGCATTTCATTTGGAAATCAAGGTCCCAGAGTCTGGAGGAAGAGTGGAGAGGCACAGAATCCAAGTAGCTTGAAGTCCAGTGTGAAGTTTCCACAGTCAGTGATGATTGCTGGTGTTGGTCCACTGTGTTTTCTCAAGTCAAGAGTCGATGCAGCGTCTACCAGGAGATTTTAGAGCACTTCATGCTTCCATCTACTGACAAGCTTTATGGAGATGCTGATTTTCTTTTCCAGCAGGACTTGGCACCTGCCCACAGTGCCAAAACTACTAGTAACTGGTTTGCTGACCATGGTATTACTGTGCTTGATTGGCGAGCCAATTTGCCTGACCTGAACCCCATAGTGAATCTATGAGAGACACCAGACCCAACAATACAGACGAGCTGAAGGCTGCCATCAAAGCAACCTGGGCTTCCAGAACACCTCAGCAGTGCCACAGGCTGATTGCCTCCATGCAACGCCGCATTGATGCAGTAATTTGTGCAAATGGAGTCCCGACTGATATTGAGTGCATAAATTATCATACTTTTCAGAATTTGACATTTCTGTATTATAAATTCTTTATTCTAATAGTTTGAGATACTGGATTTTTTATTTCCATTCTAGCTGTAAGCCATAATCATCAAGATTAAAACAAAAAAGGCTTGAAATATTTTACTTTATGTGTAATGAATCTAGAATATATGAAAGTTCCACTTTTTGAATTAAATTACAGGAAAAAAAAAAATCTACCATTTCCAGGATATTCACATTTTTAAACATGCACCTGAAATCAGAACTTACCCAGTATCACCCAGACCATGAAGGAAGATCACCTGTAGTGAGGAAAAAGAGTGAAATGTGTAACAGTGAAAAGATCTTGGGAATTCTGTCAGGCTATCAGGTCTACGAGCTCAAATCCTATAACTGCCATGCTGAGTCTCTAATAAAAATACTTATCCTTCAGCTAGTGAAGGCTGTCTGTTTAGATTGGCCAATTTATCCAAAGAAGCCGCTTTAGTTAAAGCCAGTTAAACCAAATTTACACAAACTAATAGTCCATAAAATGTATCAAGTGAAACCTGAATAATGTTTTTTTTTTTTTTTTAAAGTAGCACCACTAAGCATTTGTTCTTTTCCTCACATCACTGCCAAAATATTTCTCTCCAGATTGAACAAACAGATCACAGAGATACTGTATTACTGAATAATATAGGTCTATGCAAGAAAAACATTTTATATTTCAGTCTCTCACCGCAGCGGTCTCCTTCTCCGTCCCAGAAACGGTCACAGCCTCAGCGAGCAGCGGCACAGACATGTTGTTGCCACACATACACTGGAAGGGTGCTTTCACCAGAAAACAGACAGCGTTTAATTCCAGTTAATACATCTCAGACATAATGTCGGGTTTTATGCTTAGAAAACGGAAACATCTCCGTTCCATTTACTCAGCAGATTGGGAATTAATTTACAGAGTCCATGAAGAGAACAGCCTCCATAATTAGTGTTCATCATAACTATTTAAACAGGTAAGAGAAATGCAATACTTAGCAAAGCACTAATAAGTGAAGCAGAAAGCAGCTAATGTTTAAACCATGCCCATGAATCATTAGGCTTTTTGACCAGTTACACTTACAGTTAAACAAGCACAAGTGAGTCTTCAGGATGTAAATCCATCATGGAAATAAGCTCATTGTTTTGACTGCCTAAGCCTTTAAAGCTTACCTGTTTTGTTTAATGACACTAGCAGCCAAGAAGAATGGAGGTAAAATATCTAACACGTTAACACGTGACTACAATAGAAAGTAAATATGTGTGAGGAATCGTTATCATTTTGTGTCTCAAGAATATCTCTTCTGATAAGCACTAGGGTAACTTTCCTTAAACTGGGCTTAGTGCCAGCCATTTCAGGCATATAAAAGCCACACGAAGGAGACTATATGCCACTTTAATGGCTTTTAATTCTGAGAGCAGCGCAAACCTGTCTGTGAGCTGCTTCGGTCACATCTCTGCAATCACAAGACTTCAGCTGACTTGAATTAAGTTCAACAAGACAAGCTGCCTATTCTGCGTTTGAAGAATAAAAATGAGCAGAAGCAGCAGGCTGCGCAATATAAAACGATGTTTACAAAAAAGAAAACCTGATAACTTCAAAAGGTTACATCAAGGAAACGTTACCCTGGTGCCTACATGTGGATATTATAATATGAAGATATTTACAAACTGAAATGTGGAAGATCGCTTACACATATTCACTGGTAATGTTGCTTTATATAGTAGATAACGTCTTATCTAAAACACGTGTCATTACAATAATCATCACAATTATGTGAGCTAGCCTTTTCCGTTTTTTAATCGTCATTAACAATATCATGAAAACCAAAAGCTGAATCAGAAAAGGTGTAGTAGATAAGGAAATAAGGGACTGTGTAAAGATGTATACCCTTTTTACTTTTTTTTTTTTTTAATGATTATTATTGTTATTATTATTCCCATTTTCAGAGTTTTCCAGGTCTGGAAATAAATTTCTTAGTATTCCAGGAAAGTCTTTCATTTTATCACCGAAAGTGAAAGGCAACTCCAGTGCAACAAAACAAAAGAAACCAAGAACCAGGACAACACGGATGAGTAATTATTGATCACCCCACACAGCACAGTACGTGTCATTTTATAGCATAATTAAGCAATATCTTATACCAGATGGACTTTTGGGCCAGCAATACAGTGGATCATTAACCCTGTGCACCAGATGCTGCAATATGGCTACCATTATAACATTCTTAATTATCAGCAAATAAAAAGCGAGCGTGTTTGTGTGGCGCTTTGAGTCGTCCTTCATTTGCTATTCAAACTAAGAGGAAGAAGGGTGGACATGGAAAACAACGGGGTGGGGAGAAATAACCAACCCGGCTCATTTTAACCTGCTAAGCAAACCAGCTTAATTATTCAGGTTGCTAGCTAGCTTTCCGTAAATAAACAGCTTAATCCTGCTTAACCAGTCAGCTCCATATTCAGCTCCATTCATGCAGCTAGCAGGCTGTATTGTCTGGCTAATCCCGTTCCCTCTTCACTACACTGCATTAGCTACCTTCAATAGCCGAGCTGTCCCCTCTTATCAACACACTACTGCGTCGTGAACTGATTATTAAAACGACGACAAGATTTTTTTTTGTTTACAAGGAATAAAAGAGTAAATACAAACGAAGGCCCAGTGCTGTAAATTCATACACTCACCACTTGCTATCCCAGGTCACAACGGAACTTCCGCCGCTTGTGCCGGAGATGGGCGGGGAATACTCACCGTGACGTCATCTTCAAACCCCCCCCCCTTTGATCGAAAACATTTTATCAGTTTGTCTTTTTTTTTTTTTTTTTACCATTGTAATTAATACAAAAACGTTTATATGCAAACTGATTGCCCCAGCATTGCCAGACTCTAGGTTACTGATTGGAAAGTCGGGGGTTCAAGCCCCAGCACTGCCAAGCTGCCACTGTTGGGCCCTTGAGCAAGGCCCTTAACCCTCTCTGCTCCAGGGGCGTTGTATCATGACTGACCCTGTGCTCTGACCCCAACCTACTAAAATGTTGGGATTAATTATGCATGATTGGTTAGTTAGATGTGAATGTGTGTGTGTGGTCCCTTACAGTTGACAGGTGTCAATTATTATTAAAAAAAAAAAAAATTCACTGTGCTGCAATGTATGTGACCAATAAAAACTAATTATATGCTACATACTGCAATTAGTACAATTAATTGTAGATATGCTATTCTAACCTATTTACTAAAATGTAGAAGCCTAAACTATAATGTTCTTGTCCGGGTAAGTTATTGTCTAGTTTTCTTCATCATTCATTCATACCACATATCCTACATGGGGTCACAGAGGAGCCTGGAGCTTATCCCAGGGCAGGGGACACCCTGAACAAGGTGCCAAACACACACGCGCACACACACACACCTTGACTTTGGACTAGGGGAGGAAACCAGGAAGAAGCACAGGTAGAACGTGCATACAGGGAAAAGGCAGGATTCGAGCCCCGACCCCAATAGTGTAATACAAACATGCTAACCACTAATCCATCATGCCCCCAGCAGCCAATCGTTCATTGATTTGCAGTGACCGTTTTATCCGGTTCAGGGTTGAGGTGGATCAGGAGAAGATCCAGGAAACACTGAGGGCAAAGCGGGAATACACCCTGGACCGGAGACACCCATCAATTTCAAGGGACCACACACACCCACATTTACATCTAACTAACCAATCATGCATAATTACGTGAGATATTCTCCCCATGTCTAGGTGGCTTTCCTCCTCCTTCCCAAAAACATGCTGGGAGTTTAATTATAGTCTAAACTCAGGATTGAACCATGGACCCATTTTGGTCTATAATACCTTTTAGTGATCATTGTGAATTAAATTCATACCAATTGAACAGACCATTGAATTCCACCAAGAATTCCACTTTCAACTTTCTTTTCATATGCACTTGTTTTTAAGGTTGTATCAAATACCATTTGCATTAATTCAAAGAGGACATAAATGTTGTTGTTTTTTTCTCTCTGAATATTTATTGACACACAAAAAGTTTCAACTGAACAAACCTCCATGATCAAATCACCATTCCTCTTGAAATATGTCCAACACGTTTCTACTCAATGCATTACTCATACTCATAATGTGGAGTAGAATTACTCTCTCATTATTATCAAAATTCAGCCACATCTATTCTCTCTCAACACCAAAAACTCAAGCTCGCATAATTCGTTATGAAATGAAGTGTGTCTGCGGAGTAATAGCTTCCAATTTATGATCTGCTGGATTTGCTGCTGCCTCATAGTTACAGATCGTCACCTCATGTCTGTGAGCCTGCAAAAAAAAAAAAAAAAAAAAAAAAAAAACGACAGCAATTATTAAATCATTTTTAAACCATATTTATTACCACATTAACACCCTTTGTTTGAACACCTGTCCCTTATTATTGTTATTGTCACTATTTGTTTGAACACCTGTCCTTGCATGTTCAAACATAGGATGCAGTACTGTAAATGTTCGATTTGTCTCCATACATGGAGTACTATAGTACTCCAATGTGAGACCAATGCTTGTAAAAGAAAATGGATGGCATTTGATATGGACAAGAGTACATGTAAAATAGCCCTTTCTGGGAAAATAAATAAATACATTTTCTAACTGACAACAGCACTATTTCCTGCTTGGAATATTTGGCTTTGGTATATTTTTGGATGTAAGCACCAAAACCTATTACTGATTCTTCATTCATTAAGTCTTCTAGACCCTGGTGAATACCTCAGTATATTCTCCCCGAAGTCCAATGTAGTAGATACGAGTAGAATCAGCCCCAAAGTTTCGAGGAATATGAATAGACAAGTGTTCAACATTAGAAAATCGTGCAATCCTGTAAAAAAAGAAAAAGGCCTCAAAATTGGCTATCACACAGGACAAGAGTAAAAATAAGTTTTGTATTATCTTTACAAATTATCTTTACAAACTGTGTGTATACTCAGAAACTTACTTAGTTGGATACTCAAGTTCAGCCAATGGATCTCTGTTAAGACGAAATGCTTGCTCTGGCTCTCTACTTACATCATCAAATGACATCTGCAGTATGTTCTTGTATCTGCACAAACAGAGATATTAAAATCCACATCAACAATATAAAAATCGACTGTTTAAGACTCATTTTTTAATTTAAATTATACTTGACTTACAGCCTCATTTCAGCTGGGTGAGACTCATCATCCTCTCCGGAAAGGATGATCCCTTTCAGCTTTACACTTCCAGTAAACCTGACAAAACAATCAAGAAGACCAGAAATCAAGAGAAAAAAAAATGGAAGACGGTCCACACAAATTGGACATAAATTATATGAATGCAGCACTTATATGAGCAAGAGTTGAATCACTGTCTCACGGGATATTAAACAGGAGCTCCTCATCAGTGTCGCTCTCCACAAACTAGAAATAAAACAAAATTATAACGGATAAATCAACTGAACTATTACACCAACAATATTTTTGTAACAAACACACTGAATGACTTTTTAAAAACACCAGATCAAGGATGATGCTCCTATAATGTCAGTGAGTATGTGGAGTAACTGTCCTAACAAGCATCAACCTTTTTTTTAATTATTATTCCTTTAGACTTATTTTACTGATATTAAAATCAACCACCATTTTGCACAAC
This sequence comes from Ictalurus furcatus, assembly GCF_023375685.1. NCBI lineage: Eukaryota > Metazoa > Chordata > Actinopteri > Siluriformes > Ictaluridae > Ictalurus > Ictalurus furcatus. Next base: position 13,334,833 of record NC_071278.1, read on the forward strand.
CATGTGCATGTTTAAGAACTGGTATTAGTAGTGGGGTGAACTTGACAAGCCTTCACTTCTATGCCAGCATCTGACTGACAGACTGACATACTGGGACATCCACACCTGAAACCACATCTGATTTACTGCATAGTGCAGTATTTTGGGTGGCAGTCAGGTTGATCAAGTGTCTATGGGGAGTGAGGAATCACATACTGCTTCCTATATCAATAATGAAAAGAAAATAATTAGCTTCAGTGTTTGTTTACTTCAATCATAGGCTACAACCAAACCTGCAAACTATACCAAACAGAATACAACTACAGCTAATATTGCTATATTTGACATATTTTGAATACTTTTAGTTTAGGTGGCATACTATTTGACTTAAGGCAAGACACTGCAGGTAGAAATGACAGTTTTGGTCATGTGAATAATTGTTCAGGGATTTGGATAAACTGCATCTATAAATGTTTTCTCTTAAACTGTAGCAATAAATATCAAATATTAAAAATAAAAACTCGACAGAAACATGTTTTTTCACTGTTTTTTTTCCTACTTGTACACACAGCATTAGCTAACCTTGGTGCCTTTTTTTTGGCCATTTGGCAAAATCACAGTCATAGATCCCTGAAAAACTTGCTTTGTTTAAAAAAAATTAAACATACAGCTCGGACCCATCGAGGCATGGACTCCACAAGTCCTCTGAAGGTGTGCTGTGGTATCTTGCACCAAGATGTTAACAGCAGATCCTTTCAGTTCTGTAAGTTGTGAGGTGGGGCCTCCATGGAACAAACTTGTTTGTCAAGAACATCCCACAGATGCTCGATCAGATTGAGATCTGGGGAATTTGGAGGCCAAGTCAACACCTTGAACTCTGTCATGTTCCTCAAACCATTCCTGAATAATTTTTCGTGTTGCAGGGCTCATTATCCTGCTGAAAGAGGCCACTGCCATTAGGGAATACTGTTGCCATGAAGGGGTGTACTTGGTCTGCAAGTGTTTAGGTAGGTGGTACATGTCAAAGTAACATCCACATGAATGCCAGGACCCAAGATTTCCCTACAGAACATTACTCAGAGCATCACACTTCCTCCACCAGCTTGCCCTCTTCCCATATTGCATCCTGGTTCCATCTCTTCCCCAGATAAGCGATTCACTTCACCGGTCAGTGAATTTAATGATATGGCTGATTGTTGTAGATATATAGCGCTATATTTTCATAACAGTGGGGTGGTTGAAAAGGGGAACAGTGAGTAGGAAGATACACAGCCAAGAATGCATAGATGAACCATGCTTGCTACCAGCTGCTACACAAAACTAGTACAGCATGACTCATTAAATAAATAAATACAGACATACATGCATACATACATACATAAATAAATAAATGTTATTATTTCCCCAAACCTGATGAAATATAAAATGTAATTATAAATTTTTTTTTATTTGTTTATATGTCATAAAACTAAGGTAGAATATTAAAAGCTCTTAAACACCCATTTGATTTCAGGGGCTATACAAATGTGCATTTATTTAATTAGACAAAGCCTTATCTGTTTTCATATATGCATTTTTTTTTTACAAAGTATACTTCTAAGAATAATAGTCAACTGGTTAAAATCGATTGTGATATATACTATTTCAAAGAAAACCCCTATTCACAGTGTAGTGTCTTGCCTTAAATTCAGTGCCTACATTAGAGAGCTCTAATGCTCCTTATCCTCTAGGGTTGGGTTGAGATGACACAGCTCTGGAGACACCACAACCGACAGCTTTGGGAGTTTCCTGTTCTAACGCACCAACAATTGATCCAATAACTTTTCACCTCACCAAGTTCTTCATGGAGTAATCACGATGATAAGTCAGTCACGTACCTTCTCCTTATCTGTGCGCTGATCCCATGGTTTGAACACGAGTCTGCCGTCTCCATCTCGACTCTCATTGAGACACTGCAGCTTCTCTATGTCGATGCGTCTGTACAGTCCATACTCCACACCCCGCTCGGCGGGTTCATGATCATCTTCACAACACCCGTGACCATGTCCGTGCCCATGCCCGTGTCCAGACATAGCGCATATAATCTGTCAAATCAGTATAAAAAGTACTCTCACACTCTGAAATTAGAATTTAGCTACTTACTGAAACAGTCATCAACATGTGCAGCGACTTCTTTTAACCCACGTACAATAATGCAACGCGCAAAACTCCCCCAAAATATCAAGAACCTATTGCTTCTCTGATTGGACAGTGAGAAGGCGAGTGTAACCAATCGCGAGCAGCGTTTATAGTCGCCTAATTTATACGTAATTGACGTCATATTGGGCGACACCTTGCTGCGTTTAATGTTGTGTTATTAAGCCGTGGCTGTGTCCGAAATCGAGTACTGTGCTTTCTATATAACTGTATATAGAAACTGCTTTTCTATATAATTTCTTTAGGAATATTATGGTATTTTATTACATAATTGCAATTGTGCTTTCCTGAAATAAATAAAAAATTAAAAGTTAAAAACAAACAAAAAAAGAACTCGCGTACTGTGACAGTACCCACTGCACGGCCGCTGAAACAATCAGTATTAAACTGGTATAAAGTTGGTTTGACATTGGACGTTCGATATTCGCAGATATGCGGAAATTAAGGGACCGTCTCTAAAGTTACATACGACATTGTTAAACATGTTTCTAACTTCAATAGCATTTGAAGGGAATGACTTACAGTCATACAACCAACTGCAAAGTGTTCATGTAGGTGTCAGCTATAACGCACACCTTTTAGATTTTTTATATGTAACAAAATAAACTATTAAATCATATATAAAAATTGCCATGTATTTTATTACTGAGTAGGCCCATACACAAAATATACCATCATTTAAAGCTCAAAAGAATTTCCGCATATCTGCGAATATCGAACGTCCAACGTCAAGCCAACTTTATGCCAGTATGTATTAATCAGTATGCGTGTGTATAGTATGAATACAATCCCGAACATACTACATCCGCCATGTTAGCATTGTCATGTGACCTTCGACGTCATCATAAAAACAAAAAATCTTAAAGGGACCACCAGATTTTTACAAACGAATTTACTTGAGCATGTTAACACTGTCCACATTAAATTAATAATTCAGTTAACTTTCTTGATGTGCATTTTGCCGTTAGTGCGGTTGCTTTAATCTCGTTGGTCTTGTGAAGATTGTTGCGTTTATAATGACGTCGAAGGTCACATGACAATGCTAACATGGCAGATATAGTATGTCCGGGATTGTATTCATACTACACACACACAGGCCTACTGATTAATATGTGCTGTTTCAGTACGCGATTTCGGACTCATCCTGTGTTTGTTTTAGTGGCGTTTCCCTTATTACAAATCCTGGATTATTTAATAGCCTCACTGAAATGTAATAATATTGAGATTTTCACGAGAATTACTGTTGAAAAAGATTAAACATTGGTTGTTCTACTGACAAAAAAAGTTGACTCCATGACACAAAAACAACGCAAGGGGGAAACGTACATTTTATTAAAAATGTCCATATAACATTTATTAAAATGCATTAAAATTATTATTTTGATCATCGTCCTCAAATTTCATGTGCCCAAATTAAGGGAAACCAGGGCCATAGAATTAAAATAAATAGTCGAGTGGATGTGTTGGGTCCTCATCATCAGCCTAATCCCTCTCACTCTCTCCCACTATATTTATGTTTACATCACTGTGAATGAACTCAAACTGAAACAACAAACACTTACAAACACACTGTTATGGATGTTCTGTCCTCATTAAGAGCAAAATGCAGAGAATTTAGTCTGCAACAGTAATTAAATAACCAAAATGAAAACATAAAATCCAATGTCCCATTGTAGTGTACTGTCATGTAGAATATGCAATTCTTCTGAAAAGAGAGAAATATGACCACATCCTATGGCAAGAAGTCTTTGTGTTTGTTTCTGATCTGCATATCCACAATTAAAATGACAAATAAAATAAAAAAAAGAGGAGCGAGGGCATTGCAGCTTTAAGCATTATTTAAACATGAGAATGGACTCAATACCCATGACATTTTTCTACAAAATTTTTCTCTTCTTCCTTCACCGCCGAGAAAACCTGTTCTTAAAGGCTTTGATAGTTTTAGCCATCATAGGGGCAATTTCTGTGGGGGGGAAAAAGGAAGAAATTTAGAGACGCCACTCACACTAACATGACTTTATAAATGATCACTGAAATGATGAAAGCATCATATCATCTCATTGATTTTTAGTTTACTCACTTTTGACCTGTGGCTTGTCTCTAGAACTATGGCCAGCACTGCTGCTTGGAGCATGAGAATGAGATGGCTCAGGAGGACTGCTGTAGGAAGACTGGCCATCATCACTCGACTGACTGTAGGAGCTATGTGGCATTGATGGTCTGATTCTGAAATATAGTACTATAATGACATACTTTAAAAAGGTGACATCTAATTTAGTGTACAGTACTCCATAACAGAGCTACATTAGTGTACATTAATCTATAATAAAGTCCAACACAAATCCATAATGCATCTTAAAATATCAACTATTTTAAAACAGCAAATTTGCATGTCTTTATTATAGCTGAGCTTGTGTTATTTGACCAATATCATGCAGTCAGAAGGCCCAAATGATAATATGAATATGGCCTTAACTATATATAAGATACCACAGATGCCAGTTCAAGCACCCTTAATATATCAATTATACATTTAGGCCAATTTAAATATACACAGTAAAAACACTGTGGTTTGGTAAGGTCGACCCTGTTGGAGCATAACACCTGTGGTACTTTGCAGTGTCTACGAAAGGCATTCTCACACAAACAGACAGTGATGCACTGAATGGGTGCCACTTATACACAATTATTTCATGGTGGAATTTCATTTTTAGCATCTGATTTTGGTACAAAAGACGTTTGCTCTGTCAATGAGAAAAATAAGCTTCTGGCAATATAATTCCTATACATGAGCAGGGATATGATTTTTATGAAGTTGTTAAAGTCACAATTTTGTAGGCTATTTTGAGCACGACAAATGCAAGACATGTACATTCAGTATGTGTACCTGCATGCTTCAGCATGGAAGCTGATGTAGAGTTTACTCACTTGACTCGGATGGGAGCCGCAGCACTAGTACTGGTGCTGGTAGAACCGTTTTTAGTGCCAAACCTCTCCTGCCTCCTCCGAACATCACGAGGGGGCTTAGCAACAGAGTTCACGAAAGCCATCTTTACTTGCCGACCTGTCAGGGGAAGACACGGGTAATTTTAACATTGGCTGTCAGTTCATTTATCCTTTAGACGCTCACCGTTCACTTTATTAGGAATACTTGTACAACTAACTGAACATTCATGCAGTTATCTAAATCAACCAATCATGTGGCAACAGCACAATGCAAAAAATCATGCAGATACAGGTCAAGACCTTCAGTTAATGTTCACATCAAACATCAGAATGAAGATCTCTATGAGTTTGATCGGGGTGTGGATGCTGGTATTTCATAAATTGCTGCTATTCTGGGATTTTCACACACAACAGGCTTTAGAGTTTACACAGAATGATGTGAAAAACATAAAACATTGAGTGAGCAACAGTTCTGTGGGTGGAAACGCCTTGCTGAGGTCAGAGGAAAATGGCCAGATTGGTTCCAGCTGCCAGGAAGGATATAGTAACTCAAATAATCACTCTACAATCGTAGTGAACAGAAAAGCATCTCAGCATGCATAAAACATCAAACCTTGAGGTGGATGGGCTACAACAGCAGAAGACCACATTGGGTTCCACTCCTGCCAGCCAAGACCAGAAATCTGGGGCTATCATGGGCACAGGCTCACCCAAACTGGACAGTTGTAGATCAGGGGGTAAAAATCACCTGGTCTTTTTCCAGTCTTCAACTGTCTACTTTCTGCAAGTCTGTTTCCATGATAGCCGTGGGTTAGAGTGGAACCTGATGTGGTCTTCTGCTGTTGTAGAGAATCCACCTCACGGTTTGATGTGTTGTGCGTTCTGAGATGCTTTTCTGCTCACCATGGTTGTAAAGAGAGATTATTTGAATTACTATAGAATTCCTGTCAACTCAAACCAGTCCGGTTTGAATGTGCAGTTGTACCAGTGTTCCTAATAAAGTGGAGGGTAACTGTAATAAGGTCATTAAAACAATTGTATATGGTAAGTAATTGTAATTGCAAGGGAAGTACTCATGAGTACAAAGCAGAGTCGATGCACAGTTTCCCTCTTTTTTCATCAGTAAGACCCATGCAGATAGGAAGTGTGAATACCTTTGGGTTTATTGGCATGGGCAGAGCTGATATTTTGTGTGAGCTTGCGCAGGCGCTCCTCCCTTTCATCATGTAAGCGCAGATACAGCTCTCTCCAGGACTCATACTCTTGAGGAGACCCACGCTTAAAGTCCCGCTGGCAGTGTCGCATCCATAGCTCGTCTGATTCTTCTATAAAAGACTTGAGGAAATGTGGACAATGTTATCCCTACATCATTAACCCCTTTCTCCTGCATCTCTAAAAATCGTCATGCATTTTCGGTTGTTTACGAGTGTGTGTGTGTGAACATGCCTTTGTGTATATGCATACCTGGTTACACTGTTCAATGCGGTACAACTGTTCTGGAGTACATCTCTCCAAAACTGGCTCCAATATCTCATAAGGCACACCACCAACTTCATCAATTGCTAAAGAAGAAAACACTTCAACTTCAACAAATGCTGATTTATTTATTTTTTTTAACCAGTGGCTGTTATGAAGCATGAGATTTTGTGCAGAGGACTCAATTTGGTTGGCAGACTGTTCTCAACCCAACACTGAGGCATTTAAAAACCTCATACAGAGAAGTACGCATCAGGACAAAAAAGCTGCACACAACAGACATTTTTTGTCTCATGTTTTTGCTACAAAGAGAAGAAGCACATAGCCAAAAACACCCTAATGTAATTATGAGATTTGATTTCAGTCCACAGCCCAGGCACATTTGTTTTCTGCTGGCTTACACTTCTAATGTTTGTGAATTTGCATGATGCAAGTTCATCTACAAGAGCTTGGCATGATGTTAAATGAAACTGCTACCAAAATTAATCGTTACCAATGGAACTGAATTAGAAAGAAGAAGAAAAAAGAAAACACACACACACACACACACACACACACACACACACACACACTCCTTTTATATCTACACTAACATGTACTTTCTCCGAGACACGTGAAGCCAGCCAACCACATCTTTTCAAACTGCTGCTCATGCTCATCTACCCTCTTCCACATACATGAGCTCACAGACACATAACATTGGCTAGTGTTGCTGTAATTGACAGGGGAGAGAGAAAGCCATCCCTACCAACCAAAGAACATGGGCAATTCTGCTCCCTTGTCTCCTGAACACAGATGGCTGTGAAATCATCGAGATTTGAACTTGCAAAGGACAAACACTTTTCTGCTGCACCACTGTTTCGATGAAGACAACAAAGCATGTGTGTAGATCACTCTGGATAAGGGCATCTGCCAGTACTGTAATTGTAAATGACAGATTATCTCATTTGAGTTACGCAGCTTTCTATAAAGGGTAAGAAAATCTACTACTGATCAAACAGGACATTCGTTCAAACATTTCAAACTAAACTTAACACCATGCATCGCTAGGTTTTGAAAGCTGACACAATCTGCAATTTTTTATTTTTTTTTCTACACGCAGCCTATGCTTTTTCAAACACAGGCTGCTGAGGCTGGAGACATGTGTAATGTCATCATTACATATTCACTGTAGTGAAGCAGCGAACTGTAAAGTAGCTACCAGGTGCAGTTTATTTGAATGCAGTTTTGCAATCTGTATCTCAATTTCAAGTGAAAAAGTGGAGCGTTACGCCTGTAAGCACTGCACTGCTAACAGGATGCCAGCGTGGTTTCCCTTTCTTACTGCTATCATGACTCGGGATCTGTACCACACCATCTCATTGGTTGCACTTTGATGGGTCAACTGGAAACAGGGTGCATTTAATATAACTGCTGTTATAACAGCTTGTTAATATAACAGCCTGTTAATATAATAGGCTGCATTTAATATAACTTTTAAAGCAGTGGCACAGAGTAGGAGCTCTGCAAACCGCAAAGACCTATGAGGCAGTGCCTCTTGGTAAAGTTACAGTTCTCGTTCCATTGGGAAACCAAACTGCTTCAGCAGTCTAAAGTAATCTGTAGTCAACCATGGGTGTAAAAATTGTACCTCACTCACAATTCACACACTTTTAGTAACCAGTTTATGCTGGTCAGGGTCACGGAGAACCCAGAACCTATCCCGGGGACACTGGGCATGGAGCAGGAATACACCCTGGAAATTTTTCAGGTTTTTTATTTCTGTTTCATTTGTAAACCATCGGTTTGTCCTGCACCCCTACATGTGTGTATTTTTCAGTATGTTACTCACAGTCAATATTGTTCTGCAGAACTCTAATGCACTGCTCATATAGGGTCATCATCTTGGGCAAGCATGAGGTCTTTGAGCCAGAGTACACCACCATTTTGGAGTTGAAACGCCGCCCAGTAAAGCCAGTATCCTCTTCGTCATATGCTATTGGAACTACAGGATAAAGAAAGAAAAACCCCTGACTCCTGACGAGCACATAAAGACAAAGGTATTTTCAATCATATTTTTCTATGCTTTACACGCTGGACAGATTTAAGTTTTCATTAAATAAACATGATGAGGAGACAAAATTAAAGACCCCAACCTTTGCGTCTCTGTGGGGACAGTGGTGTGACGTCTATTGAGGGTAGGGGTCTGTAGTTGGGCTGAATCGCTGGCAGAGGAATGTCAGGTAGAGTGGGAACCACATCAACTATCTGAGGGATAACCTGAGACATGAAGAAAATGTCAAACTTATATTCTAACACATAAAAAGCAGGGAAAGTTGTGTTCCCTAGAGAAAGTCATGATCAATAGTGTTTCAACTATTACTCATGTTAGATGTTACCTACTGGCCTAATGACCTCACCTTCCTGCGTTTCTCCGGTACTGTGGGCGTGGATACTGATGCGGTAGATGGCTCAGGACGTTTAAAGCTAGTTCCATTAGCTTTGCTGGACTTGGATGATACTGAAGCAGCAGGGGTAACAGGCTGAGATGGTCGAGAGAGTTTCTTCTTTTTCTTACTGGGACTAGGTTCATCATATGTCAGAAAGGATTCAAAAGACATGGTAGGAGCTTCAAAGGAATGATCCTCATCATCATCTCGCTCAGGCTCTGGTTTGTCTCTTTTTTCCCTGCCTGGAAACAGCCACAGAGTCAGGAATGTATTCTATTCTTATGTACCTCATACTCTGCTTAACAAATGTGACATTTATGAAGGACAAAAAACTTAAGTCAATTTACTGTCAAATTAATAGCCAAAGAAATCTCCAAAACACTTACCATCACTGACTCTTTTCTTTTCTTTCCTACTTTCCTGTATGGAGGAGTGATGACTTCGTTTAGAGGATGGGTGTGTCGTGGTTTCTTTCTGTTCCCTATTATCATGGCGATTCTGTGTTTCACTCTGAACCTGAGCGGGGCGACTCCGCCTCTCCTGTTCCCTGGAGGAATGAGAGCCATGTTCTCTGGTTTGCTCCCTATGTGGCTTGCTGTGTCCAATTTGTTTTTGTGGAGGACTAGGTACCGGCTCTTCTACCGGACTCTCATATTCCTCTGATTGATAACCCCCTAAATTTCTGTGACTGTACTGTTCACTGTAGTGTTGTGGGGAGGGGGAGTAGTCTTGTTGGTATTCTTCTTCATCCTCCTCATCCTCTACAGGTGGAGGTTGTTCTGGTGAAGGTTGTCTGATGCGTTTGTAACCTCTGGCCTTGTCTGGACGTGAGTGGGAGCGTGCCTCTTTAGCGTTACTAGGTTTGCTGAGAGAAAATGATACCACACGATTAATAACGCCTTTAAAGACTGCAACAGTTTTACAGCTTGAACAGTACTGTATCTCTGTTGCTACAGTACTATGTAGCTCCTCTATCCAAGATTCTGGCAAGCTTAAGAAGTTATGCAATTTTGTATTAAGTCTATATCAGGATCAGCTGCACATCTTTCTATGCTGATACACAACTGTGCAAAAGTTTTAGGCACGCTATTTTTTTTTTAATACAAACTTTGGTATAGATTTCATATTTTCTGATTTCTACATTATCGAGTCAGTACAAAAACATTTTAGATTCCCAAACATTAGTTTTGCAGTACAAAAATAAATGTTACAGAAAAATGTTTGTATGTCTGTAAAGAAAGCAGCATATAACGTAAGAGACCACTTTTCAGACAAAAAAGCAAAACACAATTAAGGCTGCTGGGTTTTGCATCAAAAATACTAAGCAAGTGCAGCAGTCAAAGTCTCCAGAAGAACCATGGCTGGTTCTGCAAAGACGCTCAATAAAACTTACAGCTCGTTTACTTATAAAACTGCACTAATTGTACCGGAGACTACTAATCTTTTTTTTTTTTTTAAAGCAAATGGTTGTCACACCAAACAATGACTGTTTCATTTACCACTATTTACTGCTCTTTATAGTATTTTTTTTTTTAAACGTAGAAACATTTTATTTCATTCATTTTGAAAGCATTTTGCTTTACAGCATTTCCCTGTATGTGCCTAAGACTTTTACACAGTACTACATGTCAATAGCATCCCGATGCCATGTGGCTCTTTAAGTCCAACTTGCTGTGTTTAGTTAAACATCTCTTGGTCTTCACTCTAAGTTCATATATGTCAGTGCTCACCTATCTGCAGACTGCGGTACCAGCTTCTTCCACTTTGCCACAAGATCCTTTGCTGTCTCCCCAACAATGTTATGTTTGCGCAGAGAATTTACAGTCTTCCCAACACCTGTTTCCTGTAGGTCAGAAGAACACAATTAAGCCACTATCACACATGCACATGTATTCAAGAATTCAACAGTATCAAATCAGTAGGAAATGTGAATGCACAATACAGCTGAAAACCCAGTACCTAGTACATTTCTCTATAAATAATGTGAAGGCTCATGTGTGTACAGAAGTAAGTTCACATACTGTACTGGCAAAGGTATGCTGACATTTTAGAGATGGACCAGCAAAAATATTTGCACAAGCCACAACTGAAGCCAAGTCTAAAGCCATTCCAACATGACTGAAAGCTCTGGGTGAGAACCGGGTGTGATGGGGGTGGGTGATGGGTTTGAGTGATACTGGGAGGGGTAGGGGTGGTGGGTTATCTAGCAACCAAAATGCTTGAGTAATTAATATAAAACAATATCAGCAAAGGCAAACGTTTTAATGGCCCATTATGTTATTGTTGCTTACTATACATTTACTGCTGTTCTTCTCTGTTCTGTCCCTAACCCTCTCTCACTTTAAATAACAAACTCTACTGTCATGTCGACATTGTCGTAGGTTTTGTGTGTGAAAACCCTATTCGTCTGGCATGATAATAACAATTTTCAACGCATGTTTGTTGAAATCAAACTTCGAAGCACAACCCACAGCATTCGAATGTTTTCGAATAAGCCCTTTATGACATTTACAAAATAACCAAGTGTCTCTTTTGGCAACCAAGCTAACCGAAGCGGAAATGAAAACAAAATCATGGTAAAAAATCATCTTACCACAAGAATATCCACCGTCATAGGCAGCTCTCCCAATCTCTTAAGTGTTTTCAACAGCTGAACACAAGAAAAATAAACCACAGATGAATTCATTATGTCAAACAAATACTTCAAAACAGCAGGATTCTCACTCAGCAGCTAAGTTAGGTTACTGGCAGCAAAATCTCAAACATTACTTTTAATAATAAAAAACAATTACAGATCATAATTCCTATGTGTAAATTTGTAAAATAATCGTGGAAATGCCAGGTTTCATGAGGTGTCGTGGCCTGCAAGACACGGACTGTAGTTAGCCAACTTACCAAAACAAAGATCATTTTTATCCACATAGGTTGGCAACGTCACGAGCTTTGAAAGCACAATTTCAGAAATCTCTGGTAAATAAACGGAGACTTTGAGTTCTGACATGTTGAACTTTAGTCTCAGTTTTTCCTGCCTCTGTAAAGCTGCTACAATCTCGTTAGCTTGCTAAATCAGATCATTCACGGCCTGTCTGTTACTGTAAGGTTTTTTTCTTAAAAAAAAAAAAAAAAAAAAAAAAAAAATTCGATCATCATTTCTCACAGCTCCTACCCAGCACTCGGTCAAAATACGACAAGTCGATTAAACATAGGTTTTTATCATTTACTCAACCATGACAAGACGTATACGCTGGCAAACTCTGCCTAGCACTTCTCTATTTAAAGAGTCCTCATAGTGTCGCACTAAACGTAAACGGAAGCAATATCGGTGGTTAGATCTGAGTTATTGTTATTCACGGAAACGCTCCTATACATGGATACACATTTTTAAAAAAGGGTCGGTTTTGTTTATTTATTTGTGGGCTGCTGCGTGTACGTTACGAGGTTGAATGACTTGGTCCTACCTTACGAGGCTCCTGGTTCTCTGAAAGCCGTGACTGCAACTTCTCCACTGCCTCCAATAGCTCCTCCGCCATGTTTACAGCTGGTACACAGTGAGCGGAAACCACTTCATCCACACAGCGCCTGCTCAGTCTGATCCATGGAGATTCCGGAAATACATCACACTCAGCGCAGGCAAGGGGCTTATGACGTGCACGTGTATGGCTATGTGGCGTAGCCAGGAATTAATTTCAGGGGGAAGAAATACATATATATATATATATATATATATATATATATGTAATAAAATCAATGCGTGATCTCCCTGCTGGAAAAAAACATCCAAACCATCACAGAAATTCTAATGGTTTCCACTACAAATACCATTATAAACCACCAGATAACCATTAAAACTATTCCCATTACCATTAGTGATCCTTAATGTTATCCACTAGACACAACATGCCATGAAGGCAACAAATTACACACAGAGACCATTACAGTTTCCATTAAAACCAATACAATTCCCATTATAACCATTAAAAACATTACAAATTCTATGAGGGTTTGTATTGTTTTTTTGGTTTGTTTGTTGTTTTTGTCAGCAGGGCTGTACAATTAAATTGATAAGACTGACACACACATGCATTTTGGGTGTTATTTAATCATTTAAAGCATAATCTATGGCCAATCGCACCATATTAATAAGTCACTCTGTCAACTCATTTTTGGTAACAAGGATACAGAACATCTCTTGGGAACACAGCCGGAATGGGACGGGAGGTGGCACCACACACACACACACACTCACTCAGGCCTAGGGGCAATTTATTTTAGTCAATCCACCCACCCACGTGGCATGTTTTAAAGAGGTTAGAGGAAACCGGAAAACCCAGAGAAAACCCACTCACACAGACATGTATGGGGTAGAACATGCACAGAAACTGCACACAGTCACCCAAGCTCTTCAATATCAATGTTACCTTTAATAATTTTGACCATCTATATGTTGTTTCCCAATGTTGAGCTCTATTATCAATGCCTTGTTTAAAAAATGTAAAAACATAGTATTTCACTTAACTAGTTTACCCCAAAACAAATAGTAGGTCTTAAGTGTCACTACAGATCTGATCTGAAGATGAATGATCACAACTGTGACAGTATCCCACATTTTATAGAGACCATGTTCAGTCTCCAGCAAAAACCCATGAGCACAGCATGTTGGCATGGCTGAAGAAAACGGTAATGCCCGCCTCCTTTCCATTTCAGGCTCAAGGCCTGGATGTGGGCTATGTTTGGTGGGGAGGGGTAGCTAGCTGTATATGGAGATGGAGGTCCAGGTGGAGCTCAGGCCTTGGGGTTAATGTGACGTAGCTTAGCTAGGAAGTTCTCTTCCTCAGTCTTGTAAGTGGACAGTGCTCTGACAGACAGACAGAGGACACAAGGATAGAGTATCACAGAAGAAGAAGAAAACAGAAAAGGATTTTGTTAAGAATGGTAAAAAGAGAGAGCAAAGAAAGAGAACAGAGTGATAAAGAGAGCTGGAAAAGTAAGGTAATGCATTTTTTGTCTTTAGACATGTGTGTCTGCTTGCCTTCATTAGACAGTACAAGGATGAGTAATCATTTATAATATTACATTTAATAGGTCTTGCTTGGGGAGTGAGAGAAAAATGACTTGTTCCGGTAGAATTTTAAATTTGAAAAAGTAAGTTTCGAAAATGAATGTAAACAATTTACAAACCTATGAATCTTTATGTTATCTTAAACAAGAAACAAAGTAAATTGGTCTTAGTTTGGGTTAAACCTATTTTGCCAAGGCTCTAATCACCATAAAACTGCCATGCATTACAGCATAAACATATATCGGGATCAAAATAAACTCAGGAAGGTTGTCTAAATTTAAATGGCCAGAACCTGGATTGAAAACAGTGAGGGGGGGACTTGTTATTCCTCTCATTTTGAGGTCACAGCATGTTTTCGAGTCTCTATAAATAACAGACTGAGATAGGAGAAGGCATGCTGTGGCTTAGGGTGGTGGGCAATAGGCCTACAATCAGAAGCCAAGCGTTGCACATGACAGCTGCCCGGTATCACTAAACCACCTTCAGTAACTACTTTTCATCTCACTTTACCCTCATAATTCTTCTCTGTCATTCCCTTTTTCAATCCCATCATTGCATGTTCCTTCCTCTGCCAGGCCAATCAGTCCTTATTTCACTTATCACTTAAATGTGTCTCATAAATAGTAACATTTCAGAATCAGGTGCTAATCCAGGGAAACTAGCACCGAGAAATACCTTGTGGTTGCAATATAAATCTATCTATTTAACCTGAGAGTGCAATTTAGTGGTGCATATTCTTATTTAATTGTCTTAATCAGTTGCTATTTTTCTCCATCAGCTATGCAATGTGGCTTAGCATAAGTTCCTTTCACAAATTAGACCTAGATTTTTACTAACCTCCCAGCATCCACGAGTGAGTTCAGAGTTACATTCTGCATAACTATGTACCTTCCATATTAGTTTCACTGTAGTTACTGAATAATATTTAAAAAAAAAAAAAATATTTAACTGAATAATGAGCCAACACAAAAATCTACATCAGATACTTAACTTCCAAACTTCAACCTTTGTTAACCTCCATGCTGCTGCCTGTGTCAGTCACCAAATTTCCTTTTCTTTATTCTCTTCTTCTCATTTATCCGTATTTCGGCTTAGTACGTAGTTGGTCTCAGTGTAAGTATGCTGTAATGTGTCAGATGGGGATGGAATACAAAGTGTAATTGTGTAATTCTGGCCACAGTTCCATGATTTGGGACATAGTTTTACTCTCTGACATCTTCATTCTCCTCTCTCTCTGATTGTGGTTGTGTATTTGCCAAATGCCGTAAATTTAAATGTAAATGTATATTTGTATGATGGCTCTAAGTGTCCTTCACGCCGTTCAGAGAAAGCAGCAGCTGTGGTGTTATGTGAGACAGCACTGACAGGCTGTACCCATGTAACATGTGCTATGACAGTTAGGATGGTGCAATCCACTGACAGCATTCGCCCAAACAACTCAGTGATTATAAAACTGAGAAAATGGAATATACAAGACAAATTCATAAAATTTTAAATCTTAAAACCAATTTTTTTCAGAATAGCTAAAATAAAATCAGTGTTTATTTTTTTTTAAACTTTATTCACACTGTGTACATACAGAATATTAAGAAAGCCCATGACTATTATTAGTCAAAAAGTACTTTAGTAAGTACATTATTAAAGAGAGGTAGTTATACATATTTTAACTGCACACTAAACTATGGTTAAAGATTATTAAAGACATGGAAGGAATTTAATCTGTCCTGAACTTAAAAATTGGATTTAGAAAAAAAAAGTGATTTATTAGTCATATTAGTCAGTGATTTTTTGATGGTAGTTTTGCTCACCCAGTCCCCCTGGTCTCATCCACGATGACATCTGTCTCTTGATAAAAACTTATACTGCTCCTAGAAGTCTAAAAAAATCACAATGCATAATTCTAAAATTATACCATACTGAACATAGGGTTTATCTTTGCTGTGTGCCCAGTGTACCTGTATACTGTAGGTCCAGATCAACAGACAGGAGGCAGTGATTACTGAAAAGAAAGGAATTGATGGACAAACTCTTAAGACATTTATGTGAATTTTCCCACTGATTTCCCTCTCAGTTTCTTATAGTACATGCTATGTACCATTTATGCATCATGCTATGTACCATAATAATACATTTAAGTGAGTCTATGTCTGTGCAAGAGATGGGCTCCTACAAACATATGTGTACCTGAATTTGAAAAAAACAAACAAACTGATACACCTTTGTGTAATGAGAGAATGAGGAGTGGAGGGAGACCCAAGGGAATCAGAGGGGGATTTCACAGGGGAGCATGGAAGAGGCAGATGGCAGTGATAGGGTAATTTAAGCAGTGCAGCTCCAGCCATGCTCTCCTGTGGTTTTATATTTTTTTAGATAGTTACTTGATTGCACCTGGGTATCATACTCCAACTAGGTGTGTGTGTGTGAGCTTAGGTGTACACAAACAGGATTTTGCTCTTAGAGTGTTATTGACAATTACAATAATACAAATTACAAGTGTGCCATTATTATTATAAGTTATACAAAAGAAAGAGAATGTGTGGGTAGTTTATATTATATATAAAAATATATTTGCACCTGTGTGCATGTACTTTATATTTAGCGTTCAGTTACAAAATTCAAAGTGACAATGCAGAAAAAGGCTAGAATCAAATGCATAAAAAATGACATCTTAGCAAATGAAGATGCATCTAGATGCATCTTAGCATCTAGTATTTCCTATTATAAGATTAAAATTAACCAACTATATGGTTATTAAACCTATTTCTAGACATTTTATAGTCTTGTACAGTATTGGCAGACAATTCTTTTAATTTTAATTTTGTTTTTAGAAAGAAGCAAACTAATCTGCCAATAGAATAAGAAAATGTATGGCTTGAAATGTAAATGTGAAAGCATCTAAACAGGCTGGTGTTATATTGTATAAAAATCTTATATTGATTTATAATAATCTCATAATAAGTAATATGAGATAAATTTGCCCATATTCAAGATATTTTCACTTACTAAGATATCATTTATTGCAGTGTAAGACAGCATACATGTTAGAATGTAATGAACAGTATGTAATTCTGACAACTCCCTCCTCAAGACCACATGCACCTGCAAATCATCCTTGTTCCAAGTTCAAGAATGATGTATTACAAGTATGCTGTAGTCTAGGCATGTCATGTTCTGCAGTCTTTTTGTAATGCTACCATAATATGTTTCTTCCTAGGTTTTGTGTGCTGTGTGAAAACCCTCCACCCACCTCACCAATATTCAGTCAGTTGTTAATCAGTCAAAAATCATTAAAACCTTAACAAAACACCTAAAAATACTCTAAAATTATTACCATATTTTTGACAGAATATCACTACTGTGAATTCAAAATCACTGCCATCAGTAACTAACATAGATAACCAAAAAAACTAGCCCATCTGTCATCATGGCCCCCAAGAAGAAGGCGCCCCATCCCAAAAAGACAACTACAGAGCCAGCACAGTTGGAGACTGAGGTAGTGGTCCCTGAGACAGGGGTAAAAAAACTAGAAATGCCCCTCAGCATTGAGCAGTTGAATCGTCTCAATGAAATGACCCTGCCACCAGTGATTCGGCCTGGAGAGAGGGGTTTTGGCCTGGGTGGGGAAATGACTCGTCCCCTACATGGATCTGCTCTTCTGGAGGAGCTGAGCCGTATGAGACAGGAACGCTTCCTCACTGACCTGGAGCTGGCTTGCAAGACTAAGGCCTTCGATGTCCACAAGCTGGTCATGTCCTCTGTCAGCCAGTACTTGCGGGAAGTTCTAGCCAAGGACCCCAGCCTCAAGCGCTTGGAGTTGCCTACCCTATCACCTTTAGGTAAATGGCTGCAGTTTTTTGTGTATGGTCATCACTGACATTGCATTAGATTTAGCATAATTTCACCAAAACCACCAACATCATCAATTATGATATAAACTCTACATACATGTTGACCAAATTCATGTTAACACTTAATGGGTAAATCTACCAATTTCAGGATTTTTAAGAAAAGTCCTCAGCCTAAATGGCATTTTATGCCACATAAATTAATCAATTTATAATCTACCCTCAGGTCTAGCCAATGTGATCACCTTTGCTTATCTTGGCCGTGTGCACATGTCTCTCTACACTATTGGCTGTACTGTATCTGCGGCCTGCACCCTGCAAATCCCCCACCTCCTCCAGATGTGCATGGACTTCCTGATGTCAGAGTTAAATGTGCACACCTGTGTGTACGTGTGGAACATTGGAGCCGCTTACAGCCTGGGCCCTGTGCGGGACTCTGCACGTCGCTTTGTGATGGAAAACTTTGCCCAGTTTGCAGAGACACCCCAGTTTACTCAGCTCACCCTAGAACAGATCACAGCTTTTCTGCAGGATGACAATCTTATCTTGCCTTCAGAGGTCACCACCTTCCAGGTAGGATCACACCAAACATAAATGCTTTGTACTGTCCCAGCTACTTATAGCCATATTGCAGCTGCTATATTATACAGTAAGTATCAATAATGTATATACCATTGGGGAAGACAGGACAGGTGGGAAAGGAAGGGATTCACAGACCCTGAGGAGGGCCTAATTACAGTATGTGTCTGACACAGAAGTATTTTAAAAATAGCAGTAAATATAAATACTTACATACTCTATATAGAAATAAAATTAGTGTAAAGTGAGATGATGGAATCCTAAATGCTATATGTGAAATTACAGTCAAGTGTGATTCTCAATGTGGAGCTCTATCTATAACCTTGCTTTGGATCCAGGTGGCCATGAAGTGGCTGGACTTTGATCCAAAGAGGCAGGCTCACGCTTATGACGTACTGTCTCATGTACGGTTCGAGACTATCCCTGCCAGTGAGCTGGTCAGGGAGATTCAGCCTGTTGCTCGCATGATGCAGGATCCTCAGTGCCACCGTCTACTGGTGGATGCCATGAACTACCATTTGCTACCATACCAGCAGAACACACTACAATCCCGCCGCACGAAGGTCCGAGGTAGCCAGACTGTTCTGCTAACCATTGGCGGACGCCCCTCCCTTACTGAGCGTGCCCTGAGTCGAGAAGTAAGCCTTTCATACACAACTGCTTCTGTTAATCTGTGTAGTTTCTCATATACTCATTTCTCTCATTCATATTTTGTCTCTAGGTACTATGGAGAGACTCTCGTGATAGAGTTGCCACATGGCGCCATCTTTCCCAGCTTCCTGCTAAAAGTTTTAACCAGTGTGTAGCTGTGATTGATGGTTTCCTGTATGTGGCAGGAGGAGAGGACCAGAACGATGCTCGAAACCAGGCCAAACACGCTGTCAGCACTCTGTGCAGGTACACTTTAGATTGCAATGTGTTGTAAAGCATTCATATAGGAAATAATTTGGACTAAAATGACCTCAACCTGACTTCCTCACTATGCACCACTCCCCAGATATGACCCTCGCTTTAACACGTGGCTGCACCTGAGTAGCATGCGTCAGCGTCGCACTCACTTTAGCCTTGTGGCCACAAATGGGCGCCTTTATGCAATCGGTGGCCGTAATACTGATGGCTTGCTGGCCACCACAGAGAGCTACTTGCCCTCCACCAACAGCTGGCAGCTCCGCGCTCCCATGGACTTGCCACGCTGCTGCCATGCCAGTGCTGTCCTACCCTCTGGAGACATCCTAGTGACCGGTGGCTATGTCAACTGTGCCTACTCTCGCTCTGTGGCCAGCTACAATGTGCAGACCGACACCTGGAGTGAGCAGGCACAACTGGAGATGCCTCGTGGCTGGCACTGCTCCACCACATTGGGTGATAAAGTTTATGTGGTGGGTGGCAGCCGGCTGGGCCCAAGTGGAGAGCGTGTGGATGTGCTGATCACCGAGGTATTCTCGTCTGAGAATGGCCAGTGGAGCAGGGTCGCCTCCTTGCCCTTAGGAGTAAGCACGGCTGGTCTGGCATCACTTGGTGACCAGCTATATCTTGTGGGTGGATGGAATGAAGCTGAGAAGCGCTATAAGTCAGCAGTGCAGCGCTATGACCCAGGTACCGACAGCTGGTCAGCTGGGGAAGAGCTGCCCGAGCCCACAGTGGGAGTATCCTGTTGCGCTCTGGCACTCCCCCCACGTCACACTTCACGCAAACATCGTAACACTCCCAACCATGAAGAACAGAGTTCATGCATGACTGCATGAGAGATGGAGGGAGGGAGGAAAGAATAAGGCCAAGATTAGTAGTGAGGGGGAGAGAGAAAGAGAACAACAGAGAAGGGGTGGACAGTTACGAGCCAGGGAGGATTTAACATTTAAAGGAAGGAGATGGAATGGTAGAACTCCATAGGGATGTTAGGGAGTTTAGTGTAGAATAGGGCCCAATTATTAACAGTGTGACAATGTCTAGGCAATCATAACTACTGAGTGCATGGGACAAACATTTGAGTAAGTGAATGGGTAAGGCCGTGTGGGTATACACACAAGTGTTAGAATGAGTTTTAGAAATTCATTGCAAATTATCACCTTGCAATCACAAATGCAGATTGTTTTACTAAAATAATATATATCCATCTCAGTATATCTATTACTCTATTATATATTTATTGTAGTCTAATTATTTATCAAAAATTTATCATACCAAGATCACCTCAAGGACTAAAAAGAAGAAAATAGTAATAACTAATTTTTCATTAATTCATACTGAGTAACCACTTTATCAGGGTCGTGGTGAAACCAGAGGCTATCTTGGAAACACTGGGCACGAGGTGGGAATACACCCTGGATGGTACTGCAGTCCCTCACAGTGCCCCATGCACACACATACATTTTTTTAAATTATATATATATACATACATACACACACATAATGTATACATACACACACATATATATATATAGAGAGAGAGAGTTGGTCAATGGCTGGACACTGTTCCCTCAGACATATTAATAGAAAATATGACCTTGAGCTTCTTGGAAATCAATTATTCCCCAAACTTAAAAAAAAAACAAAAACAAAAAAAAACAACAAACATATATAATTGAGTGCAAATGTTTGCGTCTCCTATTTCTATGTGGAAAAACAAAAACATGTTACTGTGTATCTACAAAGACAGAATTCCAAGATGGTAAAAATGAAATGCCAGTATGTTCTACAAAAAGATAGTCAACAACTCAAAACTGTAGCTAATAATTTGCAATGATGACCTATGGATTAATAATACCATTTCCCCTTCTCTGGATCTGCATGCATCTGCATTTCTAGTGATATCACAGACTCCATTCAACTGTATACAGAACCCAGCTATCTTCCTAAGAGAACCAGTGAACATCCTAGAGAGAGAATGCTGTTCCAGACATAGAGAGAATTTTGAAAAGTGAAATTAAAGCAAGAAGAAGTGTCATTGATAATGTGGATAGTTTCATTTAGGTACAATGTTCCCTTTATAATGTGGTCACCAGCTGATTAAGGCTTATGCTTTGTGCTGAATGGAGACATAATAGTGTAGGTGTTGCTAATGGCAAATGGTGCAGAGGGCACTAATTCTCTAGTATAGGATTTCACTTGAATAAAGCCAAACTGATCAAAGCATAACATGTCTCGTGTTATCTTTACAACCCAAAACTACTCTGAGATTATAAATTAGTCACTTTAAATCTGACTGATCTAATGGTGGAACAAGCACTGAAAGCCTTAATAATAAATAACAATAAATAATAATAAATCAAGATTCATTTTAGGGTTTGCCATATAATATCCAATTTGCCTCTATCTACACTCTAAATAAACAATTTGGGTTATTTTTTAACCCAACGGCTGAGTAAATATAGGACAGAACACATTTTGGGTTAACCCATTTAACCCATAAAGTTGGGTTGTTAATTTTATATCATAAATGGGTTAATATTTTTAGAGCTATTTTTACCCTTTGAAAATGTCAAATATACCACATATGGTAATATTTGACAATAATATAAAATGCCAACATGGTATCTCCTTTATGAACACAAGATTTTGTCAGAATCACAATCCATCAACCCACCATGCAGACTCTCATTTTCATTTACTGTATATTCATGCTACAAGTTCAGCAATATGGCTCCTAGTGCCCTGTGTTTGAACATTAGTGATTTATTTAATGATTTATGAATCAATGACAATGTTAAATTTCTCCAGAATTTTCGTTACCTAATAGCTGATTGGAGAAGTTGCTTATACATTAATATAAGCAGATCCCATATTAGAAAGAAGCGTTTTGCAACCTGGAGCTGCTGCAAACCCAAATCAAGAATATGTTGCTTTATTTAATGCAATAAAATCCCAAAGGAAAGAACAGACCCACGTACTCCGTGTTATCCTGAGAGAAACTCTCTGTAATACACCTGCAGGATCAGCAAAAACAAACTTCACCCACTGGTTATGGAGAGACAAACGGATTCATCTGAAGCTTTGAAACAGGCATGGCAAATATCACGAGGCTCTTTTTACTCAAGTTGCACTTACTTGCATTGTGTGTTGATCACAATCACGAGTCAGTGTACAACAAACTGCAGTTGGTCACAGATTTTACTGTCATTTTTTTTGTCCAGTTCTTTTAGCATTTTGCCTGGGTGTAGTTTAATATTCCTTTTGACTACAGTGCCATCAGGTAACAGGAAAAAAAACAACAGGAGCAGTCCAAGGAGCAGATTTTAAAGTCAACTATCAGCTCTACAGACCATGAAACAATGGAAATAGACAGGAATAACTATTTTAACCTCAAAATCTAAATAATTTAAGGGATGAATTACAGGCCCAACAAAATGTTTAAGAGGTACAATTGTGTTTTAAAAAAAAAAAAAAAAAAATAGCAGTACAACATCAGTAACCTGATGAACCACTGCTTGTTCTGAGTAATTGACTCATTCATTGAAAGGGGCATGTTCAAAATAATAGCAGTGTGGAGTTTAATTAGACAATTCATTCATTCTGTGAAAAAACAGGTGTCATTAAGTGTCCTTTATTAAGGAAGAAGGGAGGCTAATGTTTCACACATTGTTATAAAATATACTTCCTTCTGAATTGCTAAGTAAAATGGGCCGTTCCAAACATTGTTCGGAGGAACAATGTCATTTGAATCAAACATTGATTGGAAAGGGGAAAACGTATAAAGAAGTGCAGAAAAGTATAGGACGTGCAGCTAAAATGATCTCACATGCTTTAAAATGGCCACAAAAACTCGAAACACGCTGAAGAAAATGAGCAACTGTTAAAATGGACCGAAGAATAGTCAGAGTGGCAAAGATTCAGCCAATCATCTCCTCCATAAAGATCAAAGACGATCTAAAATTACCTGTAAGTACTGTTACAGTCAGAAGACATTTGATCAAAGCTAAGCTATCAGCAAGAAGCCCCCATAAAGCACCATTGTTGAAAAAAACACCATGTGCAGAATCGGTTAAAATTTGCCAAGGAACACATCGATTGGCCCAAAGAGAAATGGCGTAACATTTTGTCCACTGATGAGAGTAAAATTATTCTTTTAGGGTCTAGTGGTCATCAACAGTACATCAGGTGACCCCCGGGTACTGAATTCAAACCACAGTACACTGTGAACACAGTGAAGCATGGTGCCACAAAAATCATGGTATGAGGATGTTTTTCATACTACGGTGTTGGGCCTATTTATCATATACCAGGGGTCATGGATCAGTTTGAATACATCAAAATACTTGCCCTGAAATGGGGAAATTCCCCTGAAATGGGCGTTTCAACAAGACAACGACCCCAAACACACGAGTAAGCGAGCAACATCTTGGTTCCAAACAAAAAGGATTGAAGCAATGGAGCGGCCAGCTGAATCCCCTGACCTCAACCCCATTGAAAACTTGTGGGGTGACAATAAAAACAGTTTCTGAAGCGACACCCAAAAACTCACAGGAACTGTGGAATGTAGTTCATTCTTCCTGGGCTGAAATACCTGTCTCTAGGTGCCAGAAGTGGGTTGACTCGATGCAACGCAGATGCACAGCAGTTATCAAAAACGTTTCCACTACATTTAAAATACGGAAATAAAAGCTATTTAAAAAATATTTGCACTTGTGTTCAAATAAAAAGTTGTGTGTTAATAAAAGTGAACACTTATCACACAACTTTTTATTTGAACACAACTTTTCAGAAGGTAAAGACTGGCAAAACTACTTATCTGCTCACTCCCAATTGCATATGCTGCTAGGCCTGTCACGATAATTACGCTATTGACTTATCCTACGATAAATGGACATGACCTCGATCACTTTTGCCAACCTCGATACTGCCATTGTGATTACATGCGCGTGTTTACATAAGAATGTCACCAACATTTTAGACTTTCACGCTGCTTCTGTCTGCTCTAGGGCTGTCAAATTAAAATTCAAACTTCAAATATCCGTCGAATTTAAGATAAAAACACACATTTGAATACAAAATTCAAATTTAAAGTGTGCAGCAAGGCCCAAAACCGATTTTAATTAAAACAATGTTGAAACAATGCCTTAGTATATTAATGCACTAACAATGTTTTTTGAAAAATAAAAATCTAGAAATAATAGTTCAAGCGTTTCAAATAAACACAGTCATAGCCAATAATGTCAGGGCTTGAGCCGCTTAAGCTGAACAGGGTTAAGTAACTCACCCATATGCATGCTATACACGTAGGTTAATCAGACATTTACACAACATAAATGTAATATCGCTTGCTTCTGAACAAAATGATGCAGATGCTCAAGTGAATACGCTCTCTCCATAGTAACACACTAAAACACGGACAGTGAGTAAAGAATTTACAATATTGTATTACAGTAGTGTCTCACTAATATTTCAGATCAGGTTTACACAACAAGTGTAGTTTTCATATTTGTTGATGCATGTTTAAATGAATACGAGGTTTAATTTTTGCACTCTCCCCCATTAAAATGCCTTTCACTAATATTCAAGGTCATTTTAATCAGAGTACAATAATAAATGACAAAATACTGACTGAATTTAAAGGATAGTTTTTGTCTTCTGATTTAAAAAAAAAAGGCTAACAGTGTGAAAATGAACACTGGAACTGGCCTGAGAGCCGAGGATAAATCTTCTGATTTTATCACTTCTGCACTTTAGTTTTAAAATATATGCAGTGTTAAAACAGCCAGGTTTGTTCAATAAACAATATTATAACATGGAACCGTTTAGTTTGTATTTGTTGCGCCCTCTTGTGGACTGTTGATTTAAAAATCTGGTGTTCACTAGTATTATCCACTAACTGAAATAATGTCTTTAGAATTCGCATATAATTCAAATTATAAATATTTAAGTGAAAGTTATAATCAGTGGCATAAAATATCGTTATCTAAATTTCTGGGACAATAAATTGTCCAACAAAAGTAGTTATCATGACAGGCACACAAACTAAAAGCAATGGGCATAAAGTTTACATTCATTTTTTTTTAAAAATGACATGAAGGAGGCAATATTTGGGCTTTTTGATTTATTTATTTGTTATAAACAAAGTGGTGGTCCTCTACTTGCCAGGGAGGATAACGCCATCATACTGAAAAACAAGGAGAAAGAACAGTCGGACCAAAAATGAAAACATACAGCAATTTCCCCAAACATGTGTAAAGAAACATTAATGGGTAACAAAGTAATCCCCCCCCCCAAAAAAACACACCTTTTGCTGGAACCAGCGCATGGCTTCCTCCTTGCGGATGCGGTGCTTGAAGCCAATGCGTCCCCTTTTCCTTTTCTTATCAGCGATGCTGAAGCCGGGTCTGCCCAGAACCTTCAAATCACAAGGCACAAAGTCAATCAAGAGCTTTCTATCAGATTTGCTAGTTATACAGAAACCCCTCAATACAGAGCTGCAAATCTCAACAGAGGACTTTACAGAACAGTCCGTACAGGATTTCGCAGTTTTTTGTTGATTATTGCAGCCAAAAATACTCTTTCTAAATTAGCGATGCAACATGCAGAGTTATTGTGCTATTCTTTTGCGGAAAACTACTTGAATTTGCAAAACTGTAATTGCACAAATTGTTTTGCACATTCTTATGCAGTGATGTTTGTTGGTAAATGAGACCTGAATGACGTTGTGATGATGGCCCAAATCCACGGAAAATCTGCAAATATTGCCGAGTGCTTGATTTTGCGTTAATTTATGTGATTGCAAAATCCCGGAGGGACTGACAAAACACGTGAGCCTTTGATAGCATATTACTCCCATGATGCTCACAAGGAAACAGTGGAAAGGATCATTATGAGGAAATATTTTATGCGTTGAAGAATCAAAGTATAAAAATATGGGGGGGAGGAAAAAAAACAAAGAAGAAAAACCTCACCACATAGAAGTCCAAGCCATAGATGCCAATGCTGGGATCGTACTTGATGCCCAGATCGATGTGCTCCTGGATGCCAAAGCCGAAGTTGCCACTGTCTGAGAAGTTGTTCTTCCTTAACTCGTACTCACGCACCTGGATACAGCAGGTAATAAAAAGACGATTAACTTATGTTCACCAGCTGTTATTTAAAGGCAACGGTGTCAAACCCGGTAATAAGTCACAAAACACATAACCCAATAAGTTTAGTCCACATCAACTCGTAAATGGGTTCACTTATCTGAAAACTAATCCATTTGTGCATTCAGAATGTAAACAGCCAACAAAACAGATGAACAGATGGGGGGGTTAGGGTTAGACAAATTATGCTCTTAACATAACTGGAACTGAAAAGGGTTTAGGGGATTTTAAGGGGACAAGTGTAAAGTTGCAGTATCTCGTTTCATCACTAGCTTCAAGAGGCAGTACTGCAAAGACCTAAAATTGCAGGGATTTTAACAGTTAAAAGTGTATACATGCTAGTAACTGGGATCCTGGAGGAACCAGTTTAAAAAATAAACATATAAAATAATAATTTTAAAAAGTTACACATTTACTCTTAGGCAGGTGCAAGTTGTCAGAAGTTAAGACTGTGGGATTAAGAAATGGTGCATAGCAGATGTACCCATGTCTCAGCCCATAACCTCAATTCTTGTTTTATACTGTTAATACTTGAAGGAACTGAACTGATAATTTCATTTGCAAATGTGTGAGTTTTCTCTCGTACTGCACAACAAGCATACTTGACAACATCTGCCAAAATTAGTGTCCTGTATCGAGTCCCCATTGACAGACGAATGACAAGTTACAGGATAAAACTAAACAAATGAACAGAAAAAACAATGAATGCGCATGCTTCCAGGCAGGAAAATTGCAAGATACAAGTACATGATTAACAAACACCGATTTTGGATCAATACGTCAACAGGAAAAGAGCTGAGATTTTGAAAGAGGGTTCATTATTAGTGCTGGACAGCAGTTAGTTTTCTAACAAAAGAAATGAATATGTCGGCACGATTATATTTGGGTCTACAACACCGATTTCAAACGTTTAATCATACACCTTCAGATCAAAAGGTTTTCAGGATCATGAGAAACATTTCAGTCAAGTGTCTCTAAACATTTAGTGTATATCAGCGTTCTGGTTTGCATTCAACTTTCTCTCAATTTTTATTAACAAGGTATGATTTTGAGTGCACTCTGCTTCATTATTGACAGGCCAAAAGCCTGTCAAACGCTAGGACACATTTTAAAAAACACACAGTAAGCTAAAAACCCATTTCATGAATTGTGTCAGTCCAAAGAAAATCTACTCACAAACAGCAGTTTTTTAAAATCCAATCAAGTGGCTCCACAATAAATATTCTATTCACTTGTACACCACTAGAGTTTAATTTTTGTGTTTATGACTAAATCTTGACTCCAGTCAAGTGGCGGGACCCTATTTGGGCTCACAACTGGGGTGGTGTGTAATCGTGATCAATGTAACCTTTTCACAAAATTGCATGCGACTATGGCACATTAACAACTAGTCAAACCAGGTACAGAACTAAATCAGATATTAACGCTTAACCAAAACGGTAAAAAGACCAGCAGAACGAATCTCACCTTCAATCCCTTCTCCAGGATCTCCTCAGCCTTGGCACCACGAACAGTGCAGTGGACTGCGATCTTTTCATTCCTACGGATACCGAAGGATCTTACAGTGTAGCGGGCTAGGAGAGAAATCGTTTTCAAAATATACAGTGAATACCACCTTAAGGCAAGATGAACAACAATGTTCTGAAAGTGCATAAGTAATAGAGGTTACCTTTGGAGAAGACAGGAGTCTGGCCTGTGAGCTGCTCCAGCACCTTGGCAGCACGGGTCAGTCTGTCACCACTCTCACCAACACAGATGTTCAGGCACAGTTTGCGAATACGCAACTCCCTCATGGGGTTCTCCTTCTTCTCACCCTGGTCCTGCAAATAAATCAAACTGGGTTAAAAGCAAATATCTGGCAGTTTCAATACAGTATGCACACGCTGCCATTATTTACCACTCTGCAGCTGTCTATCTTGCTGTACTTCATGATGTACTTTACTGGTCAACGTATAGCCAGGACTAGAAAAAAACAATCCTCTTTTGATATCGAAATGTGGAAGAACTACCAAGTTTTAAACACACAAACATTTACAATTCATCTAGCTCCCACACTAAGCATGCCCGGACATATCCACGACTTACAATTTACCGGCTCCAACCATATAAACTAACCGGTCTTTTATGAAGAGGGTACACCCCAACTACAACAACAAAACAAAACCTCTAGAAACGGATCAGTTTAAAAATGAATAACTGTTCAGTTCTGTACCATTTTCACCGATACAAGTATTGAGCCCCAGCCCTCAGCTTGTGCCACTCGTTCAGCTGGAGCACTAGCTAACTGCTAAGCTAACTGCTATATATTTCTTTATCGTTCACCTTACACCACTTCCGTATCAAATACAACCATATTATCGTAGATCTGATAAAACTACTACTCCGCGTATCATAGATGTCCCTAAAATACCACGGGAACAATGCGATGTTTTCAGATTTCAACTGTACACCATTTTCATTAATGTCTCATATGCACTCACCGCCATGTTGGATCACTAGAAGAGGACGTTACGCTTCCGGCGCAGAGAATTTATAGGAGCGTGTTCACCTAATAAGAAGCCGGACAAAACACACTGGTCGCGGTAAATCGTTCCTATATTATTGCCGTAGATAAAGATTACTGTATTTAATATAGGCCATAATGTTTTTTTTTTGTTTGTTTTGCTTTGTTTTGTTTTCATAAACGTCAAACTGCTCTCAGTGTACAAGAATGCGATCCCTCCTGGAATAAAGTTGGCTTGACGTTGATCATTCATCCACAATGCCCTAGTGGATATAACATTGAACATGAAAAAATATGTAACATTAATTAACTTTGAATCCACTATCTTTTATAAACTACTGAACTATGATTAGTATTCTCGGGAGAATGCATTTTAACTTCATTGTGGTATAACCATATTTAGACTGTAAAAGGCTGCAATTCTTAAAACAGTAATTTATTAAACTGTTTGCCATTATGAAATGGGAAGAATGACATTTAGTTATATTTAGTTAATTTAGTTCTTTTTAAAATCACCTTTATAAATGTTAATGTTATCATTACTATCATTTTTCTAACATGGTATCATGTCAATTCATAATTGTTAGTAGAGATTATATTTTATCTTGTCTTTTAAATGCATGATTTAATGGTTGATTTAATGGTTACATGTATGAATTTAATTTAATTAGGCTTCGTAGTATAAACATAAGGTGTTTAATGTTATTTATTTGTAATGGATGCTGTAGGTCTTCTCTGTCAAATATATTAGTATCTTTAAGGCATTGGTAGCAAACACCTTACAAAAAATAAGAAAGTGGTTTTATTTTTATACTGCAGTTATTACTGTCTCCAGTATTGAAGTTTACATTTATGGTGACACAGAATATTATAATCATAATTACAACATTAATAATGCATGTAGTTTTACAGTAAATAGTTTGGTGTAACCAAAGAATTGACTCAGAATGCATAATTTCATGTCAAATGAATATTAAACGAACTTATACTGATAGATGAACTGTTAGATTTCCATGTATCTCAGGAATCTCAGATTATGTCTTTTAGATCTTCCGTCATGCCTTTCAGCCTGTTTTACAATTACTTCCATTAACTTTCTGTGCTGCTATGAGCTAGAAAGTGTGGTTTTCCTCAGAGCGTTTCAGATCTGGGGAGTCTAAGATGAACACACACTGACACATGCATGCTCACAGAGACATCCAGTTTATTCATGCAAAACAAGAGTATTTATACACATAGATAAGAAGCAGTGTATGGACAGTTTCTACTGGTGCAGGTACCAGACAGATAGACAAAACACACAGCACACAGGGTCATACTACAAAATAAGTCTACATGTGTCAGCTATAATAAAGGATGGCGGTTGATCAGCTTATTTAAAGAGGTAATTAAATGAATACATTCATCATAGGTATTTGATAGCACAGAGACACACAAACAGAAACTATAACCCAGTATTCCCTGTATCTAAGGTGTCTTTATACAGTTCATAATATGAGAGTACATGATATAATAGAATTTCCTTTCATGAACAATTTCACATTTTCAGATTATTACCTTCAAAATAAACATCATTAATTTTCAGTGATCACTTTATTCTGCTCAGGGTCACGGTGGATCCAGAACCTATCCTGAGAGCCCTGGATGAGACACCAGTCCATTCAAACACACACACATTAGTGTTGTGTGTTTTTTGGACGGGGAGGAAACCCACACAGACACAGAGATAACACGTTCAGAAATTCCACACAGCTCAGGATCAAATCGGGAAGACTGGAGCTGTGAGGCGACAACACTACACACTGCTCCACTGTGCTGCCGTAATCTTAAAATACAATTTTAAAAACACTTGAAACAATTGGAATGGTATATTGATTAAAACATAACCCATGCCTAGTAAATGTGTTCATTTTAAGTTGTTTTCACTGTTTTAAAATTCTTATTTTATATGTATTTACACACAGTATTGGGATGTCATCTACAGTAAATATAGTTGTCAAGTTTTTACAAAAAGTGCATATATGATGCCGCAAAATATAACAGCATAAACCACATACAGCAAAATAGAATTCTGTCTAAAAGAGCTGCTTCTACATACCATAGTGTCACACTTTGTGACTGGTTCTGGGGAAATTTGCTGAGGCTGCAGACTACAGCAAAGTGCTGGACGAGGTTCTGGGACCTGCAAAAGAGGAAGCCCTGACTCCATTTGCTCCCGCAAAGCATTGCCCAGAAACATAAGACTACGCTTGGGGAAACTGGATGGAGAAAACAGATTGTGGTCTTGAACAAAGAAGTGGGGAAGCGAGCCATCATTTACAGCACGCTCGAAGTGCCAAAGAAGTTTCATAAAGCAGACTGAGAGCTGGCCAGGAGTCCACAGTGAGTCTTCAAATCTCTCACAGAGGTTGTAAAAGAAGACAGTTTTCCCATGGTAGGAGCAAAGAGGATCAAGCTCTTTGGGGTATTTCTGCTTCAGTCCCTCAAACAGGCACTTGAGGAGCCGCAAACACAGTTTTCTAATAATAGATGACAGTGGCCGTTAAAAATAACACAAAAAAGTAACTACATGTAAAAACTGTGCAAAATATATTATGTTACATGCTTATTCTTACCTGCAGCATTCCTTTGCTTTACTCTCACAGCACGTCTTTTTGTTCCCATGGAACCTGATCATCTCTTTTTCAATATGAGAGAAGGATATTCTCCAGCTCTCTGAAAATTAAAACACATTTCATCAGAAATCACACAGTCCCTAAGGTTAGCAGTTACTGTAATGGACTGGATATTTACTGCCACTCAAAGGCTTTTGAATATGTGATTTTAAAAAATGTTACATTTAATTACACTTATTGATTACCTACTATTGGTAATTAAATAAGGAAAAAATGAAACAAGTGTTCCATAAAAGACTTTGTATTTAAGCTATCCAGATAGGCCTTTTCCAGTAGAAGTTCATTTTACTGGAAACATTTCTCAGTTCACTTATAACTAGTTCTTACTGACTTTCAAATTTTAGAGTATAACTTGAACCGTTTTTAAAGTTTAACCAAAAATGTTCATAGAGGGTATTCAAACTCTTGACTGGCAGTGTAGTTCATGTCTCATAATTAAGACCTTTTTCAATACTAAGAGGTATTCAAACTCTTGACTGGTAGTGTAGTTCATGTCTCATAATTAAGACCTTTTTCAATACTAGTGAGGTTTCGTGCTTTGGGTCTCTTAGGGACAAAGTAAACAGGCTGTCCAGTAATTTTGCGCCGAGCATTCTTCCCAAGCCAGTTGTCCACATCCGGGCCGGCTCGTGCAGCTTCTGGCCAGCCTTGTGGCACATCGAGGGCAGGAACAATATCCACAGACAGTATTTCTGCCCCCTCATTTTCCTCCAGGAATGCCAGTGTCACAGCTGGAGAATTTACTTTTTTCCTGCACACCACCCATCGACCTTCACCAGCAGGCACTGAAGCATAAACCAAAAAGCTGGAGTTTAGGAATTTACATCTACATTTCTGTAATGATGCAGGAAATGGAATGACCAAATAAATGAACACACAGGGAATCAGGGATTTTAAAATGGTTGTCAAATTTTAAAATTTGATACATGTTCACATGCATTACAAATATATACTCACAGAACACTGTTTTAGGAACACCTAGACAGGTACTAATTCATGCAATTGTCAAATAGCCAATCGTGTGGCCGCAGAGCAATGCATAAAATCATGCAGATACGGGCCAACAGCTTTGGGTGATGTTCACATTAACCATCAGAATGAGGCAAAAATGTGATTGTTGGTGTAAGACGGTTGGTTTGAGTATTTCTATAACTGCTGATCTCCAAGGATTTTCACACACAACATTCCTGAGAGTTTATTCAGAATGGTGCAATAAAGAAAAAACATTCAGTGAACAGCAGTTCTGCAGACGGAAACACCTTGTTGATGAGAAAGGACAACAGAGAATGGCCAGACTGATTCAAGCTGGCAGAAAGGCTATAGTAACTCAGATAACCCCAGAAAAGCATCTCAGAATGCACAACACATCAAACCTCGAGCTGGATGGGCTTCTACAGCAGAAGACCATGTTGGTTTCATTTCTGTCAGCCAAGAACAGAAATCTGAGGCTGCAGTGAGCACAGGCTCACCAAAACTGGACAGTAAAAGTCCGGAAAAATGTAGCCTGGTCTGATGAATCTCGATTTCTGCTGAGGCACACAGATGGTAGGATCAGAATTTGGCACCAACAGCATAAATCCATGGACCCAACCTGCATTGTGTCAACAGTCCAGGCTGGTGGAGGTGGTGTAATGGTGTGGGGAATGTTTTCTTGGCACACTTGAGGCCCATTAATACCAATCGATCATTGTTTGAATGCCACAGCCTATTTGAGTGTTGTTGCTGATTATGTACACCATGTGGCACATAGCCACAATTTACCATCTTCTAATGGCTATTTCCAGCATGATAATGCGCCATCACAAAACAAAAGTCTCAAAACTGGCCTTCCCAGCTTTGGAATGTGATAGAACGGGAGATTAGATTAGATTAGATTACAGCATGAAAGTGCACCTGAAAAATCAGCAGGAATTGTATGATGCAATCATATCAACATGGACCAAAACCTGAAAGGTAAGTTTCCAACATCTTGTGGAATCCATGCCACGAAGAATTGAGGCTACCCAGTATTAGTATAGTGTTCCTAATAAAGTGCTCAGTGAACATACATCTCAGTATAATTGTATAGTGAATCTTGAATACATAGGAAAGTCAGCATATTAAAGTACAGTTTACTGTACTGTGGTACCTGGGTGTCCCTAAACCTAAATAAGCTTCTATTTTTATTAAATAATTTTTCTTTTCCTGTGTGTTATTTACTTTCTGTGAATCACTGTATCACGAAACCTGTTCTTGCACAGACCACCAAATAAAACCACTCAATATGCTTTTGACATTATGGCCTGTACGTGACAATACTTAAGAATTCGTAACTATTAACGATTAGTGAGTGTCTTATAATAATTTCTACTGTTCTTTGTACTAACCTGAAAATTTAATTTCTAGAACAGAGATAGTAGTAAGGAAAGAAAAGCAATGACAAGATTTTACCTTTATGCGTTTTGATGAATTTATGAACCAAATGGTGCATTTCATTCATTATTTTGGAGGCTGAAATAATGAGTCCATCTTCCAAGAGGAATGCCCGTATTTCACCACGTGGAGGTCGGCAAAGGGAAATTGTATAGAAAAGTCCATTATATTTCTCTAGCGCTTTCCACACGATTCGGGGTGTTTTAAGTTTCAACATGATGTCAAACTCATTGGGTTTAATAATCTAAAACAAACCAGGAAAAAGTAAGTCTTGTAAGAAAAGGTCATTATTAATTCCACATGGTAAGATTTATGAGAGAAAAACTGAATTCCACTAAATATGGATTATAGTTAAATGTAATTAAATATAAGATTTTAAACCAACCATTATTTCCAACTGCCCTGTTCATTAATCCAGGTTTATAGGGCTGATTTTCCAAAGCTTATACTTAATATTTAAAAGACATCCCTGACAGTGCATTCACAAAAGACTCAGACCTAATAACATACTGCTAATGGGAAACTATACTCCTAAAATGACCCAAAATTACCTAAAATATCATATAAACCCATCAGACTGAACAACCAGGGTCAGTCTATGTTTTTTGTTTTTTTTTCAAGCTAAAATGGTCCCTTTAATCTCTTTCCTAGACTATACAAATCAGGTTTTTTCCCCAATAAGTATAATAAAACTGAATATTTTTTTAATTCAGTCAGAACACAGTTTCAATCATGTTGAACATGGTCAGTGTTTTTTTGTTTACCTTCACTAATTCATAGTAGCTTCCACTATTGAGAACAGAAATATCCCTAAAAAAAGGCTGCTCATCATTTTCCTTCAGGAACTTCATTAAATCCTTTCTCAGATTATTGACCAGTTTCACAGCATGATTTCGGTCAGCCTGGCGCAGGCGTAAGTCTCGGCCTTGCTGCCTGATCCAGCGGTCGAGTTCGGAAGGGATAGGTGAACCCTCCCTGACAATACCTTCTACTCCAGGGTTACCTTAAAGAGAGATAATTAATTTAGGGGATTGTTCTTTATTAATATTTACATTGCCAGTAAAAAAAACAAAACAAACAACATTTTTATTGCCATTATTATTGAATCTTCTGTAGTTTACCTACTGCCATTTTGGCAGTTAAATTAGGAATTTGTCCCATCAAATCCCTAGATCTCTGTCCTTAAGGAATTCTTCACTGTTCACTCTCTGATCCTAATGAGACTCTAAATGGGTGCTTTAAGTGTTAGTATGAACTGTAGGGCAAATATACAGTCTGCCATGTGCTACAAGTGCCTAATTAGAGTGATCCAAATTGACCTTTTCCAGTTTGCGATAAAATAAAAGTCACAAATATTTCCCAATTCACTTATACCTATATCTAACTTTGATTTTCTAGAGTATTTAAGTGGTTGAACCCATTTCTTGACATTTAACCAAAATGTTGTGTTCAAATAATTGTAGCTGGCAGTGCAAGTGATGTTAAATTCAAATGTACACTGTACACTTGCACAATAAATGATAAATGACTGATAAATTAGTAAAATAAATATAAATACTAGTGCTCATTAAACCTGAATCAGGTGCAAACAGTTGTGTGACATAAGTGTCATGATCATGTGATGTTCAGTGGCTGATGGGAGTTGTAGTCCAGTGCCATATTCGGTGCGACCATGACAAACAACTTAGGTTGGCAACAAATTACACAAGGCCATATCATAAAGAATGGCAAATGGATATTAAAACCCTGAAAAAACTATTCTAGCAATTATAAAACTTGTTTTATATAATTTTTATATCACAATTCTAATATACTTATGGAGCAGATCCAGCAGGACGTGGCAGAAACTCTCCAACACTAACCACCCACTTTTTTTTTCTTTTCTTTTTTTATACATAAAGAGTTGTGGTTGGTGTTATAAATACTGAGTCATCACATATCAACCTATACAACATATCCAACTCACAACTTCACATTTGATCCTACTGTAGGTGAACAAAGGATTTGACATCCAAGAATGTATGTGTACTATATAATGTGTAATTTCTGTGTTCATCTAAAAAAAAATTCCATATTCTCACCTGTAGGGCTGGGTAGCCTCTCCACAGGTGGGCTTCGCACCATGTTGAAGGATCAGTTAAAGCTATGAATTCAGACGATAGTGTTAGGAAATGAAGCCACTGACACCCTTGACAAATGATCATTATTATTATATCCACAACACTTCCAAGAATCTCTTAATAGCCTATGCAACAAATTAAATTACACATTGATTTTATATATGATAAATCATTGCTACAATAATTTCTTACCTATGTCATGACTTCAGTTCTATAAGGCTCTATCTGGCATTTTGGTCTTAATTGGTTAAACAATTTAAACTTTGCCACT
This sequence comes from Ictalurus furcatus, assembly GCF_023375685.1. NCBI lineage: Eukaryota > Metazoa > Chordata > Actinopteri > Siluriformes > Ictaluridae > Ictalurus > Ictalurus furcatus. The sequence goes on from NC_071278.1 coordinate 13,371,380, forward strand.
GTGGGCTAATTTATTCTTCTGTTGTGTTATTTTGTTTTTGGTGTAATATTTGAAAATAATGACAAGTTCTGTCCCCAAACTCCCAGATAAACCTGGTTTTATGATGTTTTATCTGAAACCCAGTCAACATCCAATATAAACATGGGATGAACACAACATAGACAGCCTTGACAAATTAATATCCACATTTTATTTACACTCTGAGAGGAAAGAACAGACTTAAAGCTTTAGTGAGCTGGAGGAGTAACTTTTAGATGTAGATGTTCTATATACAGCCCCCTCTGAATGTATTGGAACAGCAAGGCCAAATCTATTGTTTTCAATATATAAATATGTCCACAGGATGATATGTGAACAGGATGATCAGTATAAATTATTATTATTTTGTTAAAAGATTTTTTTTCCATTTATTACTGCCCTTCAGATGCTAAATAAGATAGTTACATGTCAAAGATGGACCGTTTAAAGTTTAATGTTTAAAGCTCTTCAGTACGACCCATTCTACTGCCTTGTCTAATGCTTATCTGTGGAGATTGCATGGCTATGTGATTAATTTTACAAACCTGTTTGTAAAATAGGTGTCACTGAAACACCCGAATACAAGAATTAGGAGGCGTGTCAACATAGTTTTGGCCATGTAGCGTACCTTGTATTTTAGATCTTAGACAATACACTTCAAAAAAGATAACTTATTGAAAAGCCTACATGATCACCATGTGGTCTTAATACAGTCAAAATGATTTCTCTGTTGAATATATTACCATTTGTTAGTTATATAAAGAAATTAAGAGGTGGCTTAATATGAATTAGCCAGATATAGACTAAAACATTACTTGCAGAATTGTCAATTGCAGAATAATACGGTTCTAACTGTATTCAACTAGTGTTCAAAAAATGACTTTCTAAACATCTTAGAATTTTGCTCATGTACAATTTAAGTAACCTTAAACTATAAGTCTTGTGAGCTATAAGTGTAAATTTGGTTAATTCAGATGTTTGCTGGTTCAAATGTAAAAATATTGATGTCCCATATCTCAAAACGGCTCTTCACCCAGACAGAACCATATAACACTACGGTCAACGTGTAAACTTACAGAAGGTAACATGAATACAGACTTACATGAGATCCTAGCCTGAAGAAAAATACTTGTTGGTCTACAGCTCGAGCTTTTCTCCACAAACACAACGCTGAGTGAAAAGATACTTGTGAGCGTGTTGCTGCAAGCACAGCACTTTTAGTCTTTCATTGCGCTGAAAATGAAGTTTTCCAGGTAGGCATACCGGAACCAAGAGCTGCTAAATAGGAGGAGTAATGCATAATAAATCACCACAGTTTCAGTTTCCTTTCACTTCAAACGCCACTTAACTCCCGGACTGTATTACGTTAAATCACACAGTTTCTAAATCCTTGAGACAGGAAGCTGGAAATTATTAATCATACACTTCACACCTATGATCCCTAACACACTTTCTATAAATACTTATTTCCTGCACATAGCTGTCAGACTAGATTGGCTTCTAGTTCAAAGGACAAATTTTTGTTATACACTTCGGATGTTCTCCTGTAGAGCATTCAATATCCACAGGGCTGGAAAACCAAACCAATCAGAACCTGTATTCCCATTTAACGTTATTTATTGGGAACATCAGTTAATGGAAATTTAAATAAGTGATTTACCCTCTGTGACCAGGAAGTTCATGTATTACTGGCAAGCCCAACCCTGCACAATAATTCAAGCAGGTATACTGGAAATGAGTGTGGTAAGCCACTTTTTACTTTCTTTTTTTTTCTTCCCTCAAATAAGAGTATATTATATTATACAATATTGTCCATACTTTCTCTTATGTCTATAATTTAAAAACAATATATAAACTTACACTCTTAGTTAACTTACTTATTAAATGTAACTGCATTAATGTAAATAATTTAAAATGGTGTTGTGCATAAATAAACACAAATAGCAACTTTCATTTTCATTACGTTCACCAATAGCATGTAGAAGTTTATACGTAAAAGCTAGCTAAGTTTAAAGATTAAACTTTAAAGAAGTCTAAAATGTTCAGTACTTCAAAACACACTTAACTAAACAATGGAAGAGATGCACTGAGTGATGCTTTGACACAAGCAGAAAGACCAAAACCAATTCCTTATTAGTAATCTTTTTTTATTTTTGTAATCATTTTCTCCTAAGGTGCTTTAAAAAAGATAATCTCCTTCTTTCCTGCGAAAGCTTTTGCGATGGGTTTTTATCAGCATTAACCAGTCCTTAAGATACAAGTTCAGGTTCTGAGACATTGCAGGATGGGACGCTCTACACATGCCTTGGGTGTCTAATGGACGGATTCATTTGCTTTTTGCGGCCTTCTGAGCAGACTTGGTCACCTTGCCAGTTGTAGAGGCTTTCTTGTCAACAGCTTTGATGACACCAACAGCAACGGTCTGCCTCATATCACGCACAGCAAAACGACCTGAAACAAATAGTTCAAATGAGTCGAGATGGCAGTGATTTGTGAATAACAAGCGTCCTCAATTAAACTACTTACCCAGTGGTGGGTACTGAGAAAAGCTCTCCACACACATAGGTTTTCCAGGGATCATAAGGATGATGGCAGCATCTCCAGATTTCAGGTTCTTGGGGTTGTCTTCAAGCTTCTTGCCAGAACGACGGTCAATCTTCTCCTTAAGCTCCGCAAACTTGCAGGCAATGTGAGCAGTGTGACAGTCCAGCACGGGAGCGTAGCCCTGAGAGATCTGACCAGGGTGGTTCAGGATGATGACCTGAAAGAAAAAAGAAAGAACAGTGTAAAGGATTTTTTAAAACCCACAATATAGATTTTATTCAGTAGATTATGGTAAATTATGTAGTAAATATTAAGAACGTGAAAGAGGTACATCATGCAGATTTCATACAGTCAGCAATAAGTTACGGTGACTTCTCATTTTTAACCAGTAAGAGTGCATCAGATGACATGAGAAGTATCCATATGCAGGAAAGTGAGAGGAGACACCTACTCATTGAAGAGTTATCTTCCCTTTTACTATTACACTTATGGAATTAGAGCACAAGAAAAGTACTAATCATGTCAAACTATTTTATATATATTAAATTCTTAACAGTATTCCTGATGAAGCATTGCACACTCTTGTCATCAACCAGCTTCATGAGGGAGCTTCACCCAATAGGCTTTTCTTAAAATTCCCAAATGGGCCCAGCATTTACTGGCGGCTTCTATACAGTTCTAAGTAAAACCTTTTGTTTTATGTAAAAACTACTTATTAGAAATACATCCAAATTTAAAAATAAAGTTATACTTGCCCATTACCGTTACTATTTGTACTTCTCTTAGAAACAAATTTCAACTATAAGCCTTTATCAAAATGTCTTTAAGACAATTATACTCAATCTAGTGTCCAAATTTTTACTAGAAGTTTCTAACATATTTGATCATGTCCAACCTGAGCTGTGAAGTTGCCAGCCTGCTGGGGTGGGTCGTTCTTGCTGTCTCCAGCCACGTTACCACGACGGATGTCCTTCACTGACACGTTCTTCACGTTGAAGCCAACATTGTCACCAGGCAAAGCCTCAGCCAAAGACTCATGGTGCATCTCAACAGACTTGACCTCAGTGGTCAAGTTGACAGGGGCAAAGGTCACAACCATGCCAGGCTTAAGCATACCAGTCTCGACACGGCCCACAGGTACAGTTCCAATACCTGAGAGAGAAGCAAGAAATTTTTTTATATGAATATATTAAAAAATTACATATATGTATGTATTAATTAATTTGTTTGTTTGCTTCATGTATAAAATGCAGATAGATTTTCACCTCCAATCTTGTAGACGTCCTGCAGGGGCAGACGGAGAGGCTTGTCAGTGGGGCGGGAGGGGGGCAGGATGGAGTCCAAGGCCTCCAAGAGAGTCGTTCCGTTGGCAGCACCTTCTTTACGTTCAATCTTCCATCCCTTGAACCATGTCATCTACAGACGGTAGACATTTTTTTTACTGTTACACTTTCATTGTTTTGGTTCTGGTAGTTTTCTATTAGGATTAGTAAAAAAATTGCCAAAAGTTTTAGGTACTAATTCTCAGCATGCTGACTTTACTTTACTTATGTTATGTCTCTTTTATTGTATGTACTGTATACATTAAAGGTGATTAATACAAATGTATTATGCTCTCACGTTTGTGCTGGGCTCCAGCATGTTGTCTCCATGCCACCCAGAAATTGGGACGAAGGCAACGGCAGCAGGGTTGTAGCCAATCTTCTTGATGTAAGCGCCGACTTCCTTGGTGATCTCTTCAAAGCGAGCCTGGCTGTATGGGGGTTCGGTGGAGTCCATCTTGTTGACTCCAACGATAAGCTGCTTCACTCCCAGGGTGAAGGCCAGGAGGGCATGCTCACGGGTCTGTCCATTCTTGGAGATACCAGCCTCAAACTCACCCACACCGGCAGCAACGATCAGCACAGCACAATCGGCCTGTCACAAAAATATTTAAAACCAAAAATTAGTATACACTGGCTTGCATTTTCCCTATTACAATATAGACTAAAAATAATTATATTATTCACTGTAGGGATTTTTTACGTTGCTTAAAAAAAAGCACATGCCTGTGAGGTACCAGTGATCATATTCTTAATGAAGTCTCTGTGTCCTGGGGCATCGATGATGGTGATATAGTACTTGCTGGTCTCAAACTTCCAAAGAGAGATATCAATGGTGATACCACGCTCACGCTCGGCCTTCAGTTTGTCCAGCACCCAGGCGTACTTGAAGGAGCCTTTGCCCATCTAGTCGTAGAGAATTTATAATGTTCCAATCATATAATACAATTTAAAAATGTTAGAATTAATTTTGACTGGCATATCATCAGTTTTGCTACAACAATAAGGAAGATTATAAAGAAATACATTAATTAATATTAACCATTCACTGTCTAACTAATAATAATGAAACCATACACTGTATAAATAATAATAATGAAACCACACACTGTGCAACTGATAATAATGAAACCATACACTGTATAAATAATAATAATGAAACCACACACTGTGTAACTGATAATAATGAAACCATACATTGTGTAACTGATAATGAACGACTTGGTTATGTCTGAAATATTTCAGTAACTATAACTGAACAGTAGGCGGCGCTCTTACTGCACCGCTTTACTACCACAGGCGCCAGAGAGGCACACCCATAAAAAGACAAGCAGCATGCTTTTCCAATGTATTCACGGTTTATTCATAGCATCAGTGAATGTCCGTGTGCAACCGCACCTCAGCTGCTTCCTTCTCAAATTTCTCAATGGTTCTCTTGTCGATTCCTCCGCATTTGTAGATCAGGTGGCCGGTGGTGGTGGATTTACCGGAGTCGACATGGCCAATAACCACGATGTTGATGTGGGTCTTTTCTTTACCCATAGTGGCGATTTACTGTGGAGAAACACGGGCATTATTAGTTGAATCGCGTGTGGTATTACATGACACGACTCCCTTGGAGCTGTCAAAATAGACTAAGCAGATGAGCTTCATTTTCACGGAAAAGTAATAAAAGTGTCACTTCTCGGGAAGTGCTTGTGTTCTTGACCCTAGCTAGGAGATACTATAAACTCTCGACTAAATATCGGTACTGTATAGAAATACAGGATATAAATCAACCCAGGTAGATCGAGTGGTCGTTTCTGCCGCTAATACACAGTCAAGTGAATGTTCTTTCGCCAGTGGACAAGGAGAAAAGGCGTCCATTAGAGAACACGGAATGAAACCGTTGGAGTGTACCAACAGAGGACACTGCTGCTTATTTAAGTTCGGATTTCCGGTCAAGGTTTTTTCCACCGGTACAGGCAAATTTCCACTTCTACACGTTAATTTATAGCTTAAATCCGGTATTAAGTATATAGACAGCGAGTGAACAGGTTGTTTAATAACCCCTCCCGTGTACAAGTGTGTGATCAGAGGACGGTGACTCAGCCCGGCTCCCTCCTCCTCCTCCCTCCCGTCCTCCATGTTGAGCCGGCGGTGCTCGTGCGCGCCGGCCATGTTGTTTAAGGACCGCCAGAAACCTGACAACGCGCACGTCTCAATGACGATAGGGCGCCGAAAAAAAAACCGAAAAAAAACTAAGAGTTTTTTTTTTATTTAAATTAAAAATAAGAGAGCCTAGAGACCCTCTCAATTTAACGCGTACCCACTATCTAGATAACCGAGTAGTTTAAACTGATTTTTTCCCCACCAGGTCTGGTTCACTCAAGTAAAACTTGCAAAGATGTTTTAGTGCGCAAAAAAACTAGACAACCCCCCCCAAAAAAAACATTAATTGTAGCATTGTAACTTACCAAGTCCCAGCACTGCCTGAACACCCCAAAGTAAAGCCAGATAAAAAAAGGAACGAGTCACACTGACCACCCAAATTTATACTGCTTCAGTTGGGGAGGGTACCAAAGCATGTACACTTGATCCATGATACAGCTAAGACAGGGGCACCATTGGTAGGCACCAAGGGCACCCAGAGCCATGATTGGACACAAGTCAGCACTACCACAGAGTAGCACAGCACTGGACAAAAAGCAATGACAGCTGCATGAGCAGCTAGCAATGGTGTCCTTAAAAAAAAAAAAAAAAAGAAGTCAGGTTCACACATACTGCAATTTTTTAATACCTTTATTAGTTACTCAGCAGCTTTCTTTCCAATTTAAGAGTGGCAACAAGTGCAGATCTAAACCATTCAACTCAAATTAACAACTGAAAGATGCTATTGGTCAAACAATGAAGCCACATTAATTATCCTTTCCTGCGAAAATTTTTTCGATGAGTTTTAATCAGCATTAGCCAGTCCTTGAGTAGAGTGCCCAGGTTTAGAGAAATTCCAGGAAATGGGGGAGGATGCCCCACCACCTTTAACACATCTGGAATGAGAATTCACTTGGTCTTGGCAGCCTTCTGTGCAGACTTCGTGACCTTGCCAGCACCAGCAGCCTTCTTCTCAACACTCTTGATGACACCAACAGCAACGGTCTGCCTCATGTCACGCACAGCAAAACGACCTGAAAACAGGGACAAGACATCAGTCATGTCTTAAACCACACAATGCCAAAAGATTGACATTTGCCAACATCCAACAAGTCTATATTAGGAAACTTACCAAGAGGAGGATAGGTAGAGAAGCTCTCCACACACATGGGCTTGCCAGGAACCATTTCAACAATGGCTGCATCACCAGACTTCAGGTTCTTGGGGTTGTCCTCAAGCTTCTTACCAGAACGACGGTCAATCTTCTCCTTGAGCTCAGCAAACTTGCAAGCAATGTGAGCAGTGTGGCAGTCCAGCACAGGAGCATAACCCTGAGAGATCTGACCAGGGTGGTTCAGGATGATGACCTATAGAGCAGACAGGGGTTAAGTCTCCACTAACAAAAGCTTAATTAGGCAAAAAGTAATACACATCTTAAAACAAGAAAATGGCAACAGTCCAACCTGAGCAGTGAAGCTGCCAGCCTCCTGGGGTGGGTCGTTCTTGCTGTCTCCAGCCACGTTACCACGACGGATGTCCTTCACAGACACGTTCTTCACGTTGAAGCCAACATTGTCACCAGGAGTTGCTTCAGGGAGAGACTCATGGTGCATTTCAACAGACTTAACCTCAGTGGTCACATTGACAGGGGCAAAGGTCACAACCATGCCAGGCTTGAGAACACCAGTCTCCACACGGCCCACAGGTACAGTTCCAATACCTAACATCAAAAACCCAGTGAGCTGGTTGAAAGGAAATGGGATAACTTGTGCATCCAACAACAATACAAACCTCCGATCTTGTAGACATCCTGCAGGGGCAGACGGAGAGGCTTGTCAGTGGGGCGGGAAGGGGGCAGGATGGCATCCAGGGCATCCAGAAGGGTAGTGCCGCTGGCATTTCCCTCCTTACGCTCAACCTTCCATCCCTTGAACCAGCCCATCTACAGAGAGAAAAGCCCAAGTTAGGCCACTGACCCTTTTGGGAAAGTAACTTCACACATCAGGTTATTTTTTTTAAACTCACGTTTGTGCTGGGCTCCAGCATGTTGTCTCCATGCCACCCGGAAATTGGGACGAAAGCAACGGCAGCAGGGTTGTAGCCAATCTTCTTGATGTAAGCGCTGACTTCCTTGGTGATCTCCTCAAAGCGAGCCTGGCTGTATGGGGGCTCGGTGGAGTCCATCTTGTTGACTCCAACGATAAGCTGCTTCACTCCCAGGGTGAAGGCCAGGAGGGCATGCTCACGGGTCTGTCCATTCTTAGAGATACCAGCCTCGAACTCACCCACACCACCAGCAACGATCAGCACAGCACAATCAGCCTAAAGGAGAGAGGGGAAGAGAAGAAAAGAGGACAAAGTCGGTCAACTTCAGCCAACAGTTAATTTCATTCAAATTAAGAGAACAAATTCAAGCCAGGTACATACCTGTGAGGTACCAGTGATCATGTTCTTGATGAAGTCTCTGTGTCCAGGGGCATCAATGATTGTGATGTAGTACTTGCTGGTCTCAAACTTCCAGAGGGCAATGTCGATGGTGATACCACGCTCACGTTCAGCCTTCAGTTTGTCCAGCACCCAGGCGTACTTGAAGGAGCCCTTACCCATCTGAAATTAAACCAGTAAAGTAAATCATAACCCAGTTTGTCATTGGAGTTCTGCAGCATATTGAACCAAATCCTTAATATATTAAGCTCTATTAAAAGAAAGCAATGATTGTTAGTTATTAAGTACCAGTCTTCAGGGAAAAATAAAACATTTATTTTAATTCCATTTAAAAATTGATAATGGCCTTTAAAAAGAAATGGTTCATATAAGCGGCAGTGGGCGCCATTACAGCTTTGCTACGTCATCCAGTCTGCGTAAGCCACACCCTGCCGGCTCAAACCCACTAACGCGTGCTTCAGGCGCCATCTTGGCTCAAGTGAGTCAGAACTTGATTTTTATGTGAAAAACGTAACACTCACCTCAGCGGCTTCCTTCTCGAACTTCTCGATGGTTCTCTTGTCGATACCTCCGCATTTGTAGATCAGATGGCCGGTGGTGGTTGACTTTCCAGAGTCGACGTGGCCGATAACCACGATGTTAATGTGGGTCTTTTCCTTTCCCATGATTACTTAAGTTTCTGTCAAAGATGATAAACATAACATTACTTATCGAAATACATTTTATTAACACGTGGCGCATTTGGTGATGATTCACTAATAGCGGTGATAATCCAGGGTGAGTCCCGAGAGCCGGGGCCTGTAGGCCGGCCGCACGCCGCGGAGCGACACGTGTTTAGGGCCACGTAGGATTAAGCGACAGAAAAACTACACTGAGGAAAAACTAGACAACTTAATAGGAAAGGCGTCCATAAGATGTTTTTGACTTGTACGAAGAATAACACCGAGAAGGGTATACATACTTCCAAACAGGCCTGAGAGACTCCTGACTGAGTCTTTGTTCTGTAGCCGGTTCGCCGGCCATTGTTTAATGACTAAATATTTGACTAAATAACACCTGAAACGGGGTTTAAAGGTCATATCTACGAGAGAAAAAACCTCAACATCACCAAACACGCCATCTTTTAAAAGTCATTTAAGGAAACTTATCCAACATTCCAACACTCCATCTTTTCATACCAACAAATTAATGGAAAGCAACTACATCAGAAACGCACAACAAGCTAGGATTTGGTCAATGTTTACAGAATAAATTATCATTTTTAAGCACCCAAAAAAAAAAAAAAACCTCAGAAAGGCCACTTACCAAGATTTGGCGATTATTCCGCAGCAGCTGCTCCCCTTTGCCAGGTTAACAGAAAGAGACCGAAAAATGCCTTGGTCTCGGAATTTATATGCAAGTAGGCGGTCGAGTTTCCTCCCCTCCTCCCGCACTGAACCGCAAATCACACGCATTTTCATAGCAAAAACTCCCCGCCTCGGCACCGTGACGTCATCACTGTGCTTCACGGATTCCGGGCTTGACCCACTGAAGTTCAGTCTTTTTGACTAAAAATGAAAAAATTTAGTTTTTTAATATACTTTATAAGTGGATGCTGTTATGTTTACATCCCTCCATTTTCAAATATAATGACTGGTTATGATTCCTGAAATATCTTTTTAATGCAAGCATGAAACATGAACAGTTGCTAATGTGACATGTCAACTGATCCAGGAACATGATATGTCTTTGTGTACAGTTTTACATTTTCACAGCACATACAATATGTAAAAGTAGGAGTCTTCATATATTAGCTCATAGTTTTCTAAATAAGACTTATACCTCTTAGAAGAATTAATGGACTTAATGCTCTTAGACACTATAGCCTACGTAAGTATGAGATATGGAGCCTGTGTATGGTACACTGGCATGTTTAGTATGTAGTACATATGCTTTCACCCTTAAAGTTTAAGCTTACATAAAGACTCGAGCAACTTAAAGTGTACTGTGTGTCAGTTAAACAAAATATCACTTATTTTACTGAATAATGTCAGAAACGGTGTACTGTACTGTACTGTACTGTTATGCAGTTATTTATTGAATCTATACCTGCATAGTAAAGTTTTCCAGGTAACAAAGGTTTACTGATATTCGGTGAAGTGATGACACTCCTTGATGAGACTGCTTGAATGCACATTGTTTTCACAAGCAGATATTTACACCCGAAACACTTGAGTGATAATAGGAGATGAAGCACCATTGTCTATCGCAGGCCTCCACCCAAAGGCTCACCTATTCACATTCAAACTTGATCTGCAGATAGGACAGTGTGGTGTCTTTATTCAATCAAGGCCCAAACACTTTATTCAAACACTTTATTCAATCAAGGCTCAAATTGATTATGTCTTGTTTTAAAATTATATTTATGGCACAGTTAAAAGTATATGGAAATCTGTTTCGAATGTATTTATTTATTTATTTATTTATTTTGTTATATAAAGACATTCTTGAGTTATCAAACTCCAACATAATAGCCTACTGGTCCCAAGCTATGGCGAGTACCTTATAGTCTCCATCACTTCTTAGGACCTATTTCAAGCAGCTGGCATCCCTCTGATCCTCCTCTCAACCTTCCTTTGCTTCCCTAGTTCAACAGACCTAACCAACACCTGCTTCTTTCAGTCAGACACTGATAGAGCAGATAGACACATACACTGCTTCATACACTCCAGACAGTGGCACTATGAAAACAGCACACATTCCTCCATAGGGCAGAGAATATAACTTCTATTGATGTTGCTACCGAGTGACAAATTATTGACACAACACTTGTTTTATATTTGAGCAAATTCACAGATGCTTTGGTTATTAGACGATTTGTTGTTAAGGTCCCTGGAAAATCTAAAACAGTAATTTATGGATAATTTAACATATTCAAACCAGGCAGGACATGTAACTTATTGAAAGACCTTTTTCCAACACAGTATTCACAACACAACAACCTGATTGCACTTAATTTGTTAATTACTTTGAATGTTTCTTAAAATGTATGAAAGCTTGCCTAAACAAATAGAACCAAAATAGAACCTAAAAACTATTACTTAGATTTACAGACAATTGAACTCTAAAACACGAAACTATGAAACAACAAAGCAACCTCCTAATGCCTTGAACTAGTTAGAACATGTATGCAAAGTCCTAACAGTGAATATGATTTAAAATGCAAACCTGTGCAAATTCTGTTTGTTGGTGTGTGATAATACTATACATGTTTAACTGAATATAGTAGCTTTTCTAGTTTCCCCAAAATGTTAAGAGAACATACATTTACATAAATACATTTAGAGACATGTATGAATTAAATGTCATTAAAGGAGAGACTTGTCACCCAACCTGAGGAACCAGATCTCTTCATGTTGTGAAAGTTTACTTAGAGGAACAGTTATCCACTCTGCAAAGTATAATTTAATGAAACACCAAATACTACCAAACAAACATAAGTAATATTACAAATAGTTACTTATTACTATATTACTACTTATAGTGTGAAAACCTGTTAATAAGAAATGATGTGTGTGTCATGTTCAGACATGTCTATAATGTATTCCAAAGAAACTTTTTTGCTTGATTTAGACTAGGCTCCTGCAGAGCTTCACTCTTCAGGTATTAAGTAAAGTAACGTTTACTTTAATACTTTAAATAGTTTAATAGTTTTCATTGCTAACTAATCTATATGAGTCCAGGGGGCATTCTGACGCACAGATATCAGTTAAATATGTAGGACAGAGAGAAAGTATGAATGAGGGAGTTAAATGGTGTGGTCTGAAAAGGCAGTCATATGATTGGCACTGATAAGAATTTATCACACAAGTGGAGAGCTTAAGCAGAGACATAAATGATTAATATACTGCAGTTGAAACAGCAGTTGCTGTCCCTTTCTGTACATTCCACTTTCTCTATTTGTCACAGAGGAATAAGAAAGTAAGTTTGTAAATGCCTCCAGTCTCTTCACATTCACACACTGCAACAGCTTATGTTTCCCAGCTTCCCTACTGTTGTGAGACATCAAAACTTATCTAACCTTGGTCCCCACTTGGCTTTGTTTACCAGCACTGAAAAACAAACCTTACTCTCAACCAACCTATCTGCAAAGCTTATTAGTGAAATTATGGGAAAAAAACATTTCTATTTATACTGTCATAGTATACTCCACTGTAAGCTTTGGCCATTTGATTGGCATGTGGGAGGAGAAATGGTGCTCTAGATCTGGGTCAAGTGCTGGCAGGACTTCAATGTTGAGTCATGCATTTGGAGAGGAAGGGCCCCAACCTTCTATTTTCTTCCAGGACATACTCATACAGCAGGCCTGTTAAACTTATAAAAGTTTATTATGAAAGTTTATTTCATGTTCAAAGCAATAATCATATTCATTTTAAATCAGTCTAGGATTGGAAAGAACCCTAAAAAATGTTTAGTAGATTGAGGCAAGAGAAAAATATGGGACACAATATCAATTATGATTAAAGTTTGTCTCTATCAAGTTAGTTATGCAATTTGCCCTTCTGCCAGTTAGATAATAAGAAACAAATTTATTACCCATAGAAGAGAATGAAATCCCAAAGCTTTGCATGGTAGCACAATTCCAGTTGACCAACCACACCCTCCCCTGTCTCAACAGCTAGAAACCAAATGATCACACTTGCTAATTTATTCACAGTCAATTGAGCATTAAGGTGTGATGTCTGAAGGTGCACTCACTAGCATGTGTGAGCACACTAGGGTTCTGTCTGAGAACCTGAGAATGCAAATAAATCCTATTCATGTGTAAAAGGACTCTTTTCCATGTGTTTCACAAGTGTAGAGAGGTAAAGACAGAGAGGTAAAGGCACCCCACAAGAAAAGTCAAAAGCTGCTTAATTTAATTACTAAAAAAATAAACTAGACAAATTTATATTAATTCACCCTATCAAGTATTCTATTTTGTCTGATCAAGAACTGTCATAAAATAAAACTAAATGTATATATGAGGTAAAAAAAAAAAAAACTACAAAAAGTCAGAGGGATTAATAAGGTCTTTGAATACAGTCATCATCGTATGATTTTTAAAAGAAAGAAAGAAAGAAAGAAAGAGGAACTCCAGGGCCAGGATTGGGAACCCATGCTCTAAGATCGCTTTTAAAAAGTAATACTGCAAGTAATACTGTGTCAACCATTTACATAAACATTAGGTCTTACAGTACTTTTTAAAAGTGACAATGCATTTCATACCATTTTACTAATATCAAAAATAAATCATTTTCTAGTACATCTAGTACAGTATGTTTCACATTTTGTGGTTGTACAATCCCTGCTACAATTTAACATACTGGAAATTCAAATAAAGTGCTAATTAAACCAGTATAGCAAATATAGTGTTTTATGAAAGCAGTTATTCCAGATATTATGAGGAGAAAAGCTATGCTTAAAAGCATTTTCCATTAATCAGTCATGTACAGTACATGTCAAGTCACAAGAGAGTACAAAATTCAAAACCATCATATGAGGTACTCAGTATTAATAGTTCTTTCTATTAATATATTCCATTTTGTTTCTTCCAGATGAAAAGATAAATAATGAAAGCCACAGATATAACAGTCAGAGAATACACATAAAAGCAGAATATACAAAGTGTGAAATACATTCAACCAGAGACAAATTCTCCAAAAGAGTGTCTGTCTTCAAACATTAATTTAGCATTTTGTTGGTCTACACAGACGTAACAGTTCAGCAGCTGAGGGGAATTAAAACAGTGATGGGTCTATGGGGCACCCTTGCCTATATGAACAGAAAAACTTGGTTAAGTACCTTATGTAAGAGATACACATCTATGTATGTGGTTGTACAGGGTTTTAACCTTTAAAGGTTCTGTGTAGACCCATACACCATAATATAAAACTTTCTATCAAAGATGATTATAAGTAGAAACCTTTTAAGTGCTAAAGGGTTCTTATAAATTACAATACAAAATTAAACAGAATTAAATATATAGTGTGAATCATGATAGGTAACTGGAAATTGAATGCTTTCTATGAAATTAGTTTAACTACAATATTAGAAAGAGATGTTAAAACTGTTCTTATGCCAGTAAGAACACAATAACATAATATCAACAAGCCAGGAGAAAATAATAAATAAAAAGTCCTTAAGTCGTTCACAGACAACTGATCCCCAAGTCTTTGATACTGCTTTTAAGTTTTCTGATTGTGTAATAAACTGAAAGGAAATTTTAAGCTCACATTTGAAGACCAAAAAGAGAGGTTTGCACTATGAGAATTTACATTTATAAATATGGTACTTTGCTAATAAAAATACAAGATTTCTAAAGAAAAATTTAACCCCCAAACCCCCCCCCCCCATATTTCTGAAAACCAAAAATTTTATTTCTATAAGTAACAACAAAGTTGGGGTTCATATAACACTGAATGAATTCAAGAATGACAGACCAGAATTTAACAGAGTAGGTACAGCACCAAAACAAATGTAAGGACTTTTCTGGTTTATCCAAACAAAAAGAACAATTTATGTTGATATCTTTGTTAAGTCTTTTAAGACATCACTTATCAGGGTAAAATCTATTAATTAGCTTATGGGAAAAATGTTTAAACCTTTTTCTTTAATATATATATATATATATATATATATATATATATATATATATATATATATATATATATATATATATATATATAATGCCATAAACCAGAACAATACAGTGAGACATATTCATTCGAAGTAATAACACAAAATAACAAAAGTAAAATATCCATCCATCTTCTACCGCTTACTCCTTTCTCAGGGTCGCAGGGAACCTGGAGCCTATCCCAGGGAGCATCGGGCACAAGGCAGGGCACACCCTGGACAGGGTGCCAGTCCATCGCAGGGCACAATCACATACACACTCACACACCCATTCATACACTACGGACACTTTAGACACGCCAATCAGCCTACCATGCATGGACTGGGGGAGGAAACCGGAGTACCCGGAGGAAACCCCTGCAGCACGGGGAGAATATGCAAACTCCGCACACACGGCCCCGGCGGGACTCGAACCACGGACCCTGGAGGTATGAGGTATGGCTAACCACTAAGTCACCGTGCGCAAAAAAAGTAAAATATAATAAAATAAAACAATGCCAGAGGACAAGAAAAAAATTATAATAAACAAAAGGAAAAAGGGTGCCACTTTATACAACATCACACCTGCTTACAATGTTATAAGCTCTAATTTCCTTTTTACTTGTGCAATTACACAAAACAGAACAATAAAGCTTGAAATAATTTTTAAAGTAAGAAAAATGATGTTTTGGAGTCAGACCACTTCATTTTATAAATGTGAAACTTTCCCATTAATATTAACGATTGTATCATATATGCCTTATCTTTCTCAATTCCATGATCATTGAAACGTGTTATTATGTCAGATCCACTCAGCTGCAAAGCAATGTTCGGAAAAATGTTAAAACTTGCGAGATTGCCGGATAGGACGCTGACGTTTTGTGACGCATTTTTCCTGCGACGAGCTTTAGCTAGCGATGCGAATTTCAGCTCTTTTAAATGATTCATGATCATTCGGCTCAGCTTACCAATAAGAGTCGACTCTTTCTGCTCCGAAGACGGCTCATTGCTATTTTTATTTTCTAAATCAGACAGTTTGACTAGTGATTGTTCTTCATTGACTAACTTTATCTGGGCTTGTTTTCACGGATCTTATTTTACCCCCTAATTAATAAAATAGCATTACATGACCGTTAAAAAAGGCAATCATGTTATTGTGCCTGCCGTGTCTATGCTTCATTAAAATGATCCAGTGATTAATTTCTATTGATAATGATAACTAATCGCCTCCCTAACTACACAGAGTATACTGTATGTTCAACACGACTTCTCAGTCATACTGCCTCATACACACACACACACCTTACCATGGAAGCATTTTTGACTAAATTACAATATGATAGAAATAACATTGTCTACATCTACAAAACAAAAACAAAAAAGTGAGAGATAAGGAAGAGTTAAAACAGAAACCATCGAAAGGCTCATATATGCGAATCGGCTCAAAGAGTCGACTCGTCGGTGAACGACACATCATTATTTGGGTCGGGTGTTTAAAACGTAGGTCAGAAATATATAGCGATCCGGTGGTGACAGTTACTGTGAAAGGCTGGAGCATGGCTGGAAATTGGAAGGATTCCGAAACGAAGGAGCTGCTGTCTATCCGGTCAGAGGAAGAAATCATTCGCCAGCTGAACGGCACTGTTCGGGATGCAGTGGTGTACGAGAAAATCACTCAGAAACTCAAAGAGCGCGGGGTTTTAAGAGAAAAGACGCAGGTCATAAATAAACTGAAAACTCTACGCAAGAAGTTTCACCAAATTAAACAACGTAACGCCCAACTGGGTAATTCAGACTGGCCGTATTTCGATATGTGCCACTACATATGGGGAGGTGGACGTTCTGCAAACCCCGTGGTTTTGCTCAGTCCTTTAGAGCCTTATCCCTCAGAGAATGATGCTGAAACCACTCTGAGTGATACAGACATCCTGAAGACTGAGGTGTGCACAGAATTTGTGCCCTTAAGTCCAGCAGGTATGTTTATTTTCCATTATAACTACACACATTATAACACAGTGGTGTACATAGACACATCTCAGGCAACAATGTCTCATTATTCTAAGGTTTCTTTGTTGAAAATGGCTGTTAAATGATTAGTTTTCAACATAGAATTAGACAAGACACAAAATGTGGTTAACCGGCATAAGGACAAATATCAATCTAGTGATTTATTTAAAATTATGATTATTATTTTAAAATGAAAAATTCCATTTGTATGAGTTTGGTAACAGGGTTTTATTTTAAAAGTGGCATTGTCAATACAGTCGATATGACAATATCATCGAAAATAATAAAGAAAAAAAAGAATGCGAGATCTTGCATTTCGTCTTCCTATGATCTTCAGGAAATTCAGATGATGCTTCTTGTTGAACGTGTGACTTGTAGAACATTACACATATTTCACAGGGGTGAATTTGTTCAGGTGACGGGGTTGAGTGAATGTGGTGGGAAACAACTAAAATGTACATTTTACACATGTTTATACTCATGGAAAAGGATGTTTCAAGCATGAACTGTTAAATAGATTTACACGTTAATGACTATTTACACATTTAATGATTATGTTTCATGTAGGTTTTAATAATGTTTAAGTGATCTATCTGAAACATGCACATGGGATTAACAAGTGTTATCTGATCTCTTATTTTATATTTGTAAGTGTAAAATTATCGCACCACTACTGGCACCCCAATCACACGCATACAGTTTGGTCAGTGTTTCAGTGTTGATGTTTAATGGCATTTGCTGTTTTTTTTCCCCCCAGAATTTCCTCCATCTCCTCAGTCACCACCAAATAAAAGTGCCAAGAAAGTATCACGGGGGGAACAAATGGTGAAGGACATGAAAGAGTTTTTCACTGAAATGGACCGAGACTTTGAAGAAAGGGAGCGCCTTCGTGTCCTGGAGCAGAGGCAATATGAAGAGTGCTTAAGGAAGGAGGCAAAAGAAGAGGAAAGAGAAGAGCGGGCCAGGCAAATGGCCATGTTTAAAGAATTACTGGAATCTCAAAATAATCTGCTAAGAGAACTCTTGGTGCGAATCCCATCACCAACATTACAGCGGCTTACTCCATCTAAAAACAATGCTGAAACTGAAACCACTTCAAGTGTTGCAAACATCCCAGACACCAAGGAGTGCACAAAATTTGTACACAATAGTCATGCAGGTGAGTTTGAGCTTGCTAGCTACACTCTATCTGCCTAAAGTTACTCTTAACACTACTGTCCATGAAGCTAGATGCATAACTCATCTGACTAATGGGATTTTGGTGTGCTTGTTTACAGAATCTCCTCAATCACCACCAAACAAAAGGGCGAAGAAAGTATCACAGGAGGAACAAATAGCAAAGGTCATGAAAGAGTGTTTTGCAGAAATTGCCAGAACCTTGGAAGAGAGGGAACGGCTTCGTCTCCTGGAGCACAGGCAACATGAAGAGAGCTTAAGAAAGGAGGCAAAGCAGGAAGCACGAGAAGAACGGGCCAGGCAAATGGAAATGTTTAAAGAGATGCAGGAGTCTCAGAATGACCTACTAAAGGAACTCCTGAGGCGTATGCCTTCACCAACATTACAGCAGTTAAAAATCTCTAAGTACTGGCACTCAGTCAATCAGTCCAGGTTCATTACAGACACGGCTTCAAATAGTAATGTACAAAACACCTCAGAACAGGACATGATTTTTAACCCACCTTCATCCACATCCTTCATGGAGTAATGACCAGGAACTTGGGGCGTTTCTAAATTTTTGTACATTGTATTTATTTATTAGTGGTTTTTATTAGCGTCACTGCTCTTTATGAAGAGTCTGAACCCAACTCAATTAGTTTTATGGTGCAATTTGTTACCACACTTAATGTAAGTAGTTTTTACATGTTTTCTACTGCACTTTCTTTAAGTATTTATGCACAACTTATATTCACTTGCACATTTACCTAAAAATGTAATCTAAGAGCACTGTACGTAAATATTTAAAAAATAAACAATTGACACCATTTGTCATGTATAATCATTTATTGTTGTCATTTTTAAAACTAGTGGTAGCTTTAAATAAGCATTTCTTTAGCCAGTGACAGATTTATAAGACACTGCCAGCAGATACACAGTGAATGTATGAGCAGTTCAAGTAAAACATTTGGGGTAAAAAATTAAAATAAAATATAATCTTGACAGTAGGTCTGTGGGCAGTAGACTATTAACTACATATACATGCAGTAGAAAGAAAAGTAACTGTTACAAATGATCTACAAATAAATAGTTTTGAGAATTGCTTTTGTGTTGTAC
The DNA here is from genome assembly GCF_023375685.1 of Ictalurus furcatus. Lineage (NCBI taxonomy): Eukaryota > Metazoa > Chordata > Actinopteri > Siluriformes > Ictaluridae > Ictalurus > Ictalurus furcatus. Next base: position 13,390,753 of record NC_071278.1, read on the forward strand.
ATATTCTAACCCCTTATACTGCCACGCTGTTGAATGCTTGAATCTGATTGGTCAGATTCATTTCTTAAAACAGGATGGCTTGGACAGACTGGAAAGTTTAGTCGAATGTGCTCATTGTGCTATTGTTTTCATAGTAATAGATTGCAGAGGGAAGCTCCACATAAACAGAACATGTAATCATTGATGTGATGAAGCTTTCTGTGAGGAGATATAGCAGTTTTGGAAGGGCTCTTCAGTGTCAGCTTCAGTTTCAGTTAGCTGTAAGTATTTTGACATGGGAAAGAACTTCAAGAGAAAGTAAAAAAAAACTGCTGGTGTGAGAGCGACTGTTTAGAGGTATAAGTGGTTATAAGTGATAACATAAGGCGCTAACTTGTCGCTCTTTAATAAAACATTTTTTATGGAAAATTACTGTGGTACAAGAGGAATAAAACACTTCAGTATGTGCTGTGAGTGGCACCTGAGCTCAGGTTAACGTCTGTGTGAAGTTTCTGCACATGTCTCCTGGTGTCTGTGGGTTTCTTTCCGGTTCTCTGATTTCCTCCCTCCTTTCCAAAACATGCTAGTTGGTGGACTGGCTAAGATAAATGTGCCTAGTTGTAAATAAGTGTGTAATGAGCGCTCCTAAAAAGTTTTTGTTTCTATAGCAACAACTTACACAGGGACTTTTTAGTACAGTGGCACCAATAGAATTCAAGTCAGAGAAAAAGAATTATACACATTTCTTCAAAGTTCTTTTAACATTTATTATTAAGCATTCCTCAATTTTTATTGCCACTCATTAGTTAAAAAAGCTTTTTAAATTATTACCCTCTGGAAAAAAAAACAATACTAAAAGTACTATAAAAGTACTATCAATAACAATATAACAGTATTTATGCACCTGATGTACAGTGTAGGTAAGGTCTTCCCATTCTTTAGCATTTACATAGCTTAATGGTATGTTATTAAAATAAACTCCACCTGCTTCCCTTGTTTGGTTCCCACTTGGATCACATGCTCATCCCTCAAACTATGATGTGATGTAGGCTGGCAGTGTACAACAATACCAAAGTAACTTTTGGTTAATCATGATCTTTAAAAAAAAAATAAATAAAAAATACCAGCATATATGGGAATCTATGTTATGTTACCATGTTACTCAAAACATCTCACAAGAGTCTTACTGTATCCACAGAATGAACCACAGAATGAATGCCCTCATATACGGAATGTTTAACACTTTCAGACTTTCATATGAAAGTGTAATTTACATATTAATATAAAAAGGATTAAAATAGGAATCAACAAACAAAATATAATGGCAACAAAAATTACAAAATCAACACAAAAGCAAATATTTCCATTTGCAGTTGTGTGTAAAACTGCAATGTTTCAATGCTACAATTATTATAGACAGCAGCTTAAAAACATTTATATAGTAAACATGTTTTATAAAGTGTAAAACATGGGCATATAAAGAGTTAAGGAAATGTACGTTTCTATAAACGTATACAAATTGTTGAAGTACACAAAATGCTTTGAAAAATGACATTGTGTACATGTAAATACTGCCACACATTGTAAAGGTGGTGCTGGTGTTTCATGAACCGAGATTTTCTATAAAGTCAAATAAAATGTAGAGACATTCCAGTGTTATAAGAGGTAACAGTTATTCCCATGGAATGGACCTTATTTTACCTTTTCAGATAAACCTTAACCACGTTATTGGCTATACTGGATTAGACAAACATCGAGTATATAAACAAACATATTGATTTCCCTTATTCCCTTAAAAATGTTCTTTTTTTTCCATGTATTTTTCATTTATGTTCTTATATTAAGAACATAAAATAATGAAAGTCATTTAAAAATTAATTATGTTTTCTAGTAAATAATTTGAATAGCGTCCTTTTTAGAACAAGTTTATTGCTATTTTTCAGTCTCTGTTTCTGACTGGTTCTCCCTTCGTGCCCAAGTTTGGATCTTTCCAGTGCCAAACAATATGTAGTGTAAGGCTCCAAATACACTCAGTCCTGCTGACAAATAGAAGACCTTCCTCCAGCCCATCAGAGAATGCTTTAAGAAGAAAGGATTATTGTAAGGAAACGTGTTTGTAACAGTGTACTGTGCTATACGTAAGTCTAAGTATTGTTTAAAAATGTAACTGCAATGTAATGTAAATGCAACTCACATCATTGGCAAGATGACCCACTACAATTGGTGCAAGTACTCCTGGGATAGTGCCAAAAGTGTTGGTGATCCCAAGCAGTATGCCAGCATACCTGAGAAAATGGGATATTGCGAAAAGAAGGAAGAAGACAGCAAGCTTGTTAAAATGTTTCCTAAACAACAGTGCAGTTTAAATATATGCAAAATTAAAGTTCAATATTACAAATAAAATATTTACAGATTTCATACTGGTTTTTCTGTTGAAGACCTTTGTGTCATTCATGAACAATAATGATGGGGAAATGTATTTAACAGCAAATCACACACAAGGTCACAATCTGTAAATATTTTATTTGTAATACTGAACTTCAGTAATGACCTGCATAAATGAGTACTCTATGGATGTTTGACTGGAATTTATGTAGTGTCCATTTTTTTCCCATCATTACTGTTTGCCACCAAATAATGAACAATAATTATGAACTGGCCATTTGAATGAAAATAAAAGGACCGTCTCAGACTTTTGCACAGTACTGTAGGCTATAGTTATAGCATATTTCTACACATATGAAACAGAGGTCAAGGATTGGAACAGGGAATGATAACAGAAGATCATAGTGCCCATACTGAGGAGCAATATCAATCTGGTTAATGAAGACTCCAGCTGCACTGATGCCCCCGAGAGTGTTGGACAGGGTGACAAAGGTGACAGCCAGAATGCCACTGCACCCGGAGAATCCAACAGCAACCAGGAGTGCTGCTGGTATGACCAAACCTGTAACACAAAGATACATCAATCCAGTGTCACTCAGAAGAGAAGATGTTTTTTTTTGCTCATTAGGAATCTAAAACGGCATCTGGATTTCTGTAAAGCTCTATCATTTAAAGTACTATACAACTACAATTCAGTTGAATACACCAAAGTTAAAAGGACATATCCATCTCATGACAACTGAAATAGACTTCAGTCACTGTCACTAACCTGCGAAAGTGAAGATTTTGCGGACAGCCGTTACACTTAGTATCTTCCTCTCCAAAAGATTGTCCGCTACCACACCTGAGAGCACGGAGAACAACCAGCCACCCAAGTAGGGTAACGCCGACAGGAAGGAGTTCTACACAGCAAAATAAGAGAATGTCAGATGACATGTTTTCATCTCATGAGTAGTGCTTGTTTATCCAATTGTGGTTGAGATATTCATAGATAGTATTTGTGTGTATTTATTCACAGTGCTCTAAGACACTGTGGTCAGTGGGCTAAAACCTTTAAAAAGTCTAACCTGGCGCAGGTCAAAGTGCAGCACTGTGTCCATGTAGGTAGGCAGCGAGGTAAGCAGAGTGTAGTAAGACCAGTTGGAACACATCTGTGCAATGATGATGGCCCAGAGAGGGCCTGAGCACAGCATAGGCAACAGCGGCAGTGACCAACCATGGGAGCCTCCCTGAACAGTACAGGAAAAAAAATCCATACACTACACTCAGCATATTAATACAATAGGTAGTAGTAATGACATTTAGGCTTAAACATTATCCAAGACATTTAAAACCAAAATAGTTGAATATTAATAGATATTTATCAGAAAACAATCCTGTAAACAGACCACTGCATCTACTAACATTGTCAAGCTTAGCAACTGAGAGGAGTCAGATTTTAATATCACTCACTGAGTATAATTTCAAACATGTACAGAGCAAAAATACTCCACTCTTTTGTCTGTTACTCATATTATTAAGCGACGATCACTTAATACCTCTGAACCTATAGAGTTGATAATGTATTCTCTTTCTTGGTCACTTATTCTTGGATGTGTCTGAGGTTCATCTGACACCATAATGAACCACAGTACTGCCCAAAGACATCCTGCTCCCCCTGGTGGCAAAACATAAAAATTGAAACCAATTGCCATGTCAGTTATGACTAAAATTGTCTCAAAATGTAGTGGAAAATGGAAAAATCGTAATTCCAAAGCAAATTACATTATTATTTGTAAATGCATGACAAGCCAAGCTTAATTACTGCACACGTTATTGCATATAAGCAATTGTGCATATTTGTGAAAAACTGTCTTTAATTGGGCTGAGTTTAAAAGGAATAAATTAGGGTTAGCTAATTACCACAGAGGTAGAAGACTGCAGGCCAGCCCAGACTGTGACATATGAAGCCTGTGAGAGGGAACGCAAGGAAAGCACCAAAATTTCCTCCTGCTCCTGAGATAGTCATCAGACGAGCTCTTTCCAATGGAGGGGCCCAACAGGCCCACATAGCCATCATGGCAGGGAATGTTACACCCTAAACACACAAAAGACATCTTTGTTCTGGCTTGGTCGGTGGTATTACATAAAAATGAATTGTGAAAAAGTAATTATTTAAATAAAAAGCATTTTAACGTGTCCTCACCTCTCCAAACCCCTCCAGAGCTCTTAGAGCAAGCAGCCAATTGACCCCGAGCTCAGCAGCCAGAGGAGTGAGGATGGTGAGCACTGCTGTACAAAAAACTCCTCCTCCCAGGAACTTACTCCCACCACAGCGACCTGACAGGTAGCCCCCGGGGATCTGGGTGAAAAAGTACCCAACGAAGAATGCACCCAGCAGCAAGCCCTGAGTCTCAGGATTCCATGGGTATCTTGGTACCTGAGAGACATGAGAATGAGACCAGGAAATGCAAAGGAGACCATTACATACAGGAACCCAGCAAGTGCAGTGTGGCCTTTATGCAAAATAATCAATCATCGATGTTTCTTTTTACACATTACATTTACATACGATGTGGCAGGGAGACTGGACTAAAACGCTCACCCCATCTGGCTGATTGGGATTTTCACTGCTGCTGTTAGAGGTAGTAGAAGATGCTGGGCATTCCTTTGATTCACTGCCATTGAAGGATGACTGGATAGCAGTTGTATTGACCATGGCGACCATAGCGACACTGAGATTGACCCGGAGGCCGTACACCACAGCGAAGCCGAGGAACATCATGAAGGCCAGGTTGAATCGCACAGAGCAGCACTGAGGAGGCACTGTTACACACACAACTTCAAAATCACATTCAGAAAATACAAACTGTTTAAAAGCAAACAATGACACAGTAACTAATTTATTATTAGGTAGACATTTCTCATCTTTTAAAATCTATGAGAGCTTTTATAGACACAGTTTACAGAAAAAGACGCTAGGTACCTATTGAAATCTCTCCTTAAAGGTAGATCTTGTCTTAAAATCAAGCCCACCTGTTGTATGTGATAACATGTATCCCAAAGGTACTTCCCTAGGGATTCACCAGCTTAATTTCAAATTCTTCAATAGGATATATCTTACACGGAAACGTATTAAGAAGATATTTGCCAACACCACAGGTCTGTGCTTTCAAGTGTAATAAAGACAAAGGTACATTCATGCATTGGTTTTGGCATCATAACACAATTTTGTCATACTGGAAAAAAAAATATAGGATGTAATAGAAGATCTTCTTGGACTACATTTTGATATGACCCCAGCCTTGTATCTCTTGAATCTTAATGTGAATATTTTGTTTAAAAAAGATGCAAAGCAGTTATTCATTGTTCTGGTTTACCTAGCCAAAAAAAGCATTTTGTTGCTTTGGTCTGCATCTACATCTCAAAATGTGGATATGACAGATTGCTACATGTTTACCACTTGAAAGCTCACCTATGACAAAGATCAAGAATCTGACAAATTCTAGTCAATATGGTCTCCCCTCTGGGACGATATTAAGCATCTCCCTTAACATGCGCACCGGACTGCTCTAAACTGAGTATTCAGAGTGATATCAACCGATACCGATACTGATAATTCTGCCTTTTACGTCTTCTTTTAAATTAATAATAATTTATTCCACAATTCTGAAGGAAATGCAAATAAAAACTTTATTTTCTCTATTTCAACAAGTTGTTTCACAGTAGCTGGTCTCATAAACAGAAAACACATTACTCACATTAACATTAACACATGAACTAAATTCTGAAGATTAAAATAAGATTTCTTAACTTGAATGTTATTAATTCATATCACCAGAATTAATTGACTGGATTCTAAAAAAACCTCCTGTTAGTCTCACACTCACTCACCACAAACAAAAGCATTTCTATAAGCATTTCATATAAACTTTTATATATATATATATATATATATATATATATATATATATATATTTATTAACATTAACTGGATATGAAATATACTACTCTACAAATATATTTTTCTGTACAATATATACTTTTTTGTCAACTCATCTTCATTTCAATCTTTCAACGGTGTACTGGCCCTTTACTATATAGCTGACCTTTTCCTGCACTGCTAAGAAAGAAGAACTAAGTCAACATGAAGAAATAATGATGTACAGTTAATCCCACATTAGAAACAGTAACACATTTTTAATAGTGTTTTCTCAGTAGCAGAAAATGCTCAAACTAGCAAAAATAGTTCACATAGGACAAACATTGCAACACCCACTGCAATGAATATTCTTTAAAACCAGCATCAGTAGACATTTTGGAAAACCTATACAACCCCTAGAAATCAGACACAAGTAATCAGGATTTTCTACCGTTAAATTTCCAGTGACTAAATTCAACCATATAACCTCTGTAGCCTCAAATAATCCAAAACAGATCTATGTCTAAATATGTTTAAGCATATTTTACTATTTTAATATCATACTTTACTACTCCAAGATGAAATCTAAGCCCAAATTAGATCATGATCCTTTGAAGTACTCTTTATGTGAAAATCTTTAAATGAAATATAATTACATATAAACCTTTACAAGAAACCAACCTGTATGTTGTTCGGCATATTTCTGCAGCAGTGGTGTTTCGTCTTCCGTCAGATCCTCCACATTAGAGGTAATAGGCCATCTATCAGGTAGGGCCATGGTAAATGTTCAAATGCAACAATTTTTAGATGTGCTCATCAAACCATGGTGTCCACAAGTCCTGCATCAGAAAACAGTCCAGATAAATAGCCTACTATTGAACTATGAACTTCAGAAAAATCAATAACACTTTGAGATGCTTCTAAGTAGGCAGAAAAAGTATGCACAGTTCAATCCTTCAGAGAAAACGGTGTACTTTGCAATAATTTCTTATTTTTATAACTTACCAAACAGAGACCAGGTTTACTGCTATTCGCTGATCCAAACTGCTTTCAGAGCTTTTTTTCAGAGTCTGCTTAGTCACATATTCCTGTATGTGGAAGGAGGACTTGTGGTTGATACTATGACCTCAATAATCCAAATGTACACCTTTACAGGGTTCTATTTCAAGCTACACAATTCTATTTTCATCATTTTAGACATCTACAGCTGAAACTGCTGTGATCACTTCAATGTTTATCATATGGGAAATCGCATGACTACAACAGTAAGCACATGTGACCAACTGAAGTTCCGCAGGAATTTGTTCTTGCCAAGTCTGCTGACTTAAATCCATCCAAATGTTGTAACAATTGCTGTTATTATCTAATATTATTATAGTATGTACTTAAAAATGGGCAAGGTTTCTATTAAGGATATCTGTAAATTGATTTCATTACATTGAACATTCAGTAGGATTTGTTAATTAGGTTAATATTTTTTAAATAAATCCAACATTTGATATAAAATGTTTAATATTATTTTCTTGTTATAATGTACTGAACACAGCAAATTCATTGAATGGTAATTCTAGCTAAATTTGATGGGACATAATTCTCGAAACAGTTACCCCAGAAAGTAAATAGTAAAATATTCTTGGGCATATTCAACTTAATCTAAGCTCGATCAGATATATGCCGTGTGCACTAAATGTCAATATTCACAATGCATATGGACCTTTCCATATACACTCACCGAACACCAGCCATGTGGCAGCAGTGTAATGCATAAAATCTTGTAGATACGGGCCAGCACCTTCAGCAAATATTCACATCAACCATCAGAATGGGGAAAAAATGTGACCGCCATGATTCTGACCATGGCATGATTGTTGGTGCCAGACAGGCTGGTTTGAGTATTTCTATAACTGCTGATCTCTTGGTATTATAATGCACACCAGTATCTCGACTTTCCTCAGAATGGTGCAATAAAGAAAAAACTTCCAGTGATGATCCTTGTTGATGAGAGAGGTCAACAGAGGATGGCCCGATTGGTTTCAGCTGACAGAAAGACTAATTTAAATATCCTTTTTTTTAAACATGAGTTACCAGAAGTAACTCAGATAACCAGTCTGTACAATTGTGTTGGGCAAAAAAGCATCTCAGAATGTACAACATGTCGAACCTTGAGGTGACTGGGCTACAACAGCAGAAAACCACATTGGGTTCCATTTCTGTCAGACAAGAACATCAATCTGAGGCTACAGTGGGCACAGGCTCACCAAAACTGGACAGCTGAAGACTAGAAAAACGTTGCTTGGTCTGATAAATCTTGATTTCTGCCGAGGCACATCGGTTGGGTGAGAATTTGGCAGCAACAGAACGAATCAATGGACCCAACCTGCCTTGTGTCAACAGTCCAGGCTGGAGGAGGTAGTGTAATGATGTGGGGAAAGTTTTCTTGGCAGACTTTGGGCCCGTTAATACCAATATCGATCATCGTTTGAGTGCCACAGACTATGTGAGTATTGCTGCTGATCATGTGCATCCCTTCATGGTCACAATTTATCATCTTCTGATGGCTACTTCCAGCCTGATAATACACCATGTCACAAAGCAAAAGCCTCAAACTGGTTTCATGAACATGACAATGAATTCAGTTTCTTCAGTGGCCTTCCCAGTCACCGGATCTGAATCCAGTAGAGCACTTTAGGATCTGGTAGAACAGGAAATTCACAGCATGTAAGTGCAAATGAAAAACCTGCAGGAATTGTGTGATGTAATCAAGTCAACATGGATCTTGTGGAAAACAAGCTACAGAGAATTGAGGCTGTTTTGAGAGCAAAAAGATGCGCTCCTAATACAGTGCCTAGTGAGTGTATTATTACAGTGTTATGCAGGCTACTTATTACTTGATGTCTGTATAACTTCTGATACACCATAAAGCTCAAAACAAAACAAAACAAAACAAAGCTATATCGGTTTCAAAATTCACAATCTGATGCTTTATATGATCATTTATATAAATATAAAGTGTCTGGATTGACAAAATAAAGGATACATATCTTATGTCGTGTTATATATTCTTACCACAGAGAGTAAATGTTCAGTCAAAAGATACTGGTGCTGAATAAGCGACTTTTTTTGTCGCGTCCTAACTAAATTTTATTTTGTTATTTCTAAGTACCTGCTACACTGCGACACGTCCAGTCGGGTCCTGTTGTTATTGTGGTTAGTGGCTCGTTTAATGTCAATGTCGCTACTTTTCAACTAGCCATTTCTGGAAATGAGGGGTGCGTCTCAATCTGTTCTCTAGTTCAGTAGTCAAGGCACCGATCACGCAGTCGGCCATTTTAAGGCCTGTCTCAATCTAAAAATGCTTCAAGTGCACTAAAAAAATCCCACAATGCATCGCAAAAACCAGGGCGCATCGATGCTCACTATAGGTGCGTTCAAGTCATGTCGGGAAGATCGTATTTACGAGTTGAACGCACATGAACACCACCCCAACGTCGCATTTAGGAGTGGGGAAACTCTGGCTTTTCTTTGAGTTTGGGGCGCGTCAGTTAGAAAACATGGCGGAATCAGTGGACGCAACGTCTGTAGTTGACGGTAAATTTGTTGAAACTGAATGTTTACTCATCTCAGAAGCTGGTTTCAGTTATTATGTGTTTGGTATATGCAGTAATTATTAAAATACGATCTAATTGCTTAACATGTCGTTGTCAGGCTTTTTAATGTACAATAAAACAAGCGAATTGCCTGAAAAAAATATGATAGCATTGTACAATTACGATATAATAGCCTATGTAATGATAGCCTATGAAAGTTTACGGTGGCTTCATAAATTGATTTAAAAAAATGAAAAATGTAAACACACCTGGTGCACATTCTTTGTTCTTCATTTTCTAAAAGCTTGCCATATTTTTTGTAGTTAATTGAGAGAAGGTACATCGCCATCTTAGTGACGTCGTAATTACGACTTCCCCACTCGTAAATACGAACTTCCCAGGAGGACTTGAACGCACCATATGTTCGCCTACTGGAAATGACTTCATATTTTCTGAAGATTCAAAAAAAAATTCAGCCAAATGTTACAAACTTGTTATTGTTGCGCTCAAATGTTTACTTACGTTACCGATTTATTTGACTTTATTTATGGTTCTTTATACAGTGTGTTTGAGTGTAACGACTTTTAAGTGTTTAATGATTTTTTAAAATACACTAGCTAGCCTACAATCCTGCTTGAAGTACCACAACAGAAACGCATGTGATTAAGCTAACACATTTATATGACATATAATGTCAGAAAGATTTCGGTCCTGCGTGTTGTTGATGAATGCCAGTGGTGACGCTTTTACAACGTGAGTACGTATTCATGTCACCGGAAATCACTGTCCGAATGTCCGCCAGTGCCCGAACGCATGTACACGATGTACTGATTCACGACATAGGGAGCTAGGGAGTTGATTGTGACGCACCCAATGTGTACACACCCTGGATAAGGCGCGCTATATGCGCAGCCGGTGCACTGGGTAAACACACCCCGCTCTTCTTCTTCCTTGTTCGCGTCTTGGTCATGTGACTGGAGAAACAGGAAGTCTATGTTGTATTATTTTATACTCTGCGTAACACTGCTCTCTAACACATGTGGACTGACTGAACGTGAATCTTTTAGGTTTGCACCTGTCAGCCATGATCTAAAATACTGATGTTTTCCTGGCTACAAGGCGAAGGCACACCAGTTTGTTTCAGTACTGTAATATGATTCAGTGCTGAATTCAGGAAGTGAATCAGTAAGTATAAATGGTTTGGGGTTTTTTTGTAAATATTGCTCAGTTAGAGTACTGATCTCATCTATAAAAGCAAGAAAAGGAAGGAAACTGTGATGTATTTAAAAACTCGGTGTAGTACTTGAAGGAAAAAGTCTATGGCGATGAGTGACGTCATAACAATGCTGTGCCCTTATTTGTAGCCGGGAAAATATTTTTTCCCCCATTTTCTCTGTAGCATTTGCCCCTTGAGCAGTCACATGCTTTTCTGTAAATTGCTCAGTTGTGTTGTGATCCTCTGCAGACTCAACATGGCATCCCTGCTGCTCTTTGGATCACTGCTTTTACTCTCAGGAGCGGCTCAAGGGTCCAATAACTCCATCCCTCTGGTCATATGGCATGGAATGGGTAAGACCAAAACTGTGTTAAATATTAACTAATATAAATTAGGGCCATATGTTTTGCTACATCATTTCAAAGTATTATATAAGGTGCAAATGCATATGGTAATGGAATGCATTGATCTCTTGTATTACAATAAAGATTAATGCATTAATATACATCAGCAAACGATGAACTTATACATTTATACACCACAAGCAATGGAAACAAATTTATTAACACTTGCATTCTTATTTGTTTGAATGTTGCCTAATGTTGACTAATAAGCTGGGAGGCATAGTGGTGCAGCATTGCCACCTCCTAGCTCTGGGGTCTCGCTTGGGTTTCCTCTGGGTTTTCTGGTTTCCTCCTACTGTCCAATATATAAAACATATATTTATTGGTTTTATACATTTAACACACTGCATACATGCAACTAAATTTTTATCAAAAGCAAACAAATGGCAGTGTATAAAATAAAAGTAAATATACTAAGAAAAAAAATTATAAACATATAAAAATGTACAATCACAAACACCTGGCAGCATATTTTCACCATAGACTGGTCAAATACTCTGTGACTTCACACTTCAATGTCACTATTTTTGACAAAATCCTAAAACACCTCCCAAATGTTGTAAAATTCAGAAGCTTTCTTCCTCACGACATATGTAAGTTTCTCAAGAGCCAGACTTGATATTAAGTTTTTTAACCAGAGTCCCATGGAGGGCAACTAACATTCTTCCAACACAGGGCATTCGAGCATCTAGCTTGTAGTAGACATAGGTCAACCATTTTCCTTTCCCTACTGAAGAGAAAACAGTTATCTGCGACTAAACATATTTCTAAATGTTGATAATCAGCTGAACTCAAATCAGAGTGTTTACCGTTAAGCCTTACACTTAAATTTCACCAATTAACTGCCAAGAACAGATTAATTAAGGTTTTATTGCATAAGAGTTTGTTTGTTTATTCATGCTTTAAACAATCATCAGTCAGTACGATAAAATAATAATAAATATATATATATATATATATATATATATATATATATATATATATATATATATATATATTATTCCAGAGTATTCATGTAGATGTTCATACTTTGCTAATGTTAATTAATAATGTAAAGATTAGTGAAACGTACTAACTGTAAAGTGTTCTCTGTAAACAGTAAAGTGTAATCCAGTAAATAGCAGACCTGGCACACAGAATATTCTCAATCGTGTTTGTATAGGTGATAACTGCTGCAACCCTCTGAGCATGGGTGCTATAAAGAAAATGGTGGAAGAGGAGCTGCCTGGTATATACGTGCTGTCTCTCATGATTGGAAAGACTCTAAAAGAGGTACTCAAGTTAAATGTCATGATGCATTTTAGGGTTTCTTTTCTTACTTTTTTTTTAGCTTTTGTTTGTGTTTTAATGTAAAAAAGGAACTAATACAGTTTTAAAGTTTTTGTTTTGTTTTGCTCATTAATCTGTCATTCAGGACACAGAAAGTGGATTTTTCATGGATGTTAATGAGCAAGTGGCTTTTGCGTGTGATAAAATAGCACAGGACCCTAAATTGAAGGGAGGATACAATGCAATGGGATTCTCTCAGGGCGCACAGTTTCTGTAAGTAGTATGATACTGGAGACAATTCATGATCATCTGGAGTGAGAAGAAAGCATTCTGATTTTCTCTCTATTTTTGTGCCTTTCTTTTGCCCAGACGTGCTGTGGCACAGAGATGTCCTTACCCTCCAATGAAGAATCTCATCTCAGTTGGTGGACAGCATCAAGGTAGTGAAAAATATTTTATATATAAGCACAGTATGTATCACATTTCCAAATGTGATGTGTTGTTATACTGACATGTTACTTACTAACTTGCTCAGGTTTCATGATCATGTCGTTTTCATTTCATGTTCCTTTTCTTGGTTTCTCAGTTTTGTTGTTCTGCTTTGCTACACAGGAGTTTATGGTTTGCCTCGATGCCCTGGTGAGAGTTCTCATATTTGTGACTGGATCCGGAAGGCACTGAACTCTGGGGCCTACACAGATTTAGTGCAGAAACAGTAAGACTGTGATTTTATTCTGCAATGGTGACAGTTTTACAGCCAGTGATATTCTTGGCCATGGAAAATCTGAGTTGTCTTTTATCTTTATATAACAGTGTGGCTGAATTAACGCATCTGATTGGTCAGATGGTGTTGATTAATTGTCTCTAACAGCAGCTCTGACAGTAATGCTGCCTGTAATTCAAATCACAGGGTGATATTAATGCACTCGTTCTAATATTTTATCATTTCTATAGTAACAACTTGTATGCTGGATGCTTCACATAAACTAAACCTAATAATAAACAGATTTTTTTAACAATGCATAGTTTTTTTTAAAAAAAGTGATAAATGTATAGTTGGTGATATGGTAAAACTTTGTTCAAGGAGACGTTTATTTAACATTTATGCATGGAGTCTCCACTACTGTCAGTGCTTTGTAATGGTCAGTAAGTTTTCCATCTTTCGAAGGTCTTTTCACTTTCTGGTTTCTCTGTAACAAGACAAGCTGTTGTTTTTTTTTTTTGTCTTATTAACTAGAAGAGAATGAAAAACAAAGAGGCTGGCAGGTGTATACCTGTTATAACATTAGTGATGACATGATATAACTTATCTTGCGAATGTTACACCACATTAAATGCAACAATAAACACACATGTCCATCAATACATTTTTTAAAAATTGTCTGCAAAAATGCCGTGTTATATGAGGAATAAAACACGTTGGGACATGCTGTTATTGGAACATAATAAACCTGAGGGATAATAAACCACCCCATGATTATTTTCCTATAACAGCTTGACCCCAAGTGTTTTATACAGTACTTAAATGTGCACATTCTTTTGTTTTAGCTTGGTCCAGGCGCAGTACTGGCACGATCCACTCAACGATGACTTGTACAAACAGCATAGCCTGTTTCTTGCTGATATAAATCAAGAGCGGGTATGTCTGTGTTATTCATCAAGAGTTGCTTAGAGCATCTCGTAGTCATGTTTTCCAAGAGGAATACAAAAGAATACAGAAGAATTATCAATAATGAATTGTGTTATAAGTTGCAGGTGCTAGGTTAATGATCTGGTACATGAGATTAGAACATATCTGATCATGTCTGTACCTCATTACCTTTTCTTAAAGGTAGTGAATGAGACCTACAAGAAGAACCTCATGACTTTGGAGAAGTTTGTAATGGTTAAGTTTCTACAAGACACCGTTGTGGACCCTGTGGTAACTGAGGTAATAAAAGGTCTAGCATTAAAATCTACTCATTAAAAGCTGAAGTGTTACACACCTTTGCTTACTTTACGTCCTCTCTCAGTGGTTTGGCTTCTTCAAAACTGGTCAGGCTAAGGAGACTGAGACTTTGCAGGAAAGTGCTTTATATAAAGAGGTGAGCATTGCACAGATGTCCCTTTCCTAAGTAAATGATCATTTGAACATTTCTGTCAGAGTTTCCTACATTTCTATTCAATCCATGATGAGAAACGTTCAAGCAGAAATAGGGTTGAGGCCCATAAGCTTCCATTCTACCTGTTTTGCAAGTGAAATTTCAAGCCAGCAAACCATCAGTGTGTCTTCTGATGTTTTGTAGGATCGCCTGGGACTGGCAGAGATGGATAAAGCTGGAAAACTGGTCTTTCTTGCTAGTGATGGAGATCATTTACAGTTTACTAAAGAGTGGTTCGATGCCAAGTTACTCCCATATTTGCAGTAATCCCCCCAGCTGTCTGTGTTAATAGCAGATCAGTAACAAGAAGAGACAGAACCGATATGCTCACATACCCTAATGCTGGATTACTTATGTATATCAGTTTAATGACACATTATGTACTAACTATAAATCAGGTCAATTTTATTGCACTGATGTTTTGCTTCCTTAAGCTGACCTGAGTGAAATCAGATTCACCTGACCCTTAACCTGAATTCATAAAGCTTCATAATAGGTCTTAAATTTGAGTTTAAACCTATAAACAGTAGAATGTTCTGTATCTTGTGTTCACGTGGTTGTAAACATTCATGGAAAAACATTTGGACTTCTCAGCAAGAGCAGATGAAAACGATGTAATTAAACTAAATTTCAGCCGGTCACAACATAATTCAAAGGTTCTAATCTTACTATAACATGGAAGCCTTTTAACCTAGAAACTTTACAAGGAAAGAAACAGCCTGCAATTATATGGCCTCAATTTTCACAACCAAGTGACTCTGCTGAATTTTCTGCTTGAAGTTTTTTTTAACTTACTAGTTTTATTTTTACATAAATGTTTTAAGACCCAAATTTCATTATTATTTTATATTATTATTTTACATTTTCAGTGAAATGTAAATGTAAATTTCAGTCAAATTATGCATCCCTGTTTCTTTCAAGCTTTTTTATTAAATGGGTTCCAGGTTCTGGTGGATCTGATTTACAGAACCAACTGATTTTTGCAAAGCCATCAGATTCTAATGTGAATGTGTACTTTATGTGAAGGCAATTAATAAAAACTCAAGTTTTACTATTCTCAATACATTTGTTTAATTGATCATTTGCTGATTTGGGCACACTAATGCTTTCAAAGTATTGCTGTTCCTATCAGTTTAAACTGCACTGCATAGCTATGGCTTCAAACATTCCCAAGCAGCTTTCCTAAACTGGTCCCCAAGCAGACAGGTACAGAAATGGTGAGATGGAGTTTGAGAGCCCCAGATGTGCAGATTTGTGGATTTCTTGGATGGTTTTGTAAATGTAATCTAAAGTATTTCTCTCCCTTTGGGAAGATTTTGACAGGCTGATAGCATCTAGGATCAAGTCACATGATAAAGAAGGAATTATATGGGTGTGCACTTTATTTGTGGTCAGGAAGCAAACCAAATGCTTTATTTGGTTCTGCTATCATAATGTTTATGTACTTTAAGTCTAATCTCTGTTCTCTTTTAGAAAGGACTTTAAGGGAATTTAATCAAACTTAGTGGTTTACCAATGATGACTTTCATTTTAGTGTACATCCCTTGATTATTACAGGTAAATGTTCAGTAAGAACTGATCATTAAGTTCACAGGACACACTATAAATCACATTTGTTCTTCTGAATCCTAAATTTGGAAACTT
Organism: Ictalurus furcatus; assembly: GCF_023375685.1. Classification (NCBI taxonomy): domain Eukaryota; kingdom Metazoa; phylum Chordata; class Actinopteri; order Siluriformes; family Ictaluridae; genus Ictalurus; species Ictalurus furcatus. The sequence goes on from NC_071278.1 coordinate 13,407,279, forward strand.
GGTTAGTGTAGCAATCTGACCTCCAGGAAATGACCAAAAAAATTTAAGAAATAAAAAAAAAATTAAAACCACAAAGTAATGACAGAATAAAGTGCCATTCATTTAAACCATTTTAATGTTATCTTACTCCAGTACTAATGAGCAGAATTAAAATTGTTGACCAAATAAAAAAAAACTAAGACAAATTAATAATAATAATAAAAAAAAAGAAATTTCACATGGCCTGAGTGCTATGAGAGGAAAAGACTTAAGATGATTAAGTAAAAATAATGGCTGATAAATCTACTTGAAACATTTTATACTGACCATCATAGGAAATAATTCAGTAACTAATTCGGTGACTGCTCAATTTGATGATACTGACATCTAGAGTCTTAACAGGAATTCTGCAGCTGCATTTATGCCTAACAATTTTTAAAGAAAAAAAACCCAAGGAGATCCCTACATAAATGTCTGTCCTTACTGTAGCTCTTATTTCCAATGATATCATGGAATGCTACTTTACAGTGCTTTAGGGAATGTGCTCTGTGCACCAGAATACAGTATGAAATGGAAGAAATATTAATGTATTATTACAATATCTTTTAACATTTCTTTTGCTTCAGTGGTAAGATAGTAAGAAAGTACACCAATAAGCCATTATACAATCAGTCACGTTCTCTAATTAGTCATCTAATTTGGGTGATGCCACAAATCTTGGTTTAAATTACCCCTAAACATAAAGTCACCATCAGTATCTGAAATGCTAGCTCTGATTTTGTCTGAGGAAGGAGAGTGTGTGCTTTAGTACAGATTTGCATATATAGAACAGAAATCACTAGGACTCCCTCACCTGAAAACAACTTCTACCCCCTGATCATGTAAAGCAAATTAAAAAAAAATGGTCAATTCATTATAAGAGCAAAAAATTAGACAAATTTACTAACATATAAAGAATATATGCATAATTTTGGCTGTTCACATTTTATTTTCCTTGGAATGCTTGAAAACAGCAAAACAACTTGATTGTTGGCAACAAAGGAACTGCTATTAAACAGAATTAAATGGAATGAAAAGTTTCATTATGCTGCATTAAGCAAACAGCCATCTCATTGGCTGAAGGAATGTTCAGCCACACCTCTGATTGGCTAATGAGGAGTGTGGACACAATTAGCATTTCAGTTTTGTTTGTGATTGGCTGGTTGGTCAGTCAGGTAGGCATTGGCAAAGGGGGTGGAATATCATAGGTGAGGCTTTTATCCTGCAATCTCAGTGGCTGTAGTCACCAGCTTCTTGCCATCCCATACAGTTTTGAATTGCTCAGGGACAGGGAGCTCAGTCTGGAAAAAATAAAAACAGAAAATGAACAATAAATTCATTTCATTTCATCACCACCTTGCACATTTGTATTTCTTGGGATTCCTCTTATTCATCACAGAATTCACTCAATCACTCACAAAGTCTCCATCTTTGCCAGGCACCAGCACATTCATCTCTGAACTCTTGGCACTGATGATCTCGCATGACAGCGAGCCCTGACTCAGGTACACATGGCAACCATCAGTCTTATTGATTGAAATGGTTGGCACCTTGCCCAAAACCTGCATGTACAGAAGACATTCAAATATGCAACAAAGACAACGTGCTATAACGTAAAAGGTCAAATAAGGCCGTCAAATAGAAAATTAGGACGGTTGACTCGATAGATTTAGCATCCAAATACATTTCAATATGAATGAAGTAGCATATAATTCAGTCACATACAAAATATTTATTTTACTATACTATGCTTTGTTTATATCACAAACCATGGTTATGCCTTCTCAACCAAAAAAGAAAAAAATGTCTTTGAAATAAGTTTGGTTTTATTTGTTTGCAAACACACTAATGTTTTCTTGTTAGTAACCTCTAACTGAACATTACAGTTTTAATGAGATCTCCATATACGCTTACCCATATATTTTCACTACACGGGGTATACCGTAACAGTGTTGTAGAACTAACAGAACATTACTGAGATTCCAATAAATGCATGACTGAAAAAAATGAATTACTTGCATAATAAAGTCACTTTATGACGCCTACTCGTTTGTTTTTATATCGAATTCAAAAATCAATTCAGAATTTAACAAAGGTGTGAAAATACAAAGGTAAGTAATATACGGTATACTCCATTCACACTCCTTTTCCTACATCAAGCAACAAGGGACATTTGTGCAAAAAAAAAAAAAATTAAAAAATTAAAAAATAATAATAATAAAGTTTAGGAATTGTGTTTCAGTAGATTCACATTTAGTGAATGAAAGTGTTACATGGTACAGCCCTAATTAAATGTGTTCCCTCTTTGGACTGAGCTGAATATGTACTATATACACACTCACCTGGACTTTAACATCCTTGCAGTTGATCATCTCCACAATACCCACAACATCATCAAAAACAAGGCCCAATTTCTTGCAGTTGTCTGCAGAGAAAGTGACATGGTATAAAAAAGAAAAATCAAAACAAAATGTAACTTATTTTTGTGCAAGCAACTTTTTTGGGAGGAAAAAAAACCCCCCAAACAAACAAAAAAACCTCAGTTTGTGTGAAGCGGGAGCAGTGCTGCATCCATACCTACAGTGATGGAGTTGATCTTTCCTTTTATCTGCAGAGTGCTGTTGTTGCACTTAAAGGCATAGACCACCTGTTTGAGCTCGGTCTCACTGATCACAAGGCCCTGAGCACCTTCATGGTTCTCCTATTAATTACATTGAAAAGCCAACAGAAATTGAGAAGTTGGAAGCAGGCAAAAAACAAACAAACCCTGATATCTCCTTAATGGCAGCAACGTTAATTCCGCAGATTTCGTGACAATTCTTCCCCCTTACCACTTTCCATTTTTTGCCTTCCAGCTCCAGCACTGGAGGCAGAGTGCGGGCTGGGGTAGCAGTGGCGGTTGGCCGGGGGGCTGCTGAGAAAGGTTTGGGTCCTGTTTGCACAGGGCCTGCCTGAGACCTCAGCTGAGGATTCTTATGGGTCTTCTGGGTATCAGACACATGCTTCAGCCCTGAATGTGTATTAAACAGACATGGGAGTTTAAGGCATAGAAAATGACCTCGACAGCTGTAAAATAAATAAATAACACCACAGTACTTTCATGACCACTTTGTTGTATCAAACAAGCAAATCCTCAGAACAATGAACACATTACTGCTGCTCCATTACTAGAGAGTTACTTCTCATTTGATTTATTAGCATTAGCTAATCAGTGTGGATGCTGTACTTATACAGCTGGCTTATCTGCTCCATAAATATTTCCATGATTGCTACAGCTTCAAAGTACATGCTGATAAAGACATTCAGAACCAAGAATGATTTTTAAAACCATTACTATAAACACACCACAGAGGTTAACTTGTAGTTATAATGTAGCTTTTTAAAATATATGTTTGTTGATGTAATTGTGGCATGTACCATTTCTCAGAATGACAATTGTAGCTGAATTCCTTTTCAAATTATTTTTTATAATAATAATTTACCTCACTTAATTTCTGTAAGCCAGCTACCTTTGAGTCAGCCTGACCTTTTTGTTTACAGCCAATATCATTAAAGCAAATCGGCTAGAAAATTAACATCACTCATAACACAGTATAGTAATGGGCTTTGACTAACTTTACCTTTAGTAATGTCAGCTCCCTTGTTGAGGGAAGCAAACAGAGCATTACGGCTGACGGAGCCTGCATCTCCACCTCCTGACTTCTCCAGATCAGCGGGTGGAGGAGGGGGGCCGGGAGGAGGAGGAGCAGCTCCACAACTTGGAGCAGCAGAAACTCCAGATGCTGAGGCAACTGGACCCTGTGGCAGAAAAAACAACAACAACAACAACAACAATAATAATAATAATAATAATAAACAACAACAATAAAAATATACCCTTAGAATGACCAAACCAAAAGTCAATAGCAAAATCATCATCATTATCATCAACAATAAAGATAGAACCAAGACCACAACTCACACTCTTGCTCCAGACCAATCCAGTGGTGTGATGTTGCTTTATGTATGCTTGCAGCTCAGTCCAGATTGACAAGTAGGCCTTGACCCAGTCCACATGAGTTTTGTCCCTATAAAATAAGGCACATAAGACTGTTAATAATTGATTATGAGTACAAAATATGGAAAATAAAATAAGTAAATAAGCCACTATAGTGCTTACTTGTCTTTGTAATCCTTGAGCACACGGTTTGTGTAGAACATGGCAGCATCCTGCATTTCCTTGACATAAGGACCAGGCTTAGGGGCCTAACAACATGAAAGAAAGAAAAAAAGAGGTCATTCAGCTTTTCTACCAAGATTTCATTATATGTAAATCTCAACATTCAGTTTCATGTTCAAGTGGAAATAACAGTAGAGCTAACACACACATTAATGATATCATTTAGCAACAAAAACTACTATAGTCTCATCTATATTACTGTCGAATAAAAATTCAAGACACAAATGCCCAAGCTACTAAGCTGAAACACTGAGCCATTGTCACCAGATCACAGAAAAAAACCATAGCATACTGTCTCACTATACAATACTTTTTTTCCCCTGCATGAATGAATGGATTGTTTCAAATCAAATACACACCGAGTTTTAGTAAATAACCATTCATACACACAAATGCCATGCTAACAGCACTCACCATGGCGACCCAGCCGAGGGCAGGCACACTTTCGCTGACGGCTGAGAGGTGGTTGAAGAACGGAGAGGAGCGGTTCTGCTCTCGGAACGACTGCACTTGCTGGATCACTTTAGACACTGGATCCAGCAGAGATGTCAGAACGGCCTAAGACCCCCACACATGTGACAAATTACATAAAATGAACTGTAACAAATCTGATCTTCATTTAATAAAACTCAACTTGATCATAATTCTTATTTACTTACATCAGAGGGTTTCTGGGAGCAGGAGGCCGTCAGCAGAAGCTGCCTCTGACAGGTGAAAGCTTGCTTCATCATATCAGCCTGCAAAAACAAATGAGATTACAGAATATTAAGCATGGCAGAAGAAACCATTGTAATTCACAAGAATTGTGGGTCGGAGGGTTGATCTGTAAGCATTGCTTTACATACATGCTTCAGAACATCGCCGCCTATCTTCTGACTCAGGGTGACGTATTCGGCAATAGGGCCTGAGATCAGAGCATCGTAGGCCTCAACGTATGCAGACACAGCTGTAGACAAAGAACAAACCAGAGTACAAAAGGATGTTAGATCATGAAAAAAAAGCACTGCACAGGCAATGTTTTTCATTCAAATTCACTGCCAACTTTACTTTCTAAAAACAGCCTGGGTTTGGCAGTCAGATGTCCTTTGCACTTCAGCAAAAACATGGTTTGCATTAGATCAGTAATAAGGAATGAGACGGTGTTTCATTTGCAATACCTCCACCAGCCGCGGAGCCACCTGCACCTCCAGTGCTGGAAATGGCCTCCAGGCGGCCAACAGCAACCTCCAACCTCTGCACCAGACTCGCCAGCTCAGCCATGCCTATCAGAGACGCACTGTTAGTGGAGAGAATATGAAACGAGTAGTCCAAGATCACTAAGTGAAAAGGACAAACCTTCACTCAAATATGCTATGACATTTGTTATTAACTCTTTATTGAATTACTGTTAACAATGAAGAAAACAATGTAAAGAAATAAGCAACAATCCCACAAGATCACCCTACACTACAGTTTGCAATATACAATGTTCCGACAGACTCCCGATCAAGTGAGACTGGATGTGTCACAACTCGTCTCTCAGAGAGAGAAAAAACAATTGCATACCTCATACTCTCAGGACAACAAACTATTACAAAACTATTCAAATGTGAATATAAAGGAATCTAAAACTTTTTTTTGATGAATATAAAGAAATACAACATTTCTGACACAATGTTGTCTACTATTGGGAGATTTCTGAGCAGAATCTTCCTTATTCAGGAAAATCTCTGGCATACATCTGTAAACCTAGCTTACAGCCTCATGCAAGAGAAACCTCATCTACCAATCCAAACGACTGACTCATTGTGTCCACTTGAGTGCTCCTGCACAGGAAAAAAACAAAAAACACCACAGGTAACCCAGGTGTGCCAACAATCACCTGATTCTAATTTGCTATTCCTTAGGGGAAACTCATAGCAATTATCTGTTAGCAAGATTACATTAACCAAGTGAGTTCTATATGCACACAACCAAGAGAGGATTTACAGTGCAGAGCACCAAGATACTGTGCCTCTCTGACCGATCAGGTCAACACAAAGAGAGAAGGAGAGGGAAATTGAGAGAATTTGAATGCCAAGGCAAATAACCTGCATACTTCCCTTTTGCCCATGCTCACCTGTCCAAACAGCAGAATCGAACGTTTAAAACCGTTCTCCCACAAAATACAAGTTCGACTCAGATGGTTCAAACGTGCAAGGAATTTATACACGCCCACTGGAAAGCCTGAATACCAAGGGGTCACCAGCACAAACAGGCCAGTGAGCCAAGTCAGTAGTGCAACTATTTATTTGGCTTTTAAATTAACTTAACGCACACCTGGTCCAAAAAAAAAAAAAGTTTAGAGCATCTCAGTAGGAAATGGTTATTTAAGGTAACTTAGTAGGAAACAATTGCCAAAAAATTTTGTTTTAAGACCATTAGCATAACAAAAAGCTGCAAGTGAACACATGCAAGTGTATGTTCCTAAAACATCTACAAAAACGGAAATACAAGTAGTATAACCTATTTGTATGTTTTAATCACAGTGTGATGAATGTCAGACAATGTCACCGATTTGATATCAATCACTGGGAAAATATACCTAGTATCAAAGCCAAAATTATGATGAAGTGACAGTCCTACCATAAAGATCTGAGGCAGATATTTTTACCCAGATATGTTTTTTTTTGTCCTGGCAGTTTACATATGCACAGGACTTAACTCAAATGTGGTTCCTATTTACAATCATTGCTCAGCAATAAAGCACATGGCTGGTAACAGCAACTTTTTCCAAGTAGTATCATTGTGGTTTTAGAAAGCACACATGACTCCACTGTGATTACTCTAGTCCTTTGTATTTTTCCCCTCAAGATCTTTGTCATGGCCTGAGAAACGTCCTCATAGACAGCCCAAGTCATATAGCTACCCTGCAGGTTTTTTATAAACACTTGTACCTACCCACAGACTATTAGGATACGTTTCATGTGGACTCCACTGTGTTGTTTAAGTAGCAAATGATTAATTTTGGCCTAGCACATCATCACATAATAATGACTATAACTTCAGAATGAACTGGAAAATCAGATTAGTGTTTAAATGTAAGAACCTCATTCGATTGTGACCCATAAGCCCCCTATGTGGATCACATCCAAGCATTTACTCAGTCATCCAATCTATCAGAAATGATTGGCAATATAAATATTGCCTTGGACTCAAAAGGCTCAGGCCTAAACTCCCTAGGTTATAATGTTCACTACAAAACTGTACATAGTTATGTGCTGATGGTTTAACAGCCTCAGGGTTGAGCGCATTTGCAAAAGACATGAAGAGAGAAGGCTACAGTCTAGTGTGGACAAAAACAGGTCATTTCTGCTTTAGTCTTGGGAGAAGTGGGCCAAGTTACATCCATTCTTAGAGCAGGCTGTGTGAGTGGCCACATTCATTCACTATAGTGTTCAGTAAAGATTTACAAAAAGTACATTACCCTGAGGGGCTGATATTAAGGAAACTACTAACAAATGATAGTAAACAAGATTGAGGACTGTGGATATATTACATGACTGAACAAATCCTTTTAGAAAACTCACTCGCTCACTCTCTCTCACACTCACACACACACAGTACAGAAAGTGCAGCACATATGAAGGCTGTCTCTCTCTTGCTATTTCCTGGGGCTGCGGATCTGCACAAACAGCAGAAATGTAACACCAACAACTTTCTTTCCAGTGAAATACTCTGATTTATGATTGCACATTCGTTAAACGAAATTAAACATCATATTTTGACTTAACCAAAAAGAAAAAAAAGACCAGCTGAGCTAAAAATACGCCTAAGCAGCTCTCCTTGCCGTGTCACCGCCTGTAATCTAACGGCTGAAAGCCGCAGCGCCGCTTTGTCCTGATGAACAGATTTATACCTTCACAGTCCAACAACATCGATTTATTATAACACAGGAATGACACTTTAAAGCATTTCAAACTCATTTCCCTACCTTCGCTTTCTGACAAACGTTAATATGTTTCAAGCAAGCTTTTTTCCCCCTTTCTCTCCAGCCCAGTGGGTGTGTTTGGTCTCTCAGTTCCGTATCTCTAGTCTTCCTGTATGCAACAGAGTTCCCATCAGCCCCCGCGCGCCATTTCCGCCCCGGCTCAACAACACACCGTTCGACTTCCTTATAAGGGCAGAGGAGAGGAGTGCTGAAATAAAGAAAGAAGAAATAGTCAAGCAGGAAGGACGAAAAAGAGGGATGACAGCAGCACAAAAACACAACTGCTGGAAGATATAGAAAGGGACATTATTTCCTGAGTATGCGTTTTTCCACAGCAGAAATAGATGGATGGACTTGAGTGGGAAACATTATCATACAAAACGAATGAATGCACAGCACTAAAATCACAGTATTTGGACAGTTCTGTTAGTTTTGATATATTGCGATTACTTTTAAAGATACACTTTATTTGACATTCTCAAGCACAACCTCATTGCAAATAAAAAACCAACAACTGTAGAGGTCTTTACTGTTTACACACAAGGGCGTGGCCATATGGGTGGCAAAGGTAGCAGTTGCCACCCTTGATATAAGCCTGGCCACCCTTTCTGAGAAGTCTACTACAGGTTAGCAGTTCATGAAGAATTAATGTCTAGCTACTGATATTGTAGCATTGTATTTATTTGAGAAAATCCCATGCATGTACTTGAAACTACTGAGCAACTCTGAAGCCAATACAATGTTATTGATTTGGCATTTATTTTGCACAAAAAACAACCCAGACACTGTGTATAGATAATTTAGGTGGTGCTGACAAAGTGGACTCTCACTCAGTGTGCTCCTGCACCTATGCAAACACACAGTTTACAGTATTTAAATGTGTGGGTTTTTTTTTTTTTTTTTTTGACTGTTGTCCTGATGTCCACAACTCATTTGTCTTAAAGTATATATCATTCTGAAAGTTACTGATTGTCGCTGTAGGCATCATTTTTTCATCTCTTGAACTCACAAGTTTTTCATACAACACTTACACTTAAATTAACAACTTAATAACACGACACTTAAAATTGGCAAACAGTGCAACAAGTTGAAGTGGCTTTTGTTCATTGCAATTTTTCATGTTTTTACCAACACTTCCATCTCACTCTCTAAACTGAAAATATAAAGCCTGCATGCTTGGACCTGCTCTGCTTCTAATCCCTTTTGAATTGCAGAGATTCAGTAGTGTACCTGTGAAAAATTTGCATACTGCACTGAAGGCAGAATGGACTCTAATCAGTGTATACTGTGTTAGCATGACACCAACTTCAACTTAAGAAATCAGGTGGTGCACCCAATGACATTAACCTTGAGTGACAAGCTTACTACATGTTGTATCAAATGCAAGATTAAATGCTGGTGGTGCCATTGTTGTTATCTAATATATAATGGGGGTTGTAACATTCTGGAGTGATCTAAAATCCATTAGTGTTAATATCCTAACTCTTATTCAGTCTGTGGCATGTAACTTCTGGTATGCTGATTAGGGATGGAGATCTAGACCTGGAGTTCTGTAAATCTGTTTTATTACAATATCTAAATCGATCTCCTATTGTTAAAAGCCCTATACAAATTAAATTGAATAAGATAAAATAAAACAAGACATTTCTCTCATTTTATAACGATACCCCATACCATTAAACGCACAAATTGTAGAATTACATGATTTTAATTAAGATAATCCAGCTTCATCTGATTAAATCACATGGCATAGGGAATCCTTCACTAAAACATTGACCAAGTAATTAAGTAAACCTCTTTGCTTTTCTTCTCCCTGCTTTCAGTGGGGTCTAGATTACCCATACATACATTTGTAAGAACAGCATCAATAGAATCAGTGTACATGGATAAAATATCACAGTTCTTTCAGTGTTTACCACGTGGACACTGAATTCAAGTAGTCCAGTTAATATATACGTCAACACGAAGAACAACACACAAACAGGGGTGTGCTGAACACACACACAAATAAAAATCACAGAAGCCTTCATCAAAGACATTCTTAATCTGATCAGTGAGCATCAACATCTTCCAGAAAAAAAAAAAAACCCCAGAAAGATCATCCAGGAAGATTATGTGTAATGAAAATTGCACAAAAATCAAGTAACCAGTCAAAAGAAATCTAAAATTTAGACAAGACATACAATTGTCGTCTATGATCATATGGTCCATGTCTTGAGGTGTGCGCCAAGCTCAGTTTATTTTTCCCCTGTTGATTTTGCACGAGCTTAGATGCAAAGCTGAAGGCGAGGTCCAGTGTTACATCCAGTGTATTTTGATCTTTAATATTGTTATGCCTTTAACATTATGGTGCTCTCTTAACTGCTACAAACCTAAGCAGATTGCAGACTTCACTGTTGTTTGCTGGTGATTTAAGTGACAGATACACACACTGCCAAAAAGGCCAGACAATGTGATATAATACATGCATTATTTTCAGTAAAATAAATCTTTCACCAAACAGTCATACATGCAGTCATACAACTTGGCAAAGGTGGGTGCAGCGCTGAGGACAGGCTCTTGGTCTGCACTATTGCCACAAGTGTAGGAAAACTGTCTAGTTAAGGGATGCTCAAGGCAGTGTTTAGAGGGGTTAGGTCAGTGGTTTATCAAAGCTTGATCTGTGAAGAGACTGTCAGACAGGCTCAGGATTGGGAGGGAGTGTCTCTCTCAGAGAGCTACTTGGTTTTGCTCGAGTTTCAAGTCTTTTAAGCAGGCTTTATCATTTTACATATTCAATGTCTCCTTCTAAAATATATTCTCATTGACCCTGTGGGTGAATGGCTCTACGCTTCAAAAATTTCTGACAAGATAGAGACAGCAGCAAAGGAGTGAATGCCCAAGTTACTGAATTAACCTGTCTTCTGGCTCAGTTTGGGCAGAGATTCAGAATGGGGTGGCAGTTGAAGAGGCTACACTTAATCCTGTTTCCCTTACTCCCAGCTATGAGACTTCTAAGTGACATATCATTGTGGCATTGAAGGTCCATTTCAGCAAAGTTTAGTCACTATAGAAACTCCTCCCTCTGCATTTTGGTTCTGTGGGGCCCTTGGCCATTGCGCACGGAGCCGTTTTGGGGGCGTAGCAGGTGACCACGCTCTCGGTCAGTCCAGGGGACACCTGCTTGTCCATCGTCACTGTCCAGGTCTGAATCGGAGTGCATGAGAGCAGATGAAGAGGGCGCAGGTACGGGTTTCAGCCGGGCTAATGGAGAGAAATTGAATACCCAATCATGATAATTGTATTCTGGTAAGTTATTTTTCAGTAATATTTCCATGTAGCAGCTTTACCTGCTCTAGGTGGGTGTAGCTCCATGCTGTCTTGGTCTTCTCCCTCAAGCATTTTGTATCGACTTTTCCGTCTGACTTTTCCTTTGCGTCTGCTCAAATCATGCACACAGACGGACACAGATACATTAAACAGATATCTGCAGATATCATCGAGTTAAATGTAATCTAAAAGCACCCCTCAAAACACATAAAAACTGTCTAATCTAGATCTGTAAAATCTATATTGGCAGTGCTCAGTGGTTAAGGTGTTGGTCTACTGCTCAGAAGGTCGTGAGTTCAAACCCCAGCACCGCAGTACTTACTAATTCCCCAAAGCTATGAAACTGCATTCTATGAAAACTGTTATCTAATACCATCTGAGCCTGTGGGAAAATCTATTTGTCCCCGTAGTTGCGAATTCCACAAACCTATGAAACTGCATTCATAATGAGGTTCAGCTGGACTAGACACAACCAGGCCTGATTACTGAAAACTATGTTCAATCAAATCAACACTTAAATAGAACTTTTTCAACAGCATGAAGTTGGTTAAAAGGTCCTAGCCAATAACAAACTATGCCAAAATTTAAAGAAATTCCAGAAATGATGACGAAGAAGGTGGTTGAAATACATCAGTCTGAGAAGGGTTACAAAGCTATTCCAAAGGCTCTGGGACTCCAAAGAACCACAGTGAGAGCCATTATCTCCAAATGGAAAACTCAGCACAGTAGTGTTCCTTCCCAGAAGTGGCTGACCTTCCAAAATTCCTCCAAGAGCACAGCAATGACTCATCCAGCAAAGTCACAAAAGAGCCAAGGACAACATGAAAGGAGCTACAGGCCTCTCTTGCATCAGTAAAGGTCACTATTCATAACTCCACTATCAGAAAGACACTAGGCAAAAATGGCATCCATGAAAGAGTGGCAATGTGAAAACCACTGATAACCCAGAAGAACATTAAGACTCATCTGAATTTTACCAAAACGCACCTTGATGATCCTCAAACCTTTTGGGAGAATGTTCTGTGGACTGAGGAGTCGAAAGTGGAAATGGTGCGATGGTGTGGGAAGGTTTTGCTGCTTCAGGGCCTGGGCAACTTGCAATAATTGAGGGAAACATGAATTCTGCTCTCTACCAGAAAATCCTAAAGGAGAATGTCGGTCTTCAGTCCGTAAGAAACTCAAGCGCAACTGGATTATGCAGCAAAACAATGATCCAAAGCATGAATTAAGACCACCTCTGAAAAAAAGCTGAATTGAAGTTTTAGAGTGGCCTAGTCAAATCCTGACTTGAACCAATTGAGATGCTGTGGCAGGACCTTAAATGAGCCGTTCAAGCTCGAACTAAAGCAGTTCTGTAAAGAAGAGTGGGCCACAATTCCACCACAACACTGTGAAAGACTGATCTCCAGTTGTCAGAAGCATTTGGTTGCAGTTATTGCTGCTAAAGTTGAAACAACCAGATTTTAAGTTTAAGGGAGCAATTAGTTTTTCACATGGGTGATAGGTGTTGGATAACTTCTTTTTTTTTTTTTTAACTACAATAAAAACAACAACAATTGTATTGTGTGTTTACTCAGGTTGCCTTTATGTTGTATTTCATTTGAAGATCTAAAAGTATTTGGTATGAGATATACACAAAAACAGAAGAAATCAAATACTTTACACAGCACTGTATGCAAACTTGCCTCTTCATTTCAGATTGTAAAATTAAAGGGTTTTGCTTTAAAATAGGTCTGAGTAATTTAATTATATAATCACCTACCCATCATTTAAAAGTGTAATATGTTACATCAACAGTTCATTTTATTTCAGAATAAATGCTTTTCAATAGATTGTCTTCTCAGATGAGGCCACAACAAAAACTGCAACATCCTCATCTCAGATGAAGATTGACCAGACAACAAAATACATGCTTTCTCTCCTCATTACTTGCTAATCACAGCTTATTAGCATGTTCCTTGTTAAATGGTGAGTAAAGAGCCTCCTACTGTCCAGAAAGACCCTAAACAACATTCTTTCACAGGTTTGTTTCTCATAAGTAAATCTGATGAAACAATCATGATGATCATTGTTATCCCATCTTTTACCTGTTACAACAGCAGATGAGGCCCCATACAATGGTTGCAATGGCAACCACTATCATGAATGATGCTATTGTCACGTACAACACACTCCATTCTGAAATAGAAAAGAGAAATCCAGATAATTGTACTGAACAAATATTTAATATGTGATGTTTACATAATATGATCATATTTCTAGCATGTGTTCCTCACCGCAGTTGCTTTCTCCATCGCCCAGCTCGGTTCTGATGAAGTTTTCCATCCAGAAGGGGTGGCACACACAGCGACGGGTAAACGTGTCACACTCTCCATGGCTGGAACAGTTTAGCTGGCAAACTGCATACATGATCCACAAGCACAATAAACATTTAGAGCCAATGGTATGATGCCTTCACATATGCAATTAATGGTGCACGTAAGAGTATCACCACTACTAACCGACTGTATCCACACGCCGGGCCTTAAAGACGAGGAAGTCGGTTTTTTGCTTGCGCAATTTGTTACGGAGTCCTGTGGCAACACTGTGACCAGACAGTGGCGAGCGTCCAGGTCCTCCAGACACCAGGAATACTAAACGAGTGCTGAGGAAAGTGAATGTCACATACATACACGCTTTCAATGATCAGTCAATGGCACAAACTGAATATTTTTCGTTTGTCATGGCTCCAGAAACTGAACTAATCACCATTTCTTTATGTAAATCCATGCAGTCAGAAACTCAAATCTTATTACTACAAATGTAATATAACAAAGATATTTTAATGGGGTGTTCTCTATCATGTACAGCATCAATGTCTTTACCATGGATTAGTGAGTCTGGTATATTTCATTAACAGACATGGCCAAGGACCACCTAATTTCACAGAAACAGGCCACTTAACTAACATGACAGATGACCAACCACAGATCTCCCCATAGCCTGTCAACAAACATGCAAGATTTTCTTGTTTACTCAGGACTAACTGCTTCAAATGAAAGTCTTTAATAACTTTTAAAGACAAGATTATGTGAACTGTTTTTTTGTTTTGTTTTTTTTCACTCCACTGGCTATATCTTGCTCAGAAAAACTCAAAACCAGTGAACGGAACTGTCTATATGTGGAAGTGATGAGAGACACATTCAAGATGCTAAAGCTTGTGGCCAGAAAAGTGTACAAAAGATATGAGATGCTCCAAAAGCCATGGGCAAAGTAGCTAAAGCTGGGTAAAAAAAACACAAAAAAAACCCAAAACATGATAATCCTTTGTGGCGTTCAAACCGGGTGCTTTATATGTGGTGTCTAGACAGACCTGTGCTCATTGAAGGCGCTGATCTCCCGTACAATGATGTCACTGTCCAGTACGCCCAGCAGAACGGCGACCTGCCTCAACAGCATGTCCCTTTGCCTGTGAGACACCTGAGACACAGCCACCTCCAGCACTAGCTCCACTAGGTCTCGCTCCCACACATCTGCCAACAAGCAAAAAGGAGAACTAGAAATTAATATTCTAGTCTTTGTCAACATACTCTCTATTCCCTGTATATCCAGAATATGAGGAATTACCACAAATCATCATTTTGAAATTTTTGTTTCTAGTACCAATAAAAGAAAAGATAAAAAAAAAAAAAAGACTAAGGGTAGAGGGGTAGATGCTGAACTGCAAATTTAAACTCGACAAACGTTCCACTCTAAAAAGAAACGTGTTAAAATGGACAAGACACTGATAAAACACTCTGGCTCCCAAATGGTGCAACAGAAAAGGTCGCAAGTTTGATTCCAGATAAAATATAACAAATGTAACTTTCACTTTCCTAGAAATTTTTTGCCTGATAAGGCTGAAGCATTTCGGTGTTTATTTTAAGCCAAGCCAACTATGGTCGTGCTGCATAACCGCAACTTCTCCCTAAAATGATTTTATTTTTTCAAATTTTTCAAACAGATTTAGAGCTTAATTTATAAATACCTTTGACTGTAGAAATCATGAAATCTTTCGACATAAGTATGCTTTGCATAAACATTTGATGACTGCCCCAACAACTGCCCACAGACCTCTGACATAAGTGCGTTTCGCTGAAATGAGTTTTCCGATCTTTCCTCAATACAAGAAAACTGTCCATAGTAATCAAGCACACACTCTGTATGTGTGCTACATAGGGATTAAGGTGAAAAATGCTATTCCATTAATATCAGCTTGCATTTTCATGGTAACTGCAGCTGCAACACGCCTCATCTTCAACCAGCCCAAGAGAACCCATGTCACACCTCTCTTCATCTCCCTCCACTGGCTTCCTGTAGCTGCCCGCATCAAATTCAAGGCCTTGATGCTCACCTACAAGACCTTGTCTGGAACAGCACCCTCCTACCTCAACTCTCTCCTGAAGGCTTATGTTCCCTCACGGAATCTGCGATCGATTAGCGACCGACGCTTAGTAGTTCCCACTCAGCGTGGCGCAAGGTCCCTTTCAAGAACATTCACACTAACTGTTCCTCAGTGGTGAAATGAACTTCCAATCTCAATCCTGACCACAGAATCTCTCACCATCTTCAAAAAACAGCTAAAGACCCACCTCTTCCGTGAACACCTAACCAACTCATTTATTTAAAAAAAAAATAAATAAATAAATAAATTTGCACTTACACCTCTACTCTGTGTACTTTGGTTCTTCTGGAACTCAATTAACGTATCTTGTATGGTAGCACTACTTGTATTGTTCTCTGCTTGATATATCGCTTTGCTTGTATTTTTCTCATTTGTAAGTGGCTTTGGATAAAAGCGTCTGCTAAATGAATAAATGTAAATGTAAATGTAATGTAACTTCTCGTGAATTGATTACAAGTAAACATTTTAAAGTAGTTCAGCCATTCATGACAAGACCAAACTCTTGCACTCCAACAGCCTCACACACCTTAACACACACCCTTACATACACACACATACACACACACACACACACACACACACACCTTTACAAACACCACCATACACCCACACCCACACCACCATACACCCACACAGTCTAACCTGGGTGCACTTCCACCGTGCCTGTGTCGCTGCTGCTTTGGCCCTTACTGTCTGTAACAGTCAGAGTGAAGCTGTACTTTCCTGCTACCAAGTTGCCAAGGAACAGCACGGCCTGGTGGTCAGAGTTATTCAGGACATCCTTCCAAAGATAAATCATATAAGAAATAAATGAGATTCACACCCAAAGCATTAGGTTCTTAGGCATACATTTTTGGATATAATAATCAGAGTTTTCACAAAAGAAGGAACCAACAATTTGGTGATATGAAAGAGATATGCAACTAAATATTAAATGTTATTTACTTTAAGACTTATCTGTTCCTACATTATTGCTCGCCTAAAAATTGGGTGGTCTGATACATATTCAATACAAGTTTAACTTGTATATACAAGTTTAAATCTCGTCTCATATCCATCTTTTGACCTCAAACCCAATTGTCTTTGGTGCATAGTACAAACGAATGAACTGGCCTTGCCGTTCCAATAGTTTCAGAATAGACTGTAACTAATATCGCTGGATTTGTTTATTGCTACTATTAACTGTACATTTTTTTATTGCTACTATTAACTGTACATGATACTACAAAATCTGTCACCTTGATATGCTAATGAATGAACACCAGAAGAGGGCAATAACTATCTCCTTCTACCTTTTCCCAATTATCAGTATCACAGGTATGACTGATGACTAATTCCTCATGTGCTTTTCCTATGAGCAGCACTCACCCCAGCTGCAGGACTGCTTCCATCCCGCTTCCAGAGGTAACTGTTCACTCCTTTATCATCAGAGGACTGGGAGCCATCCAACATTGCTGTACGGACAGGTAGGGTGACCGGGGGGCTGGACTGCACTTTGGCCACAGGTGGCTGGTCAAACTCTGATCTCAGGGAGAAGTAAAATACTTTAGAATAGTTTATTGCATGCTAAAATGTTAAAATGTAAGCAAACATTCAGAAGCTTAGAGGCAAATGGCCAGCAGGTGGTGTGGTTTTATCATATGAGCTACATACCCTCACGAGCGATCACAGTGACTGTATCTGAACTTTGCAGTTCCCGTTCATCCGTCACAGTCAGCTTGAAAGTATAAGTTCCCACCTGAAGCCCTGTTAATGTGGCAACTGGGCTATCTGAATTCTCTATCTTCACACCTTCTGGACCCCTGTGTCATCACACAATTATGTAATGAGGCCACAGATTCACGTACTGACACAACTGCTGTTGTATCACATGAATACCCATAGGTATTGTTGTGATGTGTTTGTAAACGTGAATAAAAGAGCATCGGACAAATATGGTACTGACTCGTTTTTTTCCCAGTGGTACTTGACAATTTTCTGGTCATCACTGCTCTTGCTGCCATCGAGGGTGGTGTGATCCACAGGAAGCGTCAGCTCCTTGTCTGGCCCTGCATCTGCTACCGGTGGCTTGTTATTCTCTAAGGACAGACAATCCACAGCACACATGCTCAGGTATAAACACCGCGGCTGGCTGACCCTTGGTTTTAAGCAGTGCTTCGTGGTATTCAGGATGTTTTGAGACACTCACCTGGCTGCACAATGACCGTGACCTGTGCTGTGTCCTGCTGTCCAGATGAATCAGTGACAGTGAGCTGGAAGGTGTAATCTCCCTCCTGCATAGCAGATAGCTGCAGAATGGGCGTCCGTACTCCCTACATGAAGGAATATATATATATATATTATTTATACAGGCATTAATATCTTCTAAGACATCCGAATGCTTATCTGCTAATTAATTAGGTTTCCTACTGTATAGCAAGACTTTTATACGCTACACCACCCCTTTCCATTGATTTTGCTGAGCAGTTGTATTTACAAGGATTCTATCTTAGTGGATAGGTTTATGAGTATAGATTGAGTACAGAAACAACTCAAGGGGTGAACATACAATTGATGTATTAATGTAATAAAAACAGGTTTCATTTCATTCTTCCATGGCTATAGTTATAAAAAGTGGGCATATTTAATACATTCAGGAAAGAAGATAGCCTTTAAACAAATATAATTTTCACTATTAATATCAAACAATATTGATTATTTTGTTACCCGTATTCTGACTGTAAAAAGCTATTGGTTTTGGATTAGATTGTGCAGTAGATATACCTAATAAAGAGGCTACCGTATGTAATAAAGTGTAATGTATGTAAATTTGTGGTTGTATCGATTGTGTGTATGACTTGCAATTTACACAAATGACAAAACCACAAATCTGCACAGGGTTTAATCAAGATACAATATGTATTATCATCAACAGAGTTCTAGGTTGTTGTTTTTTTAATAAATACTCTATTTATTGACTTTGCAACATCATTATAGACAAACAGATACAAGTATAACAATAACAAGGGGAAAAATAAATAAAGTACTAAAATAAAGTAAATAAGGTGAATAAATAAATAAAGAGGAAAGAAAAAAAAAAAAAAAAAAAAAAAAAAGAGTTGTAGTTTTTTTTTAACAGAAATTATTTCTGGAGAAAAGTCATGCCAAGTCCACTGTTCACCCAAAACTAATAGATACCAATCTACCTTTAACTTGTGCCATGTTTTTATATTTTTAGAAAATCAGATCTATAAGCATCACTCATTTTTTAAAATATATTATTTGTAAGGCAACTGCACACAGTACATCAAGAAAAACATCTTTTGCATATATATTTTTTTACCTGCATCTCCACCACCTTGCCCTTGCTCTCTGGGCTAAGGGACCATTCATAAGCCAAAGGCTCATGGTCATCTGTGCTCTGGTTGCCATAGAGAGTAATGGAGTTGTGTGGGAGGGTGATGACCTGGTTGGGTCCGGCGTTAGCTACAGGCCGGTAGTCCATCGCCTTGTTGACTGACAGCATAGCTTGGGTTGAGTTTTGAGCACCATCTGAGTCAGTCACTGTGAGGCTACAAACATATAAGAATAAAGCAGTACAATAAACAGTGCAAGGAGCATTCAAGGAGAAATATCAAACAGTTGTAGATTAAAAAGCTTTTTTGCCAAGACGTTATAAAAAGATGCAGAAAACAAGCTGGTTAGCCATGTATGCAAAAGGCCTGACTAATACAGTCTAATAGTGTTGTATACAAAGCTAAAAAAAAATTAATAACAGACTTCTAGTAGGTACACAATTAGAACCAGTCTGTGTCTGCTTTAGTTTCATCGGCCTGGTGAGGATACATGTAATCTTGTGACTTCATCAACAGTAATGGTATTGTCAAACATTTAAAGGAGCTTAATAAAGTATTCATTCACATTTCAAACAGCAATCCTGTCACATGAAATTGCTGGACTAGAGTTAATATACAACTCACAATAGTCATTATTGTTGGTAACTGATAATACGTCCTTGGTAGCTATAGGCAATTTTCTGCTCTACATAACCCTCTTCTGCAAAATGAGAGACAAGCAGAGGGTACAAGTGTGGCTGGAAAGCTTCTGAAATTACAGTGAAACTTTACAGTGTTTCTAGTGAGTTTTAATCTGGTGTAATCTGAACCCAAACACCTTGGGTTCCTCTTCTTTATTCTGTAAAGTTGATAAGCGATATAGCAAACAACCCAATCACATTGGCTACAAGTTCTTACGTCTGGCATCAGATTACCTGGCATCGGTGTCTCCAGGTACCAAGTTAAATTTAATACTTTTCTTCTCTCTTTAAATGCCACTTCAATTATAATTTAAGGCCAGATTTGCAATGATGATATACCAACATATAAAAACAACACATTTACACATATCCCTGAAAAGGATAAGCGGTATGGAGGATGGATGGATTTACACATATTTATAAAAGAACCAATATAAAAGCAAGGCTTAACAGCTGCTTGTCTTTATTACAACACCTTGTCCAAGCAACAACAATAGGTGGTGCACCTTTTTTTGAATGAATGCCCCTTTTCGTTATATACAGTATTGTTGAGCCTCCAAAAATGATGATGAACTCATCAATTAGGCAGAGAAAAGAGGAGTGACATGTGAACCTTCCACTAGACATTAGAAGGAAGGAGGCAGCTGCTCACATATACAAAAGCTTGTTAAAGATCCCATAAGAATCAGTTAGCTGAGTGGTTTTCAAAGTGGGGGCCGCCAGGGGGCACCCGGGGGGGCCTAACGATTTGGTGTGAAAAATAAATAAATACATGATTTTTTCTTTCTCACTCTCAGACAACCACACGCACACACAATCAATTCCTATTGTCATGTAATGTAAAGATGTAAGATGTAATTATTAATAAAAAAGCGGGATATATTCAGAAGTCTGTATTTTTAATGTGTTTTAAAGACATCTTGCAAAAGGGGGGCCTCGGTTAAATGTTAATGCCATTCGGGGGGCCTTGCCCTGGAAAAGTTTGGGAACCACTGAGTTAGCTTATGTTATCTGCAATACTTATAAATAAAATATGTAGTATTTAATGAATTAGGGTTCATTCTGACCGTGCTGATGCGATTTTCATGTGTGCTTCATTGCTGCTTTTATTAGAATAAAGACAGAAGTTTTACCTGAAGGTGTAGTTGCCAGGGACGAGACTTGTAAGTTTGAGAATGGCTGTATCTGCCGAGACCTTCTCCTCTCGGAGCGGCCCCTTCACCTCTTCCCAGTGCCATGCCACTATTTTATCATCGTCAGTGCTCTCTGGTGGATATAGATTATATATAAATTCCATATACTGCATATATATATATATAAACTATTCCACTTAAAGATTATAACACAGTTTTATACTGTCTAACAACAATTATAACATATTAAGGATGTTCAATGAGTGCTACAAAGTGCTACAAATTGTGCTACGAAGCTTTTAAAGAAAATGAAGGCATAAAATCAAGCCAAACATTTATGCATTTGTGGTTTGTATTTAAGGCATGTTCAATTTAGCATTTCTCTACCAGAAAAGGTGGAAATTGTATATTTTATCAGTTTAAAAATAGTGTCCAAAGATTTTTAACTAGCATCGCAGTACAATTCTCAAGATCCTCCAGTAAACCTGTGTAAAATATAGCATATGCCACATGGGTACTGGAGTAGTCATTTTAATATCTGTATTAAATTGTTAATGCATCTGTACTATATTCCATATTAAAGCTGAATTGCTTCTGGTCCAGATTATTTATTGTTGCTGGCTTGAAAAGATGAAGACTTTTAAATGACTATTAAAAATGTATAAAATGCAGGTCTTTGAAGCAGCTTATAGCACATATACCATTTAGTAGATGGTCACATTATTGTTACACATAAAACCTGACACACTGGACTGTTTAAGACTAGATACGCGTATAGCATTTGAATAATCTAAATTATTCAACAACCAGTTTATGTAGAGGGAAATTTACACCAAAAACAGGGAAATTTACACCAGTTGTCACTAAAATGAAAAAAGTAAAAGTGTAAAAGTGTAACTGTTCAAAATGCTTCTCACTTTGCCGGTCAGTGACAGATTTTTGGTTCACACGTCTGACTTGAAAATGCCATACAGAAATATATTGCCCAGAAATGGAAGCTTAATGTAAGGTATTTACATTAAAAATATTTATTACACAATTTTTCCACATGCAAGACACCACTGTACAGGAAATCAATCATAAAAACCAAGAGGGACTATATTTATATTTCTAAGTAGTATTACCACCAATTACAGTGTTGCCTGTTCAGTTGAAGCACAAGTCTCCAATGTATTCATAAAGTAACCAATCACTGGCCACAACCCCAGAGATTTTGATTACAAATCTTTTTATTTTTACTTTTATATCACATTCATTTCTATTCCAAGTATTAATAATCATTTCTAAGTATTAATAAAAGGCTATTTAAACAGTGTTGTTTCCACAAGAGCAAAAACTGATACTCACGACTGCCATCAATCACAGTGGAGCTTGTTGGTAAGGAGATCTCCTGGTACTTTGGTGAAACTACAGCAACAGGTGGCTTATTCACTCTTGGCTCTGTGGAAAGATGTTACAAAACATACAAATTACCTTACGTGACTTAAGTGAAAGTGAAGTCTAATAAAAAATATTTTATATAATAGCTTAATGAAGAAACTGATTTCTAAAAATATCACTTAAGCCCTAGTCACAGTGTCAGTTTCTCATGGTGGTGTCTCATCTAGACAGTATTTCCTTTTCTACAATGACAATCAATTCATACCGGTTGTAGATATCATTATAACTAACACTTTTCCGAGAAGACGCTCTTCAGGTTGTTTTCCTTTTTATTCTAATGGGCTCAAAGGGAAGATACAATGAAGTCGATTGTCACGATCTCACCGGCAGATGGCGCTGCGGCTTTATTACGGAGATTACGGAAGGAACTGTTTCCTATGGACACGTGCCTTTGTTTTGGTTTTGTTCTCTTCCTGTTTAAGCATTGGCTGATGTTCGAGGGTGTGTCATTATTGGTCCCAGCTGTCTATGTTCAAGCGTGATTATGTTTGTTATTTAAAGCCCTCGTGTTGCTGTGCACTTTGCGCAGTATTCATTGAAGAAGTGAATGTAGTGGTGAATGCGTTAAGTATGCTAAGCGGTCTTGTTTTTGTGTCCGGTTTCTGTTCCATGCCTCGAATCCAGTTTTATATTTAACCTTGATTATCTCTTCCAGTCTAGACCGCGCTTCCTGTTTATTGACTTCAGTTTGAGAACAAAGACGTTGATCTGCGATTGCTTCTGCTTCCACTCCTGTTTCGTAACATCGATGTAACCATAGCAACTACATTTTAAAGACTTTCAAAGCATCCAACATGAATTTAGACCATAATTAAATTTTTCCCTGAGCTACGCTTGATACAAACTAAAAATGCTTCAGAAACATTGCTGATGCAAATTGGCCTGGTGTCTTGCTGATCACACAAGTAACTGTTTTTTCGCCATGTCAAAGAGTTGTATTTGGCAACCAAACAAATAGTCACCTGGTTTAACTGTAACATTGACATAGCCTTCACCATGTGCACCATCACCATCCACGATCACCTCAAACTCATACAGACCCACAGTCAGCTGAGGAGAAAATAAATAAATAAATAAATAAAAATCACTGCTTTGATTTCTTTGTATTGGAATATTTGTCTGAATGAATGAACTAATTCTTTTTAACCTTGCTCAGTTTGAGTGTGCCACTATGTTTCCCTTCCATTTCTCCACTGTAGTCTTTAGGGTGCGTCCTCAAACGCCAATCAAACGCATAGCTAGTCCCTAAATGCAGAAAAAAAATCCCACGTCATTCTACTATTTAATGAAGACACCATCATTACAGTGGAGCACACAAGTGATTCAATTGCTATAAGTTACCTGGAGGGGGTTCTGGCACTACAAAAGCGTTCAACTCCACTTCACTGCGTGGAAGAGTGACCTCCACATTGTTGCCCGCAGATACCACCAGCTCCTTCACTGCTGTGGAAACAAATCAGGATCTCTATAGATTAAGAAAACAAGTGAAATGCAATGTAAAATTATATAGTCTGCACATCACCCCAGTTAGACGAATGAAATCGGACCCTGATTTGTCTGAAACCTGAGTCAACTGAGAGTGACATTTTACTACTGTATTTTTGGTGGCACTTACTAGAACTAGAAGATACGACCATATCACACCAATATTATCAGTACTGCATTGGCTCTCAGTGAAATCTCGCATTAACTATAAAATACTATTATTAACCTATAAAGCACTAAACGGTCTCGCGCCACAATATCTAAGCGACCTTTTGGTTTTATATGATCCGCCATGCCTACTCAGATCAAAAGATGCAGGCTATTTGACAGTACCTCGAATAGTGCGTACCTACAGTACCTCGAATAGACAGTACCTACCCATGTTAATGGTCATTAAACCTGAAAGGTCCTTTAAATGGTGACAGAATAAAGTATCATTGCGGAAAATAGAACAAATATTCTGTGAAAACACCAGCCTTTTCTGTAAGAAATGAATAATATAAAACTTATTCGTCCACAACCTAGAGGACTGTTAGAAAATCTTTTGATGATGTAGAAAATATAAAATATGAAATTGATGAGGATGAGAATAAAAGGTGCCATCACACTGCTACAGCTATATCTTGTTTCAAGCGCTTGGGTGAGTTGCCATAAGACACACACACACACACACACACACACACACACACACACACACACACAAGGTCAGATAGCAAAGTCTGTCAGTTTATTCAAAAAGACGAGAGTATATACACTACCAGTCAAAGGTAGAGACATACTCAATCTTTACCGACCCCCCCCCCCCCCCACCCCCTTACACACACACACACACACACATTTTATAATAATAATAAAGTCATTAAAACTCTGGAGTAACACAAATGGAACTATGGGAATTATGTTGTGATAAAAAATCAACCCAAAATAAATAAAAATAACTTCATATTTTAGCATCTTCAAAGTAGATGCCCTTTTCACCTAGAATTTCCAGAAATGTATTCTTGGCATTTTCTCAAACGATTACTTGAGGAATCCCCCCGAGATGCTTTTTAAACAGTATTAAAGGAGTTCCCATCTATGCTCTACACTTATCGGCTGCTTTTCGGAATATTTCACTCAAGTGTCTCCAAACTTTTGACAATAGTCAGATATTGTATATCAGACAATAGTTTTAATTCTTATTGGTTAGACCCAAATCATCAGACAGTCATGTGCCTCAGCAACAGTGTGCTCATCAGTCAAGGTAAAATACAGCAGGGCCATGAATGCAGAAGTAGCATGTTATTGCAAGATAAGAGAAACTAAGAAAGAAAGACATATTACTGTGATATGGACACAAGAAAAGGTTACAGTGTTCTCAAGAGAGAGAGAGAGAACTTGGATAAACTCTTGATCTTAAGTAAGAGAGCGTGCCATGGTGAAAGGCAGCTTAAAGCCTCCACAGACTTAGTCCTTCCACCCCAAAGGAATAGCAATATACGCATAATTACTAAAAGAGGCGCTGTGCGTTAAGAGGCATACACTCGAGAATATACACATGGAGCGAAAATAAAAACTAATAGCATGAACATGACAACTGGTAACACAGTGTGTATGATCCAATATCCCCATCCTCCCCAGAAGGTAGAGAACCAGGAAAACCATGAATCATCTGCTTAAGGAGGAGTAGCTATGGACTCGCGCATATGGTATATGAGATTGGTAATGCTAGCGTAGTTATTAGGAATGTAGAAGCAGCGAGAGGTATTTAGGATTTTGCAGACCCCACTATTCTCAGCAGTGAGAATATCTAGAATCAGACAGTTCTGGATAACGACTTCACTAAATTTTATAAGTTCCTTGTTAATCAAAGTTAATACTTCCACAGTATCATTAGCCAAACTCAAAAGCATGTAAGTTAACCCACTGATCTTATTCAACGTGGCTGTTGTACCCCCTCCTAGAAAATAGACCAGCCAATGTTAGCACCAGGAGTGGTCCACGGGTATATATGATAGCAGGATATGTTTTGACATCTTTAAAAATTGGCCAGATTAAGGTACCTCAGAAGGCAGCATTCTTTGCAAACCTCTGATTTGGACACATCCTGCTTCTGAATACAATCTTAGTGGGCAGAATTTAAACCCATACCCAGTAGATCAAAAATGCCCAAGGAAGTTTCCTCCTGCAGAGTAAGGCCTTACAGTTTTACAAAATATAAGGCCCTTTTCCCTCCTACATAGCAGATGGTGCCACCTGGACTTAGTTACTATTTTCTTTACAAAATATGCTTGGCATTTTTACATTATTATTATGTTATTATTATATTATAGTATCGCTATGGCCTCAAACCTCTGTTTAAAAGATATTAAATAAAAGAAAGTCACATAGTTTTAACAAAATGGACCAATTATTTGATATTACATCACATTAATTTATGACTAAGACAGATGCATCACAACAAATACTGACAGTATAGTCCCAGTACAAATTCTTGTTGTTTTTATTGGCTGCACTAACAACAAATTAAACTCAATGTAACGATGTGTCTCATACCGGGTGGAGTTCCTGCTGGGGTGGAAGAATGAGGTGACCCAGAACTGCTATTGGAAGATGAATGATCCATATTGTCTTCTGGCACTGTTGAATTCTGCCATGATGATGAAGCTGCCTCCTCTCCACTGCCGTTGACAGGCTCATTCATCACTTTATTGGCTGACTCAGATAATGCAATCCCACCGACTGCACTTGATGGTGTTGTACTGAAGGGCTCAGGTCCCAATTCATCCTAGAATAAAGCCAAAGAACTTAAACCCATAACTTGTGTAAGTCCTAACAACCATATTCTGTATTGTGTTAAACATAGAATTCAAGCATAAAATAAGAGACTTTTCAATGTACATTATAAAATAAAAATATATAAAACAGCACATATGTGGGAATTCCTTCAGGAAGAAATGGAGCAGTTATTTGGCGTTTTTGGGGGACTCTCGAGGAGGGGCGGTGGAGAGTATAATTTAGAGTTTAGTCTATGATTATACTTGTTTATTGTATTTTCCTTTTTTTTTTTGTGGGTATTTTTTTTATTATTTTTTTTTTTTTGGATATGTGAGTTTATATTCTATTGACCACAGGGGTGTTCGTGGGGGGACCAGGGTGGGGTGGGAGGTTGGTAGGGGGAGGGGTTATAGTGGGGATTTATGTTAAAATAGTTTGATATGTTGTTTGTCTCTTTGTGTTAACTTGTGAATCAATAAAAGTGTTAATTACAAAATGCAAAAAAAAAAAAAAAAAAAAAAAAAAAAAATAGCACATACGTGATTGCTGGATTTATGACCAGGCCCTCCACTATCAGCAACCCATGCCTGCCGTGGGATTCTTCCTTTCTTTGACTTGCTCTTGTCGAGCAGCTGCAGGATGCCCAAAGAATTGATGTGAGTCAGTGGCAGCGCAGAGATTTCACAGCCATTGGGCCGAGCGCACTTCAGCAGGACACAGTAGCCTCCGAGGCTCCACACTGCACTGCACGAGGGCTCCAGGCAGCACGATTCCCAACACTGAGTGCCACCTTCATCCACAGCCAGTGGCTGCCAGCCTAGCCCAATCACACTGCTGCAGGGGATCCCCAACACACCACCTGACACCCTGCACATACTCGCTACCACCCCTGCAAGATGGAGAGAGAAGCAGAAAAAAAACTTATATCTATTGTAAACAATGGTGGAATTATTGGCACCATTGGTACATACAGTGTGAGCAAAAAGTCCATGTCGTTGTTGCTGATGTTCCTTACCCATTTCTTAAAATGGTCTCTGCTGCTTATCTGCATAAACTTACAGTGAAAAAGAGAAATTTAATCCTTTCTGTGAGATTATTCATTAAAAAAAAAGGCAGATCTGAAACCTGTTCACACTAGATCACTTCTGGTGCTATCTACCCTTGGGTATTTAATGGGGTTTAGGTTAGGAGACTGGGATAGTCTTTTTGTCTTTTTTAGCCTAGGCCATCTTTATGTAGAGCAACAATTCTTTTTTTCAGATCCTCAGAGAGTTCTTTGCCATGAGGTGCCATATTGAACTTCCAGTGACCAGTATGAGGGAGTGTGAGAGCGATGACACCAAATTTAACACAGTTGCTCCCCATTCACACCTGAGACCTTGTAACACTAACAAGTCACATGACACCAGGGAGGGAAAATGGCTAATTGGGCCCAATTTGGACATTTTCACTTAGGGGTGTACTCACTTTTGTTGCCAGCGGTTTAGACATTAATGGCTGTGTGTTGAGTTATTTTGAGGGGATGGCAAATTTACACTGTTACACAAGCTGTACACTCACTACTTTACATTGTAGCAAAGTGTCATTTCTTCAGTGTTGTCACATGAAAAGATATAATCAAATATTTACAAAAATGTGAGGGGTGTACTCACTTTTGTGAGATACTGTATATATATATATATATATATATATATATAAAAAGGTCAGACAATAAAGAAACCGGTGGACTAAGACATAGTCTGGCACTGTATGAACTGTAAACACTGAAGGCCAGGAAGGGGGAAATGAGAATTTTCCATTTCATAACAGGAGCTGCTTGTAACCTTTATCACAGAGCACTTACAGCTTAGTTTTGTTCACTTAGCTACAATTAGTAACTAGTTTCCTTCCCAAAAAAGACAGGATGTGACTCTGCAGCATGTTCTCAAATTCTTTATTCCTCTGCCTCCAAAACAAACTGCTTACACACACACACACACACACACACACACACACACACACACACACACACACACACACACACACACACACACCACAGTACTGAAACAAGCTGCATGCAGCATATTATGGGATAGCTATTACAGACACATTGATGGCAGATGAAGGCCCTGGGGATTTTATTTAGAGATGGGACACACTGCAAGTCTGTTTTCCAATTCCCCCTCTGTGTGAAAGCTTCCTTCTCATGCACAAAGCTACTATTGTCCTTCCTGCATTGAACTCCTCAGCCCGAGTACCATCAGTAGTTGTGACTGTAACAACCATTCAAGCACATCTAAAATCAGCAACAATATAATACTAGATAAGAAAATGTAATTACTTGCAATAAACCAGTTCAGACTGAGCTGAATCTTTTCTGAGGTGACCTGCAATATACACTCCTAAATAAACCTCTGGTTAGTCTGATTTCAACTTTTTTCTTTTTTGTTTTTTTTTTACATCACCTCTAACGGTGATTTACTATAATTGCCACAATCTTTAAATGAGTGACATCTCTGCTGGAACCATGGAAACACAGCACATGTTGTCTCTCTCCTTCTTTCTCTCAGACAAATAGTATGTATAGTATTAATGTGAAGAGTGATGCAGGTGGGGATATCACTTCAGCTCAGCCAGATTATTGTGGACAGAGGGACAGATTATTGGTCCTGTTTAATAGGGTTGTGGGGAGTTCTTGCTGACTAGCGGATGCTCTGTAGTTAACAAGCTAGTGTTAGTTAACGCGAATTTACATGAGCAAGTCAGCACTAATCCACGCTCTCTGATAACCACGAGTCATACAGTTACACCAGAAACTGAATTCTCTTCAGCAGGCTGAGCTGCTTTAGTGTCCCTATTCTACATAAAACACAAATAAAATTTCTTTGGCTTGGTTTATTATTTAAGTCAACCATTCAGCCAACTTTATGTATGAAGGAATACCAAGTAAAACACAGCACTATTACATGGCTTACAAAAAAACTGAACAGGAAGAACAACTAAATTAGGATATACAATATACAGGGTTGTGAAAAAATATTTCTTTTGTTTTTGTGTATAACGCATACTAAATTGTTTCAGAAATTAAAACAAAATCTAAGATAAAACAAAGGCAACCTGAATAAACACAAAATACAGTTTTTAAATGATAATGTTATTTATTGAAGCAAAAAAGTTATCCAATACCAACTGGGCCTGTGTGAAAATCTATTTGTCCCCGTTGTTGCTAATTTCCCAAATCTATGAAACTGCATTCATAATGAGGTTCAGCTGTACTAGATGCAACCAGGCCTGATTACTGCAAACCCAGTTCAATCAAATCAACACTTAAATAGAACTTTTTCAACAGCATGAAGTTGGTTAAAAGGTCTTACTCAGTAACACACTATGCCAAAATTTAAAGAAATTCCAGAAATGATGAGGAAGAAGGTGGTTGAAATACATCAGTCTGGGAAGGGTTACAAAGCTATTTCAAAGGCTCTGGGACTCCAAAGAACCACAGTGAGAGCCATTATCTCCAAATGGAAGAACTCAGCACAGTAGTGTTCCTTCCCAGAAGTGGCAGACCTTCCAAACTTCCTCCGAGAGCACAGCAACTACTCATCCAGCAAGTCACAAAAGACCCAAGGACAACACCAAAGGAACTACAGGCCTCTCTTGCATCAATAAAGGTCACTGGTCATGACTCCACTATCAGAAAGACACTAGGCAAAAATGGCATCCATGGAAGAGTGGCGAGGTGAAAACCACTGCTAACTCAGAAGAACATTAAGGCTCATCTGAATTTTGCCAAAACACACCTTGATGATCCTCAAACCTTATGAGAGAATGTTCTTTGAAAGATGGTCAATTAAGTCAAAAGTGGAACTGTTTGGAAGATAGGGGTCCCGTTACATCTGGCGTAAACCAAATACAGCTTCCCACAAAGAGATCATCATACCTACGGTCAAGCATGGTGGTGGAAGTGTGATGGTGTGGGGATGCTTCGCTGCTTCAGGGTCTGGGCAACTTGAAGTAATTGAGGGAAACATGAATTCTGCTCTCTACCAGAAAATCCAAAAGGAGAAGGTCCGGTCTTCAGTCCGCATGAAACTCAAGCGCAACTGGATTATGCAGCAAGACAATAGCTGCATTTACATGGACAACAATAATCCACTCTTAATCCGATTAAGACCATACTCTAATTATGAAACTACCATGTAAACAGCAATTTTTACTTACCTTAATCTAATTAAGGTCATAATCGAAGTAAGCAATAATCTAATTAAGACAGGTGGAGTACTCCTGTTTTAGTCGCATTATGGACGTGTAGTAGTGACATGTAAACACCTTAATCACATTATGAACGTCGTGTGGGAGTTTTCACCGCATTTTGCAACAGGACACGATCACACACGGCAGTTTTACGGCGAACAAGAGAGTTCGGCTGTGTCCCAAATTGCATACTTTCCTACTATAGGCCTGTAGTGGGGAAAAATACATGTATCTCGTCTACTATATAGACGGTAACTACGCGATTTGGGACACACCCACCGCTTCAAGCAGTTGTCTATTAGCACGTATAGCATGACAAATAATTAACTGCACTTAAAGCGTTCGTAAAAAAAATAAATAAAAACACCCAAAACTGTATACGGTACCATAACGAAGACGAACTGTATGTTGATACGTAAAATTCTGGAGGGACATCGGATGGCGTGGCGCGGTGACGTAATGACGCGGGCTGTTAATCTAATTATGTTCTAAAACATGTAAAACGGGAACATGACAGGTGTATTCTAAAAGCGACTCATGTAAACACCTTAATCACATTATTATCTTACTCAGATTAAGGTCAATAATTAGATCACTGCTGTCCATGTAAACGTAGTCAATGATCCAAAGCATAGGAGTAAATCCTAGAAGTAAGTGAAAGACTGATCTCCAGTTATTGGATACATTTGGTTGCAGTTATTGCTGCAAAAGGTGGCACAACCAGGTTCCAAGCTTAAGGGGGCAATTAGTTTATCACATGGGTGATAGGGGTTGGATAACTTTTTTTTCTAATAAAATATTTGAAAATAAAAACTGTATTGTGTGTTTACTCAGGTGGCCTTTATGGTGTATTTCATTTGAGGATCTAAAACTATTTAGTACGAGATATACACAAAAACAGAAGAAATACCTTTTCACAGCTCTGTACAATGTTGACTGTGCACAAAAATACAATATAAGGTATATGGTATCAGTAGTTCATTCTCTTAAAAAAGACAATATGTACTGTATCTTTTTTCCCACATTTTTAAATTTTTGTGCTTCAAAATAACCGTTATAAGATCATGATTCATCTTGTAGCTGATTGGTTTGATTCAATGCTTCAAAGTATTCATTTGAGAATTTTTTTTGAAAAACAAAATGAATGCCAAATTTACTTTCTAAACGACAAATGTGTCACTGAAAAAAGTGGCCAGTATAGAAAAGGAGGCTAGGATGTCCATTTAAAGCTAGGTTAAAAACCTAGCGGCGGCTGTGGCTCAGGTGGTAGAGCGGGTTGTCCACTAATCGTAGGGTTGGCGGTTCGATTCCTGGCCCACGTGACTCCACATGCCGAAGTGTCCTTGGGCAAGACACTGAACCCCAAGTTGCTCCCGATGGCAAGTTAGCGTCTTGCATGGCAGCTCTGCTGCCACTGGCGTGTGTGTGAATGGGTGAGTGAGACACAGTGTAAAGCGCTTTGGATAAAAGCGCTATATAAGTGTGTCATAAAAAAACAACATATGGCATGATATTCATAATAGACTTTATATAAATTTGCCACATTAATTAAGGCTGCATGAACCATGTTAACACCACATACATATAATCATCTGCAAATAAAATCTACATAAGTGAATGCAGCTTACCAGCAGGAGGGGAGAGGCAGAACAAACAGCCAAGAGCCATGAGGAAGAGCTGACTAGATCTAGTCCACTGTGGCAAACCACCGATCTGTATTCTTTCTATTGCATGCAGCATCTTGACACTAAGACCAAGGATCAAGATGTAGGAGTAAATCAATTTCACAGGATAAATATGACACAATTTGGCCATTTGGCCAAAATAGAAAAATGGGAAGTTATGTGCAACAATAGTAGTTATTATACTGAAGGTACCTTTCTCCAAGTGGAAGACAGAAAATGGAGGATGGTGGGAGGAACAGGGTAAGAAGTGAAAAGGCGTCCACACCAGCACCTTGAGGGACCACAGCAGCATTGCACTCCTACACTGGGAGCTTTCAGAAATATCTGAAACAAGCATATGTAGGAAAAACAATCCATTATAAGTTGTGTTCATAAGGATATAGTGAATCACTGGAAGTAAAACAACCCTGTGTTGTGATAAATGATAATGCTGGGATCTAGACATACAAAAAACAGCTGCCAAGTCTAATGCAGACCTGGTTAGTTAAATGATAACCAAGTGAAGTTTGTTTGCCCAGCATACAGTGTTGCTTCGGGAGATCTACACTGTGTTACAACTTCTCCTGCACCTTGGTTGAAAATTGCACAAGTTTTAAAACATAAAAAGAGAAACTTTACAAACGAACTCACATCAGAGTGCTGCTATGAACAATTAAGCCACAAATCCACGTTTGCATGTAAAACAGCATGGAACAGAAAATTGGACATTTGCAAATACATGAAGAACAAATGAAAAAAGAACTTCTGAAGCCTTTCATTCGCTTCCTACTCTGCAGGATGTGGCTATGTCATTAGATTAGAATCTCATCTTTATTTTTTCACCCACGCAATACAAGGAAAAATGTAATAAAACACACTTCATGTCTTGTTGAGGTAACTTTCAAAATTTGAAACATGTTTAAAATCTGACTCACAGTCAAGCAACTTGTCTCTAAAATGTTTTAATTTTACCAACGAATTTTGATGAACATCATGTACATCATATTATACCACAGCACAATTGAGCTCTCAAATAAGAAGGCACTGATTAATTTTCTACAATAGCAACAATGAGTATATATGAAGCTTTAAAATAAATTATAGGTTCATATTAATGCACTCGCTCTAATACAATCTAATATGGTGAGGGAACAACTATCTATAGCTGCTAAAACACAAGTAATAAGAGGATCTAACTTGTTTCAACGACAATCGATAGCATTAAATGCAACTATAAGCGGTTAAAAAATGTGACTTTATTATTAAATTGAAAAAATGTACAATTGTAATCAGTGGAAGACTGCTGTGGTATACGAGGAATAAAATACTTTGTGCTTAGTTGTTATAGGAAAATAATCCAGTTTGGAGTGGTAACGGTATCCCACCATCCAGGGTGGATCATTTTCCTGTAATGGCATGGCCCACTGTATGTTATTCCTTACTTAATAAACAAAGACAGGGCAAAGAAATATAAGAGATTAATTACGCACATAAATGGTTTCTGTGTAACTGTGTATAACAGTTCAATCAATCAATCAGTGCAACTCAAGAGTGTCTCTTATTATCAAAAGAAAGCATTTATGTGACTTATTATGTGACTGTTTGAACAAAGCCAAGATGATAATTTTGCAGAAGTGGAAACAGTACATGCTATTTAGGAGTTTGTATACATTTACACAAAATAATATATAACATTTAATAATAAACTAGGAAAAGTGCTGGCAATGCTACAAAATGGTTTGAATCTACACTTTAACAAGGGAACTGGATTCAAGATGGACTCATGGTGGCACAGCGGATAATGTAGCCTGCTCACAGCTCCTGGGTCCTTGTTTCATTCCTGAGCCTATGTTACTGACTCTGGGGAGTTCTGCATGTTCTACTCGTGTTCACATACTCTATATGTTTCTGGACACTGGACCACTGCAACTATATTTGCTTTTTAAACATCCCATTCCAGATTTACTCCTTTTGCTGTTATAAAAACCTCCACTCTTCTGGGAAAGCTTTCCACTAGATTTTGGAACATGGCTGTGGGGATTTGCTCATTCAGCTACAACAGCATTAGTGAGGTCAGGCACTGATGTCATGTGTGGAGGCCTGGGGTGCATTCAACCTTACAGTTCATCCCAAAGGTGTTCAGTGGGGCTGTGCAGGACACTCAAGTTTCTCTCCTCCTCCAAACTTGGAAACCATGTCTTCATGGACCTCACTTTGTGCACAGGGGCATTGTCATGCTGGAACAGGTTTGGGCCTCTTAATTCTAGTGAAGGGAAATCTTAACACTACAGCATACAAAGACATTCTGTACAATTGTATGCTTCCAAACTTTGTGGCTATAGTTTGGGGAAGAACCCACATTATGAAGGTGATGGTGAGGTGTCCACATACTTTTGACCATAGTGTAAATGTACTCCAGGATCTATTAGAAAATACTAAGCTAAATTGCCCCAGGTGTGAACGAGGGTGTGTGCATAGTGCCCTGTGATGGACTGGTTGCAGTCCCACTTTATGGCTATAGGCTGGGATACACTCTGGATCCACTGTGACCCTGACCAAGGTAGTGCAACACCTCAAAAGGGTTTCCCTTATGGTACACACTTTCCCAGTAGTGCCTCATGTTTCTGAACAGTGATACACCTCGAAGAGTAATACTGTGCACATGGACCATCTGAGAGATTAAAATACCCAACATCTGAAGCATGAAACTGCAGATATACTGTACGCTTGACAAGAACAGACAACATCAGTGTCTTTTAAACCTACTGCATTCATAGGCAAAACCAGATTTTACTGCGTAATATCTAAATGTTGACTGGCAGCACTGTGTAAGATACATGCATACAGCTAATATATCCATGCATAAGACATTACACTGCAGGTGTATGCGTATGTAAATGGAGGTTTTCTGAAACTGAAGTCCAATAATCAGACGGTTGTGCTTCACGGGAAACAGTGTGTACAGAAAAACTGGCTTAGACAGTTTCAAGGTAAAGCTGATCACAGCAGCGGGTTAAAGCTAACGGCGTAATGCAAAAGCGGAGAAGAGATCCGTCTTGGCAAACTGTACATCCCAATCCCTTCCCATCCATCCCAGAATGGGTTAGAAAGTCTACATCCTGCTCTTTTTGAGAACTGAGTCATCTACAGACCACTTTCCTCTGCATAATAAACACAATAATGATCACTGATCAGGTTAAGGGGAACAATTTTGTGCTGATTAACAAGTAAGGATGTGTTAAAAACACTGACAGAGTGAAATAGTGAGCCATGTTTTAACATTAAACATATTATCATTATTATTTTTACATTTGATCTATTATTATTATTATTATTATTATTATTATTATTATTATTATTATTAAAAGTATAACAAATTCTAAGTGTGTTAAAAATGGTTGACCTCATATAAATAAAACCTTCGTATGCAGGTGATCATGGAAAGTTACAGAGTAAAATGTAGACTAGTAATAAATAAATAAATAAATAAATAAATAAACAACCATTGTCAACACAGATTTTGAGGTCTTTCGTTATTTCACAACATCCTGAACCACACATATGATCTGTCACAATAATCCGAACAGATCCTGGTTGCTAACAACAGCTGTTTGGTCCAAGACTACAAACACCTAAATGCGCAGGTAAATATGATAAACCATCATCATTCACACAGTCAAATCACATTATTTCTCATCATAACCTGGTGAAAGAGTGTCCCTCACCTCTTCAGTGAGATCGCTAATACCGGTAACGATTCCGTGCCATTTGTGCTGCAGGTTTAACCGATGCCTGTGTGCGTACCGACGTCACGCATTTCTCCTGCACCGTCACACGGAAATACACACAGCGCATAGAGGAATCTACTTCCGCCCTCACCGACACCTGCTGCAATACCCGTATTTTAGCTTATGTATCTTAGCAAATTGCCAGAAGTGTTAAGCAAGATTTTTTCAGAAATTTCACATTTATTTATTAGAAACAAATGTAAGTCAGTTAATTTAAACAAACTCGTATGAGAATGTAGTCCACGGTGTTGTCCACCAGTGTAGTCCACCAGTTTTAAAACGCGGTTTAATATTTTACACTCTTTATCCCATTCAGTGTCATGTTCCTTATATAACAGAATTTTCTGTGCATTTTCACAATCAAATTTTAAACTCTTAAAAAATCGTTTGCAGGAAACACTTCTCTCAAACATGTCATGTTTTCTGGGTTTGGAGCGCCCCCTAATGACACATGGTGGTATTTTCATGTCTCAAGGGTTCTCGAGCCATTTGCAACCTGGGCTTTTTAAAATGTTATTTATTTATTTATTTATTAGGACTTTATTACTCCATAGCTTTCCACTCACAGAATCCAAACCTCCATCCATTCATTTTCCATACCGCTTATCCTACACAGGGTCGCAGGGAGCTTGGAGCATATCCCAGGGAAACCCGGGGCACAAGGCGTGGGACACTATGGACAGGGTGCCCACCCATTGCAGGGCACATTCATACACTATAGACAATCTGTAAATGCAAATCAACCTACAATACATGTCTTTAAACTGGAGGAGGAAACCAGAGTATGTGGAGGAAAACCCCACAGCACAGGCAGAACGTGCAAACTCTGCCCACATAGGGTGGAGGTGGGATTTGAGCCCCCAGCCCCGGAGTTTGAGGCAAATGTGCTGTGTGTAATGGTTTTCTCAATTTTGTAGAAAATGACAATTAGACTGAAGCTGACATTAGCGCTAAGATTAGAACAGTGTGAGTGGCATACAATTATTCAACTGACCAGTCACTTTGGTTTTAATTGGCTGTAATAAATTAACAATAATTACAACAAGTGTACCTGAGAGTACTGAGAGTAATTTCTGCCATTATGAAAATAATAAAATAACAGACCTTACAGAACTATTCTTACAACACATTGCAGTGTGATACAGATTTAAAATTGAGATAGAATTTCAAATAATAATTAGAATATATTGTATAATGTGAGTGGTAACCATTCACAATATTTATAACATTATTCTTTAAACTAGTGCTGAAAATGTTTAAATGCTGAACTAAAGCTACTCTATGCCCAAATAAATAATCATGAACATTAATCTAACAATAACATCAAATATTTATTTATTTATTTATTTATTTATTTATTTATTTGTGTTTTCTTCCAGTGAAAGCACAACCAGCCGCACTCTTCAAGATTTCAGCCCTGGATGCTGCCAGACTGAGCTGCATATCTGAAATGATGCCATGGGTTGTGTTCAGGTCTGGATTAAGAAGAATTAACATTTTGTATAGGAAATCCGGAGTAGTTATGTTAGACAGGGATTAACTTGGGGGCACACAGGGGAACAGTGCTTCTGGCACCTTTGCTTTATGTGAAAGGCAAGTGAAGTGGTGATCATTTTTTTAATGATGTAATAGATTTTCACACTTATTTATATAGAGAAATTGTTTTATTTTGAAATTGTAATGTGTCTCCTTTTAGTCAAAGCAATTGCTGACTGCTGTAAATATACAGTATGCATTTGAATTAAAGTGAATTACAACATAGAATTAAAAATGTGCTAATTTTGCTAGTTTAAAGGCATAACTGTATCACATCTTTGCCAGAAAATAATTTGACAGATAATATTTAGGACAAAACTTAAAATAATATACTCTGAAATGTAATGTTGGACCATTGTTAATGTTCATGAAAGCTGGGGATTCTCACCTCCTAAATCCTAGTTGAACCCTTTTGTTATAAACAACTGTCACAAAACAAATGTTATTTACAGAGATGAGCTACATCCCATAAAATATGCTACATTTGACCTTATTGTTCTCCCATTTTGGTCATTTGCCAATTCCTTCCAGCTAATAGAACCCTGTCATACGACCAATTATTGAGGATGAATTCTAACTCTGATTCCTCTGAGACACATGAAGCCTTTCACACCGCATCTTTTCCAGCAGCTGCATGAATGTAACATTGAGAGGAAAGTGGTGACTTCCTTACACTATATGCACCTCTTCCGCATGCATGAGCTCACATTGTGCGGGGAGAGAATAACGGCATCCTGTCCCGTCCAGAGAGCATGTCTACTTATTGTACAGAAATATATAAATAGCAGTTATGAATTTTAAATCTATAAACTTATCCCTTCAAGTAGGCCTATTTCTATGTTGATTAACTAATGAAAGAGATCTGCTGAGCATGTCTGTTAAAATCAGAATCAGAATAATTCAGTACTTGCACTAAAACATTACATTTTTGTTTAAAAATATAAAGTTGTAAGTAGATACAGATAACTTAAAAAATCATATTATATCATACTGTTCCACCATTAGTGGTAACCAATATCTCTGGTTTATTAGCTATATCATTTCCTAAGTAAGGAAGTACAGTGGCTTGCAAAAGTATTCACCCCCTGGAATTGTTTTAGATTTGTCTGAATAACAAATTATAAATACACATATTCTTCCTGTCACTATTTTTTATTGCACACTCATGTTCTCTTACAGTGAGTTTTCAAAGTCAAAATGAATTATTGGTTAGCAAGTATTTCAAAGAAGATAAAAAAACTAAAGCATTTATATAAGTATTCAACCCCCCAGGTTCTAGAAGATCCAGATGATAGATAGTGTCTTTATGAAGCACAGTTGATTAATAATTGGTCTTCACTAGAAGATTTTCTGAACATAAACCACCACAGTTGGTGACACATCCACTGTCATCGAAGTTGAATGTTCTATGGTGGCTAAGTCAAAGTCCATATCTAAATCCCGTTGAGAATGGGTGGCACTGTTTACAGCCAACAAACAACATCCAACCAACCTAAAGAACTTGGAGCAAATCTGCCAGGAAGAATGTGTGAGAATCATTCCCAAGCAGTCTGCAAAACTGATAGGAACTTACCCCAACAGACTTAAAGCTGTTATTTCAGCAAAAGATGGTTCTATCAAGTACTAGTCTTAAGGGGTTGAATACTTATACAAGCAGCATTTTTCAGTTTTGTTTTTTTTTCCCTGACAAATAATTCATTTTGGTGACAAATAATACATTTGTAAATGTTTTTTTCAGAGCATATTGGTTTACAAAAAAAAAATACAGTCTGGAACAATCTGTGTAAGTATCATTTGCAATCCAGATGAATCGGGTGACTTTTATGGGGGTTGAATACATTTGCAAGGCACTGTGTGGAAGTGCTGTACATAGACATCATTTAAATGGTAACTATATGAGCATTTAAAGGGTTACAATTGTGAAAATTAATTTTGGTAATTGTGATCAGAACTGATGCTGGTAAAAAAAAAAAAAATGATGTCAGTGAAAGTAAAAAAAATATTAATATATAATATTAATATTGGACATGGACATTTTTGTTCTCTATGGACCTATGTGCAATTTTTTTTTTAAATTGATGCACACACTTATTCACACCTAGGGGCAATTTATTGTAGCTAGTCCACACCTACTGGAGTGTTTTTGGATAGTGGGAGGAAACCCAGATAACCAAAAGAAAGCCCATATTGATACAGGGAGAACATGCAGACTCCATACATACAGGAATACTAGCGCAGTATCAGACCAGGGACCCTGGAGCAGTGAGGCGGCTGTGTCTCCTTGTTGGTGTGTAGTTTTGTATAATTGCACTAATGTATCATGCATGCACAATCAGAATCTCCTAACACTTTAATTCCATAGATTAACCACTGCATACTTCTCTGTTGTGCCTCAGAGGACCTGTTGTACCTGTACATTCATGAAGAGCAGCTCTAAAACAATGTACGATGCTTAACGTTACCTTTGTGAACACTCCTGTGCTGTTTGTGAACACAACCTGCTGTTGTAGTGTTTTATTGTGTTTGGACTACTAAACAACAGGAAAAACAGGGAGCAAGGCATTCCTGCCACCTTGATGTGGCAGTGCAGATTGAAACGAGAGACATAAAGGCAGGTTGAACTCGTTAACAATTAATAATAATAATTAATACCTGAACCTACATTACATCCTGACTGACATACAAAAATTTATTTTTAGTAATAGGTCCAGTAGTCGATAAAAAAAAATCCTTACTTGTACAAGTAACCTGGAAGATATGTAGAACATGAATAAAACAACAACAACAATAATGCATTAAGCTGTGGCCTTAGCAGAAGTGTATTAAGTTTCTGAGAAAACGAATTTAGAAAACTGACTTCCCTTCCAGAATGCTTGTGTCAGAATGCTCTCCGGGCCACTGTAGATCATGGGGGTGGAGCTTTGTAAAAATGGAGATTTTTAGTAAAGATTTTTAGTAAAATCTTGAACCCACCTAATAGTTAGAGACCTAATCTTAGGGGGAAAAGGCTAATCTTACCTAATGCACCTTTAAGCCATAAGGACCATTTCTGGGACCAGATCAATTTTTGTTATTGATTTGTAATCTACTTTTTGTCATCTTGGCTTGCACACTTGTCACCATACTGTTATATATACAGTGCATACAGGATTTTTTGTGAAAAGAGTTTTTTGTGGAAAACTACTTGAATTGGCTAAATTGCAATTGCACGAAATTGTTTTGCATGGCATTTCGCAGTGATGTTTGTTGGTAAATGAGACCTTTTAGCTGTACTCATGTTTGACTCACATGAATAAAGAGGGCTTCGGCTGAATGTGCGTTGTGATGACGCTACATGACGCGTCTTGGCCCAAATCTGCCGAAAATCTGTGGTAATTTTGAAAAATTGCAAGCTCCTGCTAATATTATGGAGTTTCCTTGATTTTGCGTTAATTTCTGCGGACGCAAAATCCTAGAGGGACTGTCTATTGTGGAATCTTGCAGCATGTATCCGAACATAAAAAAACATGCAAACAGTAGTTACTGAGCTGAATATAAATGTATGTAGAATTTTGATTAATGGGGCGTTAAAAACAGGTCTTTTGCATATACATCCCAACTGCTCACTTTACTTTAAACATGAGCATGGTAATTACTTAATTATTCATTATTCACTAAGTAATTAGATCTTGTTACACACCTGAACCAGCTAAGATAGTTGCTCTAATTTTTACTGTAAAATAATTTCTAGCTGTCATGATTTATCCTCTTGTAGTGATTTTTCATTGTTACTCAATCATCTTTTCTGTGATAATGTAGTCTATTATTATTATTTGCATAAAAATGAACAGTTTTTAAATTCAAATGTCAATTTACGAGTGTCCTGGCACAGCTGCAGTTTCAGTTTTTAGTGCTGTGGGTGGTTTCAGTATCTGAAATGCTGTTTTATGTACTTTGTTTCTAGTCTGAAGGTACCTGAATTTGGCAAATGCTCCCAGTACACAAAGACTCTGCATAAGACATCGTTGCATCTGGCAGTGTACTCTAGAAGATAATCAATATCATATAATATAATGGTTATTAGCATAACTGGTTGATAAGCAACTAATTAAATTTCTGGAATGGGATTTAAGAGAACTGAAGCATATTTGTGGCTATACTGTGTGACAGGATGTAACGATGTTTACCTGCATGTTTCTGTACAGACAAACAAATTGATTTGTCTAAAGTAATGGAATGGATTTAGTTGCCTCTTAAACAAGGCTGATGCACGGTAGTCACACAAACATCCAAAGCAAGAACTAAGAAAACTAAGGCCCTTCTCAACTTTGCACTGAGATAAAGAAAGTCACCAGCCTGTCTAAGAGAGAGTGACCTGCATGCCATATGATACACAGGTGTACAATTACAGCAGGAAGAGGAGTGTGGGTGGGACCACTGCATGGAGTCTGTGACAAAAGACAGGGAGGACACGCTTTACAGCCTGATCAGAGTTCAAATTTTAAAAAAAACAGACACTTCAGAGCTACATTCCCTATGTAGGTATCTGCTTGAAAAAGTACCTAACTTCATACTCTTTCTGATTACACACACACACACACACACCAACCAAACACGTTCATACCTACTTGTTCACTTAAAGATTTTGTCCTCAGGCTGGAATTTTTATTTCCTGTCAATCAAGTCTAGGCTCATATTTTCAGCATAGTGACTTTCACAACCACAAAGCATGAAAATCAACACAGGAAAGTGTGTGTGTGTATGTGTGAGTGTGTGTGAGAGAGAAAGCATCTCAGATGCATAAATATACATGCAGATACAGTATACTCAGTATAATGACTTTGTGATGTACAAATGTGTGAATGTTTAAGCTGACAGTTTGTGTACACAGAATAGTCTGTCTATGTGTAAGCAGAGAATGAGTGAGCACTGGGTGTGGTTGTGTGTGACTCCTTTACTTGCACTGGCACATTCCTTCAAAGGCCGCACCCTTCCTCACCCCCCTCCCTTACCTGTTAGATGTTGCTAAGTGACACAAGCGCGCCCGCACACACACACACACACACACACACACACACAAATATGCTTGGAATACATTATAGACATGTCTGAATATGTCTGCTGAAATTAATCAGAGCTTATGCAATGAGTACATTTGCTGATGGGGTACATACATGGAGTACATTTTCTGAATGTGTGGATTTTCTGGGTCAGGGTGTGAATAAATGTCCTTTCTTACTCCACCCACATACACGAGAGCAACCAGCATGCCTTATTGTACTGTCTTAATATATTAACATACACAAAATTGGTGAAGGGTGTGTGTATGAGTTGTGGTATAGTAATAAAAGTATAGCACAGGTTCTAATAGGATTTACAGGCTTAAAGTAGGGAATGGAATATATTTAAATTTTATATATATATATGTATATAAAGAGTCAAGTCAAGTCAAGTCAAACTTTATTTATAGAGCACATTTAACACAACATAATGCATTACCACAAGAAATACAGTATCCAGTATCCAGACAATGGCAACAAAGACAACAATAACAACAGTACAGTTAAATGAATAATATTTATAAAGAGGTCATGTCAACTTTATTACACTATACCTTATAAATATTACTCAGTATTATCTCAGTATGAATAATATAACATTTTCATGAGGGTGTCTGTTTGTGTGTGTGTGTGTTTGACTGTCTACTATGTATCCTTGTCACAAAGGAAGTTAGAAAGCAGTGCAGTCTGGGATATGGAGTAGTTTTATGAAACACACTATTAGCACAGTTTGAAGTGAAGCTAGAACTAGGACTACTGGGTGG
Organism: Ictalurus furcatus; assembly: GCF_023375685.1. Lineage (NCBI taxonomy): Eukaryota > Metazoa > Chordata > Actinopteri > Siluriformes > Ictaluridae > Ictalurus > Ictalurus furcatus. The sequence goes on from NC_071278.1 coordinate 13,451,051, forward strand.
AAAAAAACAAAACTGCAGCTTTCCATGTTGTTTGAGTTTTGGGGCTGGCTTAAGGATTCAGTTATGGATTTGTGTGTTGAGCGCCGGTGTGAACGTTGAGGCTCTGGGAAAGTTGGGAGGAGTTACAATAGGGGGAAAAAAACTGGAAGAAGGACAGAGCAGTTCCTCTTCGCAGTGAGCGCTGTTGCCTGCACACAGGCGAGCTGTACGGAGCTCGAACAGGTTCTGCCGGGACTGGTTTCGGCCTTAAATCTGAACTGGGCAGGGTGGAGACCAGGAATGTGACGCGGCGCCATACCACACTAGGTGGACTGGGGGAAGAACACGAGTCTCCATCAAGTTATCTAAGCGGCGACTACACACAAAGCTTGTTAAAAACTCAAAGGTAAGAAACAAAGTAAAGACCTCCACCGCTCGATCACCTTGAAAATGTCATTAATCTGTGTACTATTTAGGCCAGAATACACTTTACACTAATTAGTAGTCGGGCTCTGGTCTCATACATTTATTAGAAAACATAGTGAAAGCTAGCACACCTATTGACAACAAAAACAAACAAACAAACAAAAAAAAACAACACCCTTTTGTCTGTTTTCCTGCGTTGATAAAGGTAGAGCTTCATCATTCCACACAGTGAGCATTGTAATGGAAGATAAATCAGACAAGTTTATCGTAAATATCTGGTCGGTGTATAAAAGAGCTTCATTATGGACTGAGCAGTTTTCTCCATCTGTTTATTAGAAAGTTTCATTTGAAACCTTGATCACAAATTCAAGCCATGGAATAGAATTGGTTCAGTTTAGTTCAACTACAAAACTTTGCTTACAAATAAAATCATAACAATTCAGATTTGTATATTTTAACATCAGATTGGAGCTGGACATTTCTCATCCCACACCCAATTTATTTAGATTTTTAAGACCGACGATATTATCTTAAGACATTACATACACATTGCATTACAAGATTTCCTGTCTAGTCTAGTCTTGCCTTGTCTTGTCTTATCTGTTAGGACTTTGGTTGATATTTAGTCCTTATAATCTGCTTATGCAGTCCTAATGCTTTATATATAACTAACACAAAACTTAGCAATGAGTTTCATTTAAAATATGCTTAGAATTAGGGTTCAGGTGTAAGTATAGTTTCGCATTATGTGCTGTATATACTTTTAATGTTAATGGATCTGTTGTATTATTTGCCTATTGCTGAGAGTGCAGTCATTATTTAAAGACTAACATGGAAAGATTTATTAATGCCAAAGCAAATCTGACAAAACTGACATAGATCTGCACTTAAGCTCTATGTGCTATGATTTCCTCTGGTTTAAGGAAAGTTAAAGCAAACTGGGTAGGTATTTAGAAATAATAGGCCTTGTCCTGACTTTACCCAAGGCGATGTTAGGCTGTCAAGTCTCTAAGTTGTCAGTGTGTGCTAAACTGGAAAAAATTAAGAAGAGTTGAGACTGTATAACAGTTTTACTTTATCTTAATCTGATCCTTTATTTAAAAAAATATATAGGTAAATAAAACACAAAACATTCATAGAAAGTTCTGTGCAGATTGTTTTTTTTTTTGTATAGTAGATATTTTACTTTATCTATGAGACATTGTTTGGACTCTTGTGGTTAGAACTTGACCAGCATTTTAGCACCTTATTTTGAGCTTCACGAAGAAACAGTTCCTGATGTATCTGGAATTTTATTTTTGTTAGCGTTAAGAACAAAAATAAAAGTCTGCTAACATTTCAAATGTTTTTTTTTTATATATATAATGTAACAATGCAAACCTTGAAGACAGTTTTGGCAAGTCTGTCATGATATTTACATAAAATAAAAAAATTATCATCTTCATCTTCTCTCAGTGACACTGTTAATAATGATATTCTTGATAGTGTCACTGAGAGAAAATGAAGATGATGAAATTATTATAATTCAGAAACTGTGCATCTACAGCTAGCTGTATTTCAATGGGCATGCACATGAAACGATCATTTGATACAGTTTGATTAATTTCATATATACATATGTATGTATGCATGCATTTTAATGTCACATAACACATGGGGGAACAAACAATCCATGGCATCCACATTCAAGTGAAAGCAGATACGAAACTTTCAGTTTAGCAACTGTTTATAGATGTATACTTATGGTTAAATGCAATTTGTTACTTGGACATATAAACATAACTCAAACGCCAAGTCAAAATAGTTTAGTCTGTCATCTCAGTAGCAATATCACTCTACATGAGCTCCCAAGAAAAAAATAGTACAAGTAAAACTTAAAAATAAAGCATGTGTAAAATTATACATCTTTAACCAACATAAAGAGAATTTGAAATCAGTCTGTGGCACCGCACAAAACTAAATCAGAGAAGGAGAAGTTGTATCAGGAAATAAGATCACTGAGTGCAAGACAGAACAGTCTGACAGGGATGGACTTGTTCATACAAGGAACAAATAGTTACTTAAAGTGCTCCTCATATCAAAATAGGTGTTTCAGTGGTTTTCCCTTAGTGTTATGGACACCAATATGATGCTAGATCTTAAAAAAAACAAACAAACAACAATAACAAACATTTTGGAGATGTTCTTATTTTAATTGCAGGACATTTTCGATTATTCGTATCTATGCAAAACTTTGTGATTGTCTAATTAAATGTGCTTTAGAACCACATACATCCTGCCCCCAGAGGCAGCTCTTGCTCTACAGTAGTATCTTGTTAGCAATAAATTTAATTTTGGCTGTGTCTTCCCCCACTATTCACATTTTCCATCCGCCAATCTCTGGGTTGAGAAAAAAACAACAAATGGAGTTCATTCATTTGGAAGAGGGTGGAATTTATATGTGGTTGCAGTTTTGTGACAGGCATTTCTCAGAGGTGTATTCCAACTTCAAAGCTGGAATATGTTGCTTCCACAGACTGAGGGAGAACACTAATCCATCTTCAGTAAGGAGAAGGCTTTCATTATTTCCTTTGCTGTTCTCTATATTTAACATGCTCGCTAAGCTACTGTTAGGTTTGTGGTGTCCTATGTGTTGAACAACATTGGCTGTTTTGTAAGTCAGTCAAGCACTTCAGCACATCACTTTGACCTCCTTTTCAGAAGGATAAACATCAATATATGGAATCACGGCTAAGGAACCGATTCATGGAGACTTTAATCTCATTATGAAAATATCTGTCTTTGATTCATTAATTCAGAAATTAAAAAGAGGATCTTGGATAGTTAGCAAAACCTTTTTTAGTAACGATACAGCTTGTTATGAATGTGATCAATTAAATATGCTCCCATTATTGATCTCATTATTTGAAACAGACAGTAAAACATTTTGTAATGTTAACAGTTATATTTATATACTCATTATAAAAAGAATAATAGTATATTATCACTTTGGAAGTTTCTTAGTATAAATGCATTTGAAGACAAATGCTATGTAGGTATTCCATCATCTCGTTAACTGAAAATTAAATTAGTAGCTTAAAGGTGACCATAGTTTCATGCATATTGTATGTCAGCAATAATGTGAGTAATAATATGAGGATTCTTGGGTAGTGCATTACATAAACCCTCAGGGCCTAAGCAGTAACCTTTTCTCAGGGTTTCCCAACGCCCTGCACTGCACAATGTAGTGGGGTCAGGCCATGAAAATAACCGAGCTGTGTGAGATTAAATCTTGAAAATGATTTTAATTTAATAAACTGTCTCACCCTTAAAGTGACAAATGTTATAGTTTTTATCAAATAAAACTGTAATAATGTATATTACATACAAAATACAGTCTGAAAACATACAACCTATTTAAGATCTTTATTTAGGACACTGCTGTGTAGAAGTATTGTGTCAGCATTTTTAACCACTGTTGAGGCTCCTCCTTTAAGCTACGTTCACATTATGGTACTGTAATGAAAGCTTACAACCAATATTAACATATACATTTCATTTCACAGACACTTCTAGCCAAAGCAGCATATAAGTCAGGTAAAAGACAATCCATTTAAATGAATCAACAGTGCTAAAAGTGCAGCAAAAGCAGTTTTCACCAGTAGACTAGAAACAAATGCAAAGTAGCCTTAGGCAGAGCAGAGAGTACTACAACTAAACACGAAAGCTGGAGCAAGTGCTTGTACTGAGGAGTGACATCTTTTGGAGAACCACCACAAGGGTGTAATCTTTGTTATATTTTATGTTGCAGCTACAGTAGATATGAAAAGTCTACACACCCCTGTTAACATTAACCTGGTTGCATAAGTATGCCTAAACTAATACTTAATTAAAGCACCTTTAGACTTTGTCACAGCATTCAATCTTTTTGGCTAAGAGTCAGTAAGTTTGGCACATCTTGACTTAGCAATATTTTGCCATTCTTCCTTGCAAAAACATTCTAACTCTGTCAAATTGGCTGGGAATTTCCTGTGCACAGCCCTTTTCAGGTCACCCCACAGATCTTTGATTGGATTTAGGGTTGGACTATGCGCCATTCCAAAACCTTGTTTAACTCGTTTTGGTGAAGTCATTCCTTTGTTGATCTGGAGGTTTGCGTTGGGTCGTTCTCAGGCTGAAAGATGAAATTCCTCCTCATCTTAAGTGTTTAAGCAGAAGCCTTAATTTTTTGCACCAAAATTGACTGTTATTTGGAACTATTCATTATTCCTTCCAGCCTGATTAAAGGCCCACTTACAGCTGAAGAAACACAGTACCAAAGTATAACACTTCCACCGCCATGCTGCAGTGTGGGGATGGTGTTCTTTTGGTAATGTGCTGTTTTTTTTTGTTATTGTTCCAAACAAATCTTTTGGTTTTATGGCCAAAAATTTAGACTTTGTCTCATCAGACCATAACATTATTCCACTTGATTTTGGGAGATTTGATGTATTATTTATTTATTTATTTGGTTAAAAAAGGCTTCCATCTTGCCACCCTACCCATAGCCCAGATATATGATGAATTGTGGAGATTGTTGTCACATGTGGGGAGCAACCAGTACTTCCTGCAATTCTTTTAATGTTGCTGTAGGCCTCTTGGCAGTCTCCCTGACCAGTTTTCCACTGGTCTTCTCATTAATTTTAGAGGTACGTCTCCACTTGTTGATTATTGTATTCACAGTGTTCCATGACATATCCAGTGCCTTGGAAATGTTTTGTAACCCTCTCCCGATTTATATTTTTCAACAATGAGATCCATACCTGCTTTGTAAGCTCTTTACGGTCCATGGCTTTTCCAGGTGGATGTTAAGAAGATTATGTCAGGAAAATCCTATAGGAACATCTGTACTTTATTTGAGGGTAATCAGTCACTTTAATTGATGGCAGGTGTATACTAATTAGTATTTAACATGAGTTTGAATGTGATTGGTTCATTCTGAACACTGCCACAATCCCAATTATAAAAGGGTGTGCATACTTATGCAAGCTGGGTTATTGGAAGGTTTTTGTTTTTCTTTTTTCCCCAAAAAACTTTTCTGGGTGTTTGTGACGTGATATTTATATGTTACAATTTCACAATAAAGGTGAAAAAGGTTCTGACAGGTTCAATTATGAACCTTTAACTTAGATAAAAAAAAAAAATTACATCACAAAAACCTGACATTTTAACAGGGGTGTGTAGACTTTTTATATCCACTGTACATCTGGAATTTTGTGTATGATTAAGTATTTAGGTTGTTGTTTCTTGCCTTAAAAGAATCATGAGATAGTTGGTAGCTATTGGTTATATATATATATTGAATTCTGTTTTTATTTGAAGGGCGTGTTTCACAGCAACGGTCAAGCAAACAGGTTTCAGGAGCTATGTGCAGTTCAGAAGCCAATGCATTACTTTACACTGAGACTTGTTTGCATTGTTTTGAATATGTATTCATTGTGTTGTAGTTTCTATATTGTTAATAAAATTACCAAGATAGTAAAGAGATTTAGCAAACAGAGCTAGGCTCATTAGGACTTGTCATGATCAGCATGAGGATTAATTAAAGTAAAATTTTGTAAGACAAAAAACCTTACCAGTTACAAAACATTTTTCATTTCACTGTTTGTGAACACTGCAGCATACCTAAACTAAACTTCAGTGGTGAAACATTAGGAAATGTCAGGGCCTCATGCCCAGGCATGTGCATGCTTGCTGGGACATTTTATGTTGATATATTGCTATTGAGATCATTAGGTGTAAATCTTTTTACAGCACTGAAAGAAAACGTGTTTATTTGCATTAAAAAGGCATGAATGTAAATGATAAAGTAAATATTGTTATCTGTGTGAATGAAACTAAATTATGACAGTTCAGTGAAAGGAAAGTCGAGCCGTTGCTATTTAATGATATGTGAAAATCTTTTAACATTGTTAACATTTAACCTGTTAAAACTTGATACTCATGTGTCCATAAACAGACAGTCTATCTTAAGAGTTACTCTGAATAACACAGCATTGCTACAGAAAACTGCCTTTGTGTCAAAAAACTTCCTTCTTTTGCCACCCTCCTTCCTTTACCCACAATGAGTCACTCAAAAACCCTCAGTCTATGTTTCCATGGTGAAACTCAGTACAAATAAATGCACACACTCACAGGCAAGCCACAAATAATATATTGGAGCTATAACTGGCAAATCACACAACCGAAAGGAATTTATGTTCAGACCTAGACCTTTTCTAAATAAAAACCTAAATATCTACAGTTGTGGTAGTTTTTGATGTTTGGTTTATATATAGTCAAGCCTTATCAATATGAAACTAAGGACAATAAATAAAACATTTAAGGATACATTATATTAAATGTGTTTTTTTTACTCAGATTGTACCCCCTGCTCCATAATGGCCCATCGCTCCCAGTGTTCTTCAATGGGAGACAACCCTCTGGATCCTAACTATCTACCACCACATTATCGGGAAGAGTACAGACTGGCAATAGATGCTCTGGTGGAAAATGATCTTGATGGGTACTATAAATTTCTGCAAAATGCAAATATTGTTGATTTCCTGTCAAGACCAGAGATTGAGCACATTAAAAATACTGTGCAAACGCCACAAAGAGTTGCATCTGTACCAGAACTGGCTTACCATGAAATGGATCAGGATGGTTCATCAGACACATACTGGCCACTGCACTCTGATTTGGATGCGCCAGGTTTGGATCTTGGTTGGCCACTGCAACAACACAGTTTTGTAGGCCCCACTGAAGTTAGAACACTGGTAAACCCCTCAGACCCTGAAATGCCTAGCATCAAGGAACAGGCCCGACGGCTCATTAAAAATGCACAGCAGGTTAGTACCTTAGAATACAGTAACTGAATTAATTGAAGAAAAATAATGACGATTAAAAAAATGATATAATGCATAATGATATGTAGCGTCTAACACATGGGATAGATGAACGGACTAGCACCCCAAGCAACAATTAGATAAGGATTCAGGATTGAACTGATATCTAACCACATTATAATTCCCTTTACCCAATAGGTCATTGCAGTGGTAATGGATATGTTCACAGATGTTGATATATTTGCTGATCTGCTTGATGCTGCTCAACGGCATGTGCCTATTTATATTCTACTGGATGAACAAAATGCCCATCACTTTGTTGCCATGGTGACAAGCTGCAAAGTTAACCTGGATATGGTTCATGTAAGACCTGATTGCCTTCCTGTAATAAGAAATTACTTCTACAAAACACTGGAATGTTATTGTGACTATAATTATTTATATATATGGACATATTATGCAGTGGCTTCCTGTTGAATATGTTACAGATGATGCGGGTGAGGACTGTTGCTGGCATTACATATTTCTGTCGCACAGGAAAGTCATTTAAAGGACAGCTGATGGACCGCTTCCTTCTAGTTGACTGCAGAGCAGTGCTCAGTGGGAATTATAGGTGAGTTTAGGCCTCTAGCCTTAAAAATCGGGCGATGAAAATAGTCTAATAGTAATAGACCAAATCAATAATTGTCACTCAAAATTTTCTTTTTTCTTCAGTTTTATGTGGTCATTTGAGAAGATACACCGCTGCATAGCTCATCTGTTTTTGGGAGAACTTGTGGCCACTTTTGATGAGGAATTTCGCATTCTCTTTGCTCAGTCCCAGCCCCTTGTTGTTGAAAATTCCCTGGTGCCTATGCCACCTGACAGCACTAGTGGATACTTAAGCAACCAGTTCGGATTAAAAAGGTCACAATCTCTGAGGAATCCTCGAGGAATCCTTCGGCACTCTGAGCATTTGGGATACCCATTTGGAGGAGACCGCCTTGATACCGCTCTGCCCTTCAGAAGGGATGACCCATTCCGCCACTCCATTGAGCCAGGAGGTATTGCTTTGCAGGTTGGCAAATTCAGTTCACATCAGATGAGAATGCAGCAGTCTTTCTTGGAGCAAGGCAGGCCAATAATTGCTTCACGCCAGCTAGAAATGAACATGTATAAAAGGCATAGCTATGCTGAAGGCACCCATGAGAGCTACTCCTCTTCTCGACAGTACATGAAGCATCGTGTCATGAACAACTTGGATGAGATGGAAACACACTATCAGAGAGACCAACAATTCTATCAAAGTGAGGGTACAGGACTAGAAACTGGACGCTTTGACCCTCTTCGGAGCTCTAGTCTTTACCAGCTAGATCAATACTCTGACCCTATGTATCAACTTGAACTAGAAGCACCAGAAAGTCACAATGTCTTATCCTCTGAAGATCTTAGCAATGATCCAGAAAGCAAGCTTCATGAAGGCGTGGCTCATTTTGGCCAATCAAACCAAAAACGGCCAACTCTCAGTCATGCATATGCCTGTCAGCGCTCACCCACTCAACTTCATCCTCCAGACCATAAACATGTGTTCCCCAGTGAAGAGCAGGACAGACAGTCCCAAGATGAAAGTGTTAAGCAGGGATTGCGGAGCTGGAGGATCAACTCCTACCTTAATACTTATGAAAATGCTGAAGAAGAAGGCTTGCAACAACCTTTTGGCCCAGACGCTTTTGATGAGCCTCCACCACCACAACAACAACAACAACCTGAAAGCAGACAGTACAACCCAGAGGCTCCAGTGCTTCGCTTTAACACACAAGAGCCACCTACCATACAAAGTAAGCCAAAACTTGATTTACGGCCTCGCTTTGGTAAACCCATTTTACCAGACAGGAAACAAGTAAAAGATATAATCACTGATCAGGCTTCTGCAGGAATGGAGTCTCAAAATAAATCCGCTATTACAGCGACACCATTCACATCAGCAGAAACAGATAGTGAAAAGGAGATGAATTTAAAGGATTCCAAAAATTCAAAGGAAATCAGCATCACCAAACACGAGTCGTTCCGGACCCGCATCAACCCAGTGCTGCAGAGGAGCTCACGGTTACGCTCCTCCCTCATCTTCAGCTCCTCTAAGGTAGAGCAACACAGCTCTGCACTTTCTGGAGATAAGCTACAAGAGGATGAAGACAACAACTCAATTAGAACCTCTTCAATTGTAGCAGAGATTTTAGAAAAGAGGAGGTCATTTTCTAGGGAGCCTTTTGACTGGAATAAGCATAAAAAGATAGAGGAAAAAGACAGTAAGGGGTTGGTACAAGAAGAGGTAACTTCCAAAACAGAGGAAGTCCCTGCTAAGAACACTAAAGAAATTAAAGAGGAACCGAAGAATCCTGTGCTTGAAGCGAAAGAGATTACAAAACAAACAGAGCCTACATTGCCAAAACCAAAACCCCTCTTCTTGGACATGAATGATCCAGCAAGCCGTCTGCAGTACTTTAAAGAACTGTCTATAAAGAGAAAGAACTTACAAACAGAGGAAGCTTTAAATAAAAGTCAAGAGCCGCTTCCAAAAAAGCCAGATCTAGCTGATATTCAACCAAGCACAACAGCAGCCGTAGTTCCATCCATTTCAGTTACCCATGCAGATCCCTTCTCAACAACACCAACACCATCAACAACAACGCCATCAACATCAATAACATCAACACCATCAACAACAACATCAACACGATCAACAACAACAGCAACAACGGTACAAATAGATTCTGCTGCAAAACCCTCTGTGGTAACAACAAAGTTAAGACTTGGTGAAGAAAAAATACACATGCATGGTTCTGTGCAGATGGAGGAGTCTACAGATGCAGCAAAGAAAGAGACGGCTAAGGAACCAAAGATACCAAAACCTTTTCCTTCACCTAAGTTTACACTGAAACCTTTCAAAAGTTCTCACACACGGCGCACCTCCTGTGGTGACGATATTCTCACAGATGCAACAGATGCTGAAAAAAGCGAACTTAAAAAGTCTCGAAGCCTCAGCATATCAAGCACGCCACACACAGAGTCCAAGGAAAGTCTTAGCTTAAGTCGACATGGCTCCAACTTGTCCCTAAATGTTACAGGCTCAGAAGGCAAAGACACAAAGGCTCTTGATTTTCTGAAGAAGCAAACACAGAGACTAAAGGGTTTTCTGGGGCCCAAAGGAGAAAAAAAGAATGCAGGAGGTTTAAGTACTGCAGATGACAAGCAAATGAAAACTGTCCCTGAACTATCAGAGGAAACTTCCTCTAAAGGGAAAGAAACTCACTCCGATTCAGTGTCAACATCAACAACTGACAATTCCAAATCAACCAATAAGCCAAGTCCCTCTCGCTATCAGTCCTCTACCTCTACTGTGCTATTCAGCAGCAACCTCAGGGATGATACCAAGGTAATCCTTGAGCAAATCTCTGCAAACAGCCAGAAGAATAGACAAGAGCTGGCCAAGCAGGCTGATGAGACTGTAAAAGCAGAAGGGGAAAAAGGCCATGTTTCAAATATTGAACATGAGCCAGTCCCGCAATACCAGAGTCGAAACCGGTTCAACCGAGCTCAAGTCAATCCTCAGGAGCGGGACAGCCTACTGAAGAGAATAGAGAGTATGCGCAAAGAGAAGAAGGTCTACAGTCGCTTTGAGGTACTCTAATAAAGTCCAGAATAGTGACCTGAAGATGTAGGAAAGACAAAGCAAAAGCACTGCTATTGTAGAACAAGTAAATATGATTCATAATGTAGTTTATGTAGGAAATCTGAAAAATGTAGCAACTTTGTAAAATAGTTGTATTATATTTGTGTTTATATTAGTTTTTTTCCATTTGTTTTAGTTTTCCACAATATGTTTTATTGTAGGTTAACAAATTTCTAGAGCTGCAACAACTAATCAATAAAATCGATAATAATCAAGAATGAAAATCGTTGTCAACAAATCTCATTTACTCGCTGCGTTACTTCTGTTCCGAAAACACGCATCGGAAACGTGGCAGAGAGTACAGACAAAAGTTGTGTCCCAAATGACATACTACACACTGTACACTATGTACTCTACCATCTTGTGTATGAATTTTAGTAGGGTAGTATTGTTTCAAACGGAACACTAGCTTTTTTTACTAGCCGGAAGTATAACCCGTTTCCCAGTCGATGGCACATGACATCAAATGCACGTAATGCGACACCTCTAGGTTTAGCAGAATACCCAGAGTCAACTAAAATGGATTTCTTCAGTTTACTGTTTATGTCAGCGTAACGCTGCCCAGAATCTTTTTATGCCCAGCATGACCTCAGACGGAGGTGTAATTATCATGACAGCAGAAAAAAGTGTGCGACCTCCAGGTCCTCTAAGGCAGGGGTGATTTTATATTAAATGCCTCAGAAAATTCTAACCTGCAAACTTTACAAAGTGGAGCTTGTGTAGCACGGAAGCATGACAGTGATGCACGAGCACAAACATATGTTTATATCCAAAATGTTCCACTGTGTGTAAGGGGTTGGGGACAGTTGTAGTGCAAGTACCATCTGTAATGTCTAATTAAAATGCTACGAACAAAGTAAACATAAAAAGAATATGCCTAAAGGCAGTGAGTCACAGAAATCATAAGGTGCAGTGAAAATTTGGTTTTTTATGATTACTTTATGACTGTAGTTTAATTATCAGTACTTTTTTGTGTATCCCCAAAAATAATGCATATAAATATACATATATATGTATATCTCGACCGATTAGTCAATTATGAAAATAATCGTTAGTTGCAGCCCTACAAATTTCTATTATCAGGTAGGCTTATCACAGATAGGCTTAGCATTTGATCAATGCCAACCTTTAATTTTATATTACATCCCAAATTATGTAAGCTCACTTGCTATTTATAGAAAAGTTCTGTAGTCTGTTGAGATGTTAGTAAGGTCTTGATCCGCTTACATGTCTTTCCTTCCTTCCTCTCAACAGATGGGGAATAACCTTGGATAACAAAACATGGCAGAGGGGGCATACAGTTTACGAAAACGTCTGAGACTTCAAAAAAGTGCCAGCAACTGACATGATAAACTCTGAAAAAGAGCATAAAAAAACCCTCAAATCTGAGGAGTCTGTGCCAACCAGGGGCCCGCAGTCAACTCACTCTGCCCTTAAAAGGCATCAGTGCACACTGCCTTATAACAGAAATCAAACATTATCCCCGCTGGATATGTAAACACAACTGGCCAAAAAAGTATTTGAATTTCAACAAGTTTTATGATTCGTGCATGCATCAGTTCAGTGTTTGTGACTTTTCAATATTACGCCATTCTCAGGTGTGTGAGGTGGACTGACATGCCTAGACAAAAGTATAAGTATAGCAGAACCCCCCTCCCCCCCAATCATACACTCTACTACAAGACACATCTTGCTGCAACCACACCTGTGGTTTAGCTGTGCCAATGGAATACATGTCTTAAAGAATCCAATGTTTTAAAGAGTCCAAACAGGGTTAGTTGAAGGGAAACAAAGCAACATGAAAATGTAGAAGAGGATGGTACGAGAGAGGTAAAAGACAGAATGTGAGTGGGAAATCTCAACACGAGACACTGTGACAGAAGGGAGAGATAAAAGAAAATGTAAGAAAAAAGTTTTGAGGTTTGTTAAGGCAGTCAAGGCACTATTATGATGTCAGACAAGAGTTAATAACTGAGGGTAGACATGTTCTAATCTTAACAGCAACAATAAAAACTTTGAGGATATTCACTTATGGATTATTGAGGCCCTATATTGCTCTCCCTAAATGATGGACAGTGAAGTCAAAATTGTAAACAAATTTGCAAAATTATGGTGGAAACAATGAACCAAAATTTTAGAATATGATATTTCTTTTTTTGGGTATTTTTGAGAATATATGATTAGTACATTATAATCAGTAGCAGTTTTTGACTTCACAGTCTCATTACGTTTGGAAGACAACGTACTGTATATGAGTCAAAGTTGACATTTCGAAGATAACCTTGATAATACAAGGTAACTTTTATCGTACATGGTTAGATAACTATAGTCTCAGGACTGGGCCTAGGCTCTATTTTGTCAGTGCAAACGCTTAATTATAGTACCAAAAAAACAGGTACTGTCAAAGACCAAAGAACTCCCAGGGCATCTAATCAGGTGCAAGCTGTAAAACATTAGGTATTTGATAGGAGGTATCATTATTACATTTTACTATTGACACTATGTTGATTATACTTTTGTCTCCATTTAAAATTTTGGTGAACATATTGTAAATTTTGTATTATGTGAACAAATAAAAACTGAAATTCTGAATGGGTGGTTTTGTACCTTTTACTTTTTATTCACTTGTGCTCATTGGCATGTGAACAACAAGAGAGGAAAAAATAAATAAACCAGTGTACTGATAAACCTTTCTGTAATGTTAGTACAGTCTGTACAGCTTTACTGAGTAAGTAACACATTTTCTGAGAAGATGTGTGGCTATTTCTTCATGAACACTCTCTCAGGTATGTGAAACATGTAAAAAAGATTCACCATGCAGCTGTGTCATAGCATCCTGATGCATGTTTGTGCTCTGGGCATTACTCAGCTCTTCCTGTAAATTTGCCACCTGCTCCACCTTTTGCTTCTCTACATCAGAATTCACAGAGACACATATATCACATAAAATATAACTAATTAAAAGAGGGTGACATTTTGTATCAACTGCACCTAAAATTCATTCACACACTGTACTGTAGGTTACATAAATTTACATACCAGCTTTCAGCAACTGTTCTGTGGCGTATTCAGCAGATTGTATCTCAGTAGGGATTCTCTCTGGAGTCTGAGGAAGATGAAAGAATATAGAGGCAAAAATTTTAAAACATCAGCAACCATATAATAATTTACAACCCGAATTATGAAAAAGTTGGGACAGTATGGAAAATGCAAAAAAACAAGAGTCATTTGAAAATTCAATTCACTATATTGAAAACACATTATTAACACAATATTTGATGTTTTACTTTGTGAAATTAATTTATTTATGAAAATATACACTCATTACAAATCTGATGACCACAATACACTCCAAAAAAGTTAGGACAGTCAACTGTTTACCACTGTGTACCGTCACCTTTTCTTTTAATAACACTTATTAAATGTTTGGGTGCTGAGTGAAGAAACCAGTTGGTTAAGTTTAGCAAATGGAATTTTCCCCCATTCATCCATTATGCATTTCATCAGCTGCACAACTGTACAGGGCCTTCGTTGCCTTATTTTGTGCTTCATAATGCACCACACATTCTCAGTCGGAGACAGGTTAGGACTGCAGGCAGGTCATGCTAGCACCCGCACTCTCTGCTTATGCAACCATGCACTTGTAATCCGGGCAGAATGTGGTTTGGTGTTGTCCTGCTCCGGATGGCAGCATATGTTGCTCCAAAATGTGTACATATCTTTCTGTATTAATGGTGCCCTCACAGATGTGCAAGTTACCCATGCCATGAGCACTGAGACACCCCCATACCATGACAGATGCTGGCTTTTGGACTGGACGCTGATAACAGCTTGGATGGTCCTTTCCTCTTTGGCCCGGAGAACATGATGGCTGTTTTGTCCAAAAACTATTTGAAATGTTGACTGGTAAGACCACAAAACACGATTCCACTGTGCTATTGTCCATCTCAGATTAGACCGAGCCCAGAGAAGTAAGTGACGCTTCTGGACAGTGTTGATGTATGGTTTCTGCTTTACATAGTAAAACCTTAACTTGCATCTATGGATGCAGCGGCGAATGGTGTTGAGTGACAAAAGTTTACCAAAGTGTTCCCGAGCCCATGTCAGGATATCCATTACAGACTCTTACATTACATTATGACGGTTTTTAAGACAGTGACGTCTGAGGGCTCGGAGATCACGCATATTCAGAAGTGGTTTACGGCCTTGCCCTTTACTCAGAGATTTGACCGGATTCCTGGAATCTTTTCATTATATTGTGCACTGTAGAAAGTGAAATGCCCAAAATCCTATCAATTTGTCTTTGGGGAATGTTGTTCTCAAAGAGTTGGGTTACTCACTGATGCATCTGTTGGCGAGCCTTGACCCATCCTTGCTCTTGAAGGACTCTGCCTTTTTTGGAGGCTCCTTATATACTATAATTAGACGATTGCCTCACCTGTTTCACATCACCTTCTTATTTCAACTTGTCACATCACTATTAGTCCTAAATTGCCCCTGTCGCAACTTTTTCAAGCATACTGCATGCATCAATTTCAAAATAAACGTTTATCTTCTAAAAAACTATGCAGTTGATTAGTTAAAACATCAAATACCTTGTCTTTATACATTTATATATTTGTTTAAATACAAGTACAGTACATTTACAAATGACTCTTTGTTTTTTATTAGCATTTTTCATACTGTCCGGAATTGGGGTTATCCTGAAGTATGCCCAATGTGTATCTTGTCTAGACTGTATAAGGAATATACAAGTAAAGAACATTAGGCTTGAGAGTGTAATGTTTCTATTTGTCTGTTCTTTAGAGTCTACTTACAAACAAAGTGCAGAAATTCTTATGCTGTCCAATCAGCTGCTGCAGTTGATTTTCAAACTTCATCCTAGGAGAGTATTGGCTACAATCAATGTCCTGTGCAGCTACAGAGTAGCTCTGGAATCACTTATACAGATTTTTAACATTTTTAACAAAATGTGTTAAATAATTCAGAATACAAAGCAATACCGAATTTTCCTGTGTCTCAGTTTGGTTTCCTGAATCTGACAGCTGTACTGTTGTACAAGTTCCTCTTTCTGTTGTTTCAGTTCAGACTGCCTGCATGTACATGGCTGGGATATTACTACAGTAAAACATCTAACAGCTGTCATTATGAGTAATAATTTAATAACAGGCCCTTCCAAAGTTCTATGTGCAAACATCATTGTGTTAGTCCGACAGGTGGTGTGTGAGTAATACACTGAACACAAACAAGCTGTTGAAGATTCAAGGACAGTAACAGCATCTACAAACTCTCAATAGGATAAACACCACTATTTTGACTGTTAAAATATAACATTGTTAATGGCTTGCAGAGCAGATCATTTGTGCTGTAAGGGTCACCGATTAAACTTGAGCATGTGAAGCCGTCTGGTAGTCCATTCTTTTTTTCCCATTCTACTCTTCAGCATCCCTTATTAAGGTAATGAGTGCTGATATTACCTGGTTCACTTTGCTCCTCAGTCTAAAACAATGCTTTTTATCCAAGGGTTTGAGATATTTATTCTAATAAAGCATCAAACAACGTACAAAAATTTGTCCTTGTCCTTTCCCATCAGCTGCTAAAATCTTCTTCACTTTACCGGTCCCAGTGTTAGAAGCTCTTAAGTGGCTAAAAGAAGGTTGTGGGACTGGGATCAGAATTTGTTTTCTAGTGACGTAACAGTGCACCAAGGCTTAAGTCCACAAGCACACAAATGGCTAAGCTCCTAAGTAAAAAGGATGGTTTGATGGCTCTCTGTCAATTCAGAGAGATGCTCATCAATTATGGGCATCTATGAGGTTACATATACAGAGCTGGGTAGTTAACACTCCTCCAAACCCAACTAATTAGTCTAATTAGTCAGCTGCGATTGTTAAGCAGCAAATGTTTGCTCTCATGTAATAAAGATGTAGATAGCATGCAGGAATTGGCAAGTAACATCTCAAATTAGAAATGGAAAAACTGGGCTTGGAGTATATTGTAATATTGTAAGTTGCAGGCAAAATCTCCAACAATGCAGGATAATAATCTACATATTAATACTTGGCTTTCAGAGCTGGAGTATAGAAAAATACTGACTAACTAACTTTTAAAATTTAGACTGGAAAGTAAATCTGAAGCAAGATATCTGAAACAGAAAAAGAAATCCTTGGAGTAAAGGTTGGTCGTAGTGCCTACAAACCACTGCCCAGTTTGAAAAATCAGCTGTTTTAATGCATGGTTAGAACTACAATATATTGGCCATGAAGGAGTTTAGTCAACACCACTGGATTTAAGCATAAATAAATATGATAGGCTAAAAATATAACAAATGTATGTGTTTTGCGTGTACTCATTTACTCACTTCTGTGACTCTTGTTCTAAGTCCTCCAATTTGAACTGAAGAGATCTGCATGTCTCTATGATAACATATGAATATGAAAATTTATATTTTGTATAATTGTCATACAAACACATTTTCCAGGAATATCAATTTTAACTAAGGGCAGTACCACACACAATCTTTACCATTATAATTTTATGCACATGGACTAGGTACATCATATGCATAGGCTACTGAATAGCTAGTGGACATTGTTTATGGCTGCAAGGGTGCTTGGACATGGTTCAGACAGTTTACTGTACCTTCTTTTTCACTCAAAATTCCCTGTAACTGTAAGATCTCAGCAGTCACTGTGAAAGCAGAACATAAATCGGTCATGTGTATTGGTAATACAACTTTATTTGGGCATATTCTAAAATATTCCATTAGTCTGAAAATGTATACAACGTTACTTACATGCATTGTCTTCATCACGTAAAGTGCTACACAGCGAAAGGGCCTCCTTCACCTCCTCTTCAAGGACTAGCTTGACTGCCAGTGGAAGTGATACATGAAAGGGTACGAGGTTGCTTCTTTTAGACCGAAACACTAAAAGGAATGCTTATACAATACATCTGCCCCATCAACTTCTGCCAGGAGGTGCTAGTCTTGGGTGAAAGAATAATGTTTTAAGTGTATGTAAACTGACCTTCTTGTAACTTTCTGAGTTTGCTTAACAGCTCTTCTATTTTCAGGTCTTTCTCCCTGTCTGTTAGAACAAATGTAAGAATTATATTATGAATTTCCTGAGAAATACAGCTATCTTTAATATCACACAAATACAGCATACAGTTCATAATAAAAAACAAACATTGCAGCATGTTGTGATTCAGGTTACTGGATTTTAATGATAGACACAGATAGTTGACAGTTTATTAGGCACAGCTACCTTATTCGTGGTGTTGTTTTGGGGGGTAATAGTGGTGGTGGTGGTGGTGAATACTTAGGCACTGTATGGTAGGTTTACCTAATAAAATGGTCAAGTAGTTTAGATACCTATTAAAACTGTCAAGTGAGTGTATGATATAGTAATATGCGTATACATTTACTGATGTATAGACATTTGTCTTTATACTAATGTAGAAATGACTTCCCAAAGTGTTCACTTGCTGGCTGATATTATCCTGATCAAAATACAACTTACCAGGAGCCTGTGGAAACCTGAAGACATCTTCAACATTGAAGGATGACTCTAAGAAAAGATTTGATATATTATAGTACTTTAAACTAGCACTTTAAAGTTTTTAACCTGTAGAGCTGGCTAACCAACTTGCTAAGTCTCGTATTTTTTTTGCCTAGACTTACCAACTACGCTCATTTCCTTCTTAGATATAAATACAGATATCTAAATAATTTATCAAGTAAATGTATAAGTTGTTGTTAGCTCAGCTAGTGGGTGAGAAAATACTTTGTTAGCTAGCTTAGCCCAAATTTAAAGAATGTGTCGGTTGGTATGTTATACAACGGACACCAACTGCCTCCTCGCGCGCGCGCGCAGAAAAAAAATAAATATTTTAAACCGTGCTTTGAACTATGAAGGAAATTTGCGTGAAGTTCTACATATCGGTTTAAAAAAATGCAAATATAGCAACGTTTTAGGAACTGACAGAGGGGTATACACCACTGATATCTACAAGTGCTTTTCGTGGTAATACCAGCAGGGAGGTATTATTGCGTCGTTTCCGGGAACAGTTCTTTCTGAGTTCACGTTAACAGGGATTAGTCCTTGGTTAAAGCGTTAAGGTTAATCCCCCTGTTCAATACTCTAGTGTCTAGAAGTACAAGGAAACCTTCATATAAGCGTATACTACACCCTTGAACATCTGGTGGAGCCATTTGATATTATATTTAATGGGTATTAGCACCATCTTATGGTAAAATAGCGTACCACCAGCAGTAACACCACAGAATAATTTGCTCTACATGGTATCCCAGGTGTGGTTATTCGGTTCATATATTTATATAATTAGTTATTCGGTTCGCAGTGACAACTCACCTGTGGACTCAGGTTATATTTCAGTCAACTGAAGAGGTTAAAAAAACAAACAAACAAAAAAAGGGATAGTTTTCTTATTCTCAGAAAGTCCTGTAAGCGCCGTCTAGTGACCAAAACACTAAGCAAAGTGAAAAATGACATGCAGAACAATGACATGCAGTACAGTACATTCACCGTCCACTTTATTAGGAACAGCTTTCCTGTATGATTTCC
This sequence comes from Ictalurus furcatus, assembly GCF_023375685.1. Classification (NCBI taxonomy): domain Eukaryota; kingdom Metazoa; phylum Chordata; class Actinopteri; order Siluriformes; family Ictaluridae; genus Ictalurus; species Ictalurus furcatus. Next base: position 13,470,598 of record NC_071278.1, read on the forward strand.
TGCCTTCCCTGCTGAAAAAAATAACAATGGAAACCAGAAAGTCTAATAATTTCCACTACCTTACAAAGCATCAGCTGTTAACCATTAAAACCATTACCAAATATAGTTTCCATTATGTAGTAGGACATATTAAGGACGTAGGTCCTTAACGGTTTCCACTAGACATAACATGCTACCAATAAAAGGCAACAAATTGCCAGCAGAGGCCCACAGGGACCATTACAGTTTCCAGTCAAACTAAAACAATTCCCATTACAAATTCGATGAGCGTTGTGCAGGTGTTCCTAATAAAGTAGACGGTGAATATATAACTGCAGCGGATATACAAACCCAGACTATTTTTGTTTTATTCACAAAGGTAACGCCATCACATAAACCTGTTTTCAGGAACAACAGCTAATCAATCAATCAATCAATCAGTATTTGAAATTTTTATAGAATGGAAAAAAAAAACCCCTGAAGAAAGCCTAGGTCTTTCCTATTTATTTGTCAGAGGTCTCCTTCAAAAGAGGTCTAATTTTCTAAAACTTCAACTAGAGAACTATTTCTAGTACTCATTCATTATTAAATTCTTGCACTATTCGTGCACCATACCTTAGATGTCACATGGGTATGATCTCATGCATTACATGATGGTGAAAAGAGTACTTATCTGTAACCTCTCATGAATGTCATTGCTGAAAGACAGCAACTTTAACAGAAAGGTTTAACAATTATGTTAGTGTCACTAAAATACTGCTTTCAGTAGAACATAAATAACTTAGTTTTTCCTCAGTTTCTCAGTTCAAACTGGAAAATGTATTACCACCAAACAACACAAATAACATTTACTATTTGTTTAATTTTATTTTCATTCATTTTATTTATTATTTTTATTTTATTAAAAAAAAAAAACCCAACATGGCTTTCCACATAATGCATGTTAAACAAAATAGGATTCAATTCGAATAAGCAGAACCTATACAAAGTCAGACTGACTGATGCTGCTCGACTGACCTGGAAACTCAAAACAGGTAATATTTACATACAAACAAGTCATACTTACAAACAATCACAAAACTTTACCTAGAACTGCATGGGTAACTCAATCATGGAAAATACAACCTTTAATAATGAAATGGTTGAAGTAACAGTAAAACATTACAGCAGGGCTAAACAGTGACCACTGCATTAAAAACAAACAAACAAACAAAAAAAAACCTTATGTCAGCTACTTGCTTAAAGAGCAACAAACTGAATATGTGCTGAAGCTGCAATTGTGACAGAATCTGATCTATAATATCATGGACATGCTACGTTCTACTCGGATGTTTTTTTACAGAAGATGTGTGCATTCATATATTACCCTTTTTGCATTTTTGTTCCTAATATGCACTCTTGGGTCTTTAAGGGGGTCTATACAAAAGAGGAATCGTGCATTATCAGGGACTGATGTTCAGCACTATGCCATGAGCTATAACATTTCAGAACTATGCTAATATAATTATATAGTATATGCAATATCAAAACAGGTATAAAACATTTTCAAAAATAATAAACAATTATTTGTGTAAACATATTCAAGAAAAACGGTACTGTTTATTACAGTGAGTCAAAAGATGTTCAGATGTTTGACATCACATGCTGGCGGACACATCTAGTGAGCAGTAAATATCTGCATCACAACTTCACAGCACTTTTGAATACGGTATTTTGAATAAAGTAGATTTACAGGCTCTTAAATTACAGGTGCCCACTGCCATCTACTGGACAAAACTTTACAGAACAGGATTAAAATGGAAAGGATTAATCACTCAGATCTTATCTTCTGTTTTTTTTTTTGTTTTGTTTTTTTGCACACAAAACATGCATGTGTCCCATTGCAATGCAAACATTCTTGATGTTGTTTTCTATTTCTGAAAAGCCAGGATCTGAAATGAAAACAGTTAAATTATCTGCTGGGTGTGTGTGCATGGGTAACATTTTCACCTCATATTTCCAAACTTCTGGTGATGCAAAAATCCTGTGTCCTTGCTTGAGGAACAAAATTTATGCTCCTTAAACAAGGTACGTTCTAAGTATGACCTATGATCTGTTTCCATCAGCAATTCCCAAGCACTACCACCAGATGGTTGCCTCATCATTGTGAGTTGAAGACAGTTCTCTTCTTTGGAGAATCACCAGTCTGCTACTAACAGACACTTTTCCCATGAACTAATTACAGTGCAGATGTCAAAGATACCTTTTAATTTGTTTTCTCCTTTTAGTGAAAGCAATCACTAGGGTACAACTGTATGTTTTGGGGTGTTTGTGTTCTGGAGTGCAAGTCTGGTCTCTTGAAGTTGTGTACTTTTGAAAAAGTGCATCATTATCTATGTATGTGCTCATTCAATTTCAGGAGCCATTGTTGCTGTTACAAGGGGCATTCTGTCCACAAACATAGGCCCCTCACTCAGCAAAAGGCTTACCTTAAACACAGGTTCTGAAAGACTAACTTGTTTTTTTATTTGCCTTCTTACGACTGACAGGAGGCTTTCCAGTAGCTCCATTTTCAACGCAGTCTACTGTCATTCCTGCAAATCCTGCTCACCATGTCAGTGGGATGTTGTCATCTCTGGGAACAAGAATGAGTCAAACAACGACACCTCATCAAATTGAAATTTAAAGTCTGAAATTACAATTACCTGGGGTCATTCTGATCCTTTTCCGTAGTGCTTTCTGATTTAGTCTCCTTTCGTCAGTTGACCCACAATTTAACATTTTCATACCTAAAGAAAGAGATTAACATAATGCATTACTGACAACAAACAAACAAACAAAGGAAACAGAACCAGACACGGAACCATGACTAAAGGCTAGCTTAAAGAACGTCACATGGGTGGGCAATCTTATCCGGAAAGGGTCGGTGTGGTGCAGGTTTTCATTCCAACCAAGCAGGAGGCACACCTGATTCCACCTGTTTAATCAGTTGATCTTGGCTTGCAATAGACTCAGGTGTGGCTTCTGCTTGATTGGAATGAAAACCTGCACCCACACCGGCCCTTTCCGGATAAGATTGCCCACCCCTGGTTTAGCAGGTAGAGGAGTAATTCATCCATGAGTTTTTTTTGTGGGACTCTAAACAAACAAGTGCTGTATGAACTGTTATGCAATGACGTGATCCAAAATACCTTCTAGTGCCTCGATCTGCTGTACTTACTCAAGTGGAAATCTTGCTCCAGCACCTCATTAAAAAGACATGCAGATAATCTCCTCACCTACGAAACAGCATGTTTTTTATGTACAGCAACTGTTTAATGCAAGGAATGCTTAATTCAAAATGTCAGTAGAAGTTAGTAGTGGTAATTGTGATAATGATTCCTTTAATATAAGCTTCTCAAAGGATCTCTGGGCTATTTAAATTTTGTTTACTGAATAATGAACATGTTTAGAAGTAAAAGGAACTTCTCACTACACAAATGTAACAGGAAGCCTAAAACTAAGTGATACCTCCATTTGTCCTCTGCCTTCGTGCTGGTCCAGCTGCATGGCTGTAGTCTCCAGGTTTTGGATTGCACTAGGGCACTGTGAGAGGTGGGGATACTGAAAATTCTGCGAACACAAGTGACTTTCATTCCTCACTGAAAATGTTTGTTAAAGAATATTTAAGAGTCTTTGTTTTCAACCAGAAGTAGTGGTCACTTTGGGTCACACCCATGTGCAATAATGTGAAAGCCACTCTGTTTCAACAATGATGTAGATCTCTAGATCAAATCTCGCTGCTTTTAATTTATGCAGTGACTACAGATGAGTTGAACTAACCAAAATATCAAATAAGCCAAAATACTTCTGGTCAGCTTGGTCTGGTTTACATTCTATCACGACTTCTAAACAATACTGAAAACATTAGGCCACAACTCACAATGTAACTGATTTGGTGCAGAGGACTAATCAAGTGGTGGATGATGTCACTCTTTAACACCTTCAGAGAACATGGTTGGCACAGGTAGCAGCAGGGTGGTGGATCTCCAGCTACACTTTGGCACTTGATAACAGCATGTAGACCTGTCAGAAAAAAAGTCACCACACACAAAAAAATATTCTGGTGAGTCTTTACCACTAGCAGCGATGTCTTGTCAAGTTGAAAAGAACTATTTTTAATAATAAAAAAAAGAGGGGGGAAAAACCCCAGATACCTGATGTACATTTTATTTAAGTGAAAAAATCTAAACTTTCACTGCTTTGCAGTTTGTCCCTCATTTCAAGTCATTTTAATGAGAACATTTGTTTAGGTAACGTGTGCACGGTGCCCTGAAATGGACTGGCCTCCCATCTAGGGTGTATTCCTGCTTCACACCCAGAGTTCCTGGGATAGGCTCGGGATCCACTGTGACCCTGATCAGGATAAAGCAGTTACTGAAATTGAGCGAGTGTTTATTGAGGTACTTACCAATCAGAGGCTGTGTGCCACTGTAATTTTCTGGAAAGTCTTCACAGTGCTTTGGCAGTGGGACAATATGTTCTTCTGAATGGTCCTGAAGTTGCTGATATTGACCCGTGCTTTCATACATGAACAAAGTGTCATCAGCTGTGAAAGGCTGTGGATGTTGCAAGTCCTCATGTCCAACTATAAAATATACAAAGCACATACAATCATGAGCTGGTAATGTGAGGTTTGTGTGCAAAGCCATGTACATAGCAAAAAATACTACCTTTTCTATTATGCAGCACCCAATCTGTGTCTCTGAATGGTTCTTCACTGGTAAGATAATCATTGATCTGCCATTGATCTTCATTCCAAATGATTGCTGGAGTGTGGGCTCCAGTGCTCATTGGATTCAAGGTGGTGAGATGATCCTGAATACTTTCCTGACCTTTAATATGCTCAGGGATTGGTTTCTGGGTAATGGTCACTGTCAGAGAATTGTTTTGGCACTGGACTACATGCTTATATTTGAGTTTGGTGATCTGTACTATGGTAGATAAGGGTGATTCGGTGCTAAGGCATTTCAATGTGTTAATGCCATTTTCCCAGCTCTTGACAGTTTTATCTTTATGCAGAGTGACATTTTGCGTCAAGTCTCCGATGGGATTCCCTCTTTGAAATGCCCCTGCTGCAGGGACTGAGCTGAAGGCTGTGGCTGGACTTATATTGGAAATACAATTTGGAAGTGGGTATCCAGGTAGACTTGGAGGTCTAACTTGGATTGCAGTTCTTGCTGGACTCTGTGCTGTAGTGTTTGGTTGTTTGTTTATCTGCTTCACCTGAGAAAGTACTGAGAAGAACAGAAAAAAGTGACACAGTAGTGAAGGAATGAAAGACAGACAGAAGTGTAGCAGTGAAAAGGAAGGAGAACTTAAAATCAGGATGCATAAGCGTGCGTGAAATAAAACAAAAACAAAAAAACAGATTCAAATAGGATGGGAGACAGATGGTAAATTTCAAGTAGCACAGAAGAATTTTTTACTTCATGGATCCAATTATACTTCTAGACATTCAGGTTTTCCTGGCAGTGACATAGCTGGTGTGTTCCATGAACATTTATTTATTTATTTTTTTATTATTTTTTTTGTGAACATAGTGCACAAAGGAACCCAGTACTGGCCCTGAAAACCACTGATCTAAAACATAGATAATACAAAGATACAAAGGACAGACCATCTAATACAGGCTGTGAGATCATCTCCTTGTAGATATCCTCATGCAGATGTAGCACCTTAAGAGAGGAAGAAAAAAAAATATCACAGGGACATAGGAATACAGAGTCATGATGCAAGCAGTCCCATGCTTTAAAAAGTCTTCCAAATACAAAGCTTTACCTGTACATTTCCTGTTCCTTCCTTTTTCTCTATAAGTTTTGCCAGCTTCAACAGATGCCAAGCCTGAGGAGCCAGATCTGTGTCAGCTCCTAACTCATATGTGTGACATGATTTCTAATAGGTAAAAGCACACACACATGCACACACACGCACACACACACACACACACACACACACACACACACACACACACACAGTGTTGTAATTAAATTTTACCTTGCAACACCATAGCAATGCTGCCTATGCTTATAATAAAATTTGAGATGGCTGAGTGATAATCAAAAGCTTTCTACATGTTACTTAATTATCTATTCTTCTTTCAGAATTTCTCTCTCACACACACACAAAACTGCATAAATGCATTATAACATTACAACATAAACATAAAGACTGGTTCTAGACATAGATTTAGCATTACCAAGTAGGTTCTTGGCCTTCATTCATAGCCAAGAGGGTCATGACTAAAGCTTGTAAACCAGGTCTTCTACCTTTTTTATTTTTTTTTTTATTTTTTTTTTAACAGTTGGCTGTAATTTGAGGTGTATTCCTCTCTTTTACAGTGACTTACGATATAGTTGTATCTGTGAAGACTCCCCATAATGTGGGTCTTGATGTCTGTTATATTGACTCTGAGAACACAGACCTCACACAGGTACACTGGAGGCTTAGTGCCTGTGAATAACTCAGTTACAGAACTAAGACCTGAAAAATGAACCACAGAAGATAACTACGTACAGACACGTTTCATATAATTCCAACAGAACAAATGTAAAACATTATAAAGTAGCAATGCATCAGGAGAACATCAGTACCTATAATAGGCTGTACTCGGTTTGGGTTGCTTAGGTATGAATGCATGGATTTAAAGAGATGACTCTGGAACCCTAGACAAAGAAATAATCATCAACACACTGACCGATCTAAATGTATGATATGACAAAACTATTGACCAATTATGCGGCACTACATGGATTTATTTATATATGTATGTGCATGTATTTCTTTATAGTGACCAAATGAAGCAGTTTTATCATTTGGTTGGTTCACACAAGGAAAATAACTCTTTCCACATTTATTTATTTATTTATTTATTAAAGCCCTTTCAGAGATTATGGGTTTTTTTTGTGTTTTTTTTTTTTTAGAAGAAGAACGTAAATATTTCCAAACAAGTTGAAGTTAGGGTAGTGTGTGGGACCATTATTATTATTATTATTATTATTATTATTATTATTATTACTTTTAAGCTCTGTTAATACACACCAATTGAAACACCCTACAAACTGTATGTGTTTCTGTGAGAACAAGAACTCAGCTCACCTTGGTCAGACTGCATCATTTACTGGGCAAAATCACAAAAAAAAACACTTAAATTACTCAATCAAAAGGAACAGGCACAATTTTCTTCTGAAAGAACTGAGAGCCATGTTGTTTAACCAGGTTAATTAAATCACTCTAAAGTTAGTTTTATTGTAGATAGTCGCTTTGTTTACAGAAAATACAGATTTACACAGAGAATAATGCTCACCACTTGTTTGAAAAGTGAAAAAGAGAGACTACACCACTTAGTACAATGCATTTACTTCAACATTATATATAACGTGCATACAGAAAAGGGGGAGGGGGAACAACCCCTTTAGCCTTCGTTAAAAAAGACTGCTATTTCAGAAAATAAAAGTCAGAAATGTGAGTAGCTAGCTAGTTAAGTTTTTACCTGGACCTGTCAAAAAGCCAAACACAGCTAGCTAACCAAGTATAGAAAAGTTTAATTTACCTGCTCCTCTTTAATTAATCATGAGTTTAGCATTATCACACCAGACAGTCAGGTCTCTGAGCACATCACTGGTTAACACGGAGTTCACACATGATCTAGAAAAGCGTTTAGACAGAGATAGACCTCTTCCTTCAGAGGAAACGTCACTCCTACTCTGTTTACTGCTCAAAAGTGTACAGAAAGGAGATTGCTACTGGTGAAACTCGGAGATGAGACATGTACAGCAAAAAACAGATGCATTTGGTTCGTGTTTGGTTTTGGGGGAACCAAAAAGAGTCAGGTGTCCACAAACTTTTGGCCATTTTGTGTATAAATATAAAAGGAGCATTATATCAACCACTCATGTATGTATAGGGATGGTTCAGAGAATGTTGCTTGAACTGCTTCTGTTAATTCATCCATCCATCCATCTTCTATACCGCTTACTCCTTTTCAGGGTCACGGGGAACCTGGAGCCTATCCCAGGGAGCATCTGGCACAAGGTGCCAGTCCATCGCAGGGCACATGTTAATTCATCCCATAACTTAAGTTCCCTCACCACACTTGGATTGTTCCCCCAACTCTTTCCTGACCTTGACATTGTAGTTTGAATAGATAATTTCCCCTAGTTGTCCTCATCATCTGATATTATAGCAGGAGAAAAAAAGAGAATACAAATCAGGCAAACCCCATCAGGAAGTTGTCCAAACAGGACTTTTCTCCATGCACACTGCATATGCTATTCTCCATCTCTTAACAATGTTTTGTTTTTCTATATTTCTTATTAATTTTCCATGCTTGTACTCATACATGAAAGGCACAGTTGTAGTATAAAAAAAACATATTTCCATACACTGAACTTATCATATAAAAATTTATCATGTTCCTTATAATAAATTGGAAAGGCACTTCCCTCATCACTTACCCTTGGTGTACACCCCTCCTGTGGAAACTCTTTCCTACAGGCCCGGCTTTCCCTTAAAGCCAGTAATGGAGCCCTTAGGCTGGCAAAAACAACCTCATATTTCAATTAAAGGCAAAAGCTCAATTTCATGCACTTTCACTACTCAAACATATGAACAATCCTTACCAACAATTTTTGTTGTTGGCTGTCATATTCTATCGAGAGGCCCACAGCTCTTCTCATGTGGGAATTTCCAAGACTTACATCTCCCTTCACCTGGGTTGGGACTTGACAATTGCCGTCATGGAAATTCAGCTGAAAACAGGAATGAGTCAGAGGTCTGACTATCCTGGCTAGTCTATGATGGGCTCATTCTCACCTAATTGAGATACAGTCATGTGAAAAAATGGAAATAAAAAAACATATTTGGACAAGCAAACATTTTATCATCTTTGAAACAGTGCTGATTAATATAGGGGATAAACTATCAAATGACACATAAAATTTACATTTTGTAGTAATTTTCACAATTTAAATGAACAAAAAAACAGATCAGTCACATGGAAAAAGTAAGTACACCCCTACATTTATCACACCTTCAAATCTATAAAATTTTAATCAGGTGTTCAATATTGGGAGCCAGGGATTAGTGATTAGGGAGTGCAGGTGGAACCTGTATTATTTATACCCCTCTCATATCTAGTGTCTGGTGTTCCCTTTGCTATTGAGGTGTGTGGTGTCATCATGTGAAAATCTAAAGAGTTCTGTAAGGCCTTCAGAAGAAAGGCTGTGGATGCCTTTGAGTCTGGCAAGGGATTTAAAAAGATCTGCAAATGATCATTCCACTGTAATCAAAATCATCTACAAGTGGTGCAGATTTTAAATGACTGTGAACTTGTCCAGGACCGGCCATCCCAGCAAATTCAACCCAAGAGAAGGTGGTCTGATGCAAAAAGAAGTCTCCAAGAACCCTAAAATTTCATCACAGGACCTGATAGTATAGGATATAAAGTGTAATCAGTGTGTGTAACTACAAAGCTGACTAATGTTTCAATGTGTGTAACTACAAAGTTTACAAATGTTTGAATATGTTAATCAGGTATAATCTGGTATGTATACCCAACAGTTAAGAATTACTTGTGGGAAGCATTATCTAAATTCATAGTACACTTGTTGATCAAGTTATAAGTATGTATTGAGTTAGAAGAATTCTGTGTCTTACTAAACAGTAGGCCTAACTGTTTTCTGTGTCAATCCATACCTCTGCACAGCAGGCATAATCTAAAACTATAAAACACTTTCTAACAAGTGGTATTCGAAATGTGTACATTAACTGCTTTGTGTTTGTCTAAAGCAGCTTCACTCTATGGCAGTAAATTAAGAACCTTGTGTTTGTCTAAAGCAGCCTCACTTTGTGGCAATAAAAAAGCAAATTGACACCTTCCACAACTGGGTTTCCAAACAAAAGCCACATAAGCTTGCAAATCAGTGTCAAAAGAAAAGATAAGAATTCCAGGAGGAAAAATACCAAGATGAGATTATAGGGTGAATTATGTGACAAAGTAAAAAACCCTGGTCTGGTAAAACTTTTAAAGAACATACAACTGACTACGCATGCGCCACAAATATAAGGTATCATATGAACATGAATAATTAGTTAAGGGAATGGAGATTGGACTGTTTCTAGAAAGAAAAGGTGAACGCCCCGCCTAGGGATAATTTTACTGTTTCAGAGACGTATATAAAGACATGTTTGTGTATGTATAATTCGGACCCTCTGCAGACTGTCTCACTTTATTGTTTCAATAAAGTTCATTTACTTTTTGACATCTACAAACCCTCTGTCTCTGAAGTTTTTTGCCTTAGGCTGGAAAGATTGATTTTCCACTACACTAGTAAGTCTTGCAGCTGTTGGTGTCAAAGTGCATGCTTTTACAATCAGAAACAGATTGCACAAATTTGACCTGCATGTCAGACATGTCAGGAAGAAGCATTTGCTGTCTAAAAAGAACATTAGAGCAAGACTACAGTTTGCCAATGAGCATATAGGTAAAATCCTGGTGTTTTGGAATAATGTGCTCTGGACAGATGAATCAAAGACAGAGTTGTTTGGTCACAGTAACAGCAGACATGTTTGGCACTGACCAAAGACAGCTTTTCAGGAGAAGCGCCTCATACCATCTGTGAAGCACGGTGGTGGAAATGTTATGGTTTGGGGTTGCTTCACTTCCTCAGGGACTGGACAGCTTGCAGTCATTGATTCAACTATGAATTCTGCATCATATTAAAGAGTGCTTGAAGATAATGTGAGGCCATCTGTTCGAAAGTTGAAGTTGAACCTAAAATGGACCTTTCAACGGGATAATGATCCTAAGCACACTAGGAAATCCACCAAGGAATGGCTCAAAAAGAAGAAATGGGGGGTTATGGAATGGCCTAGCCAAAGCCTGGATTTGAATCCCATTGGAATGTTGTGGGGTGAATTGAAACGAGCAGTACATGTAAGAAAACCTTCAAACATCTTGCAACTGAAAGAATATTGCATGGATGAATGGTCAAAAGTTCCAAAGCCTGGTGGACAATTATGCAAAACAGCTACAAGAAGTTATTTCTGCGAAAGGGGGCAATGCTAGCTTCTGAGGCCAAGGGTGTACTTACTTTTTCCACAGAAGAATATCACATCTATTGATACTTCCGTTGAATGAATGACTGAAAAAGCTTTTTTTCCTTGTGGTTTTGTTCAAATATCAACTTTATTAATAGGCACTGTTTCAAAGATGATCAAATGTTTGCTTGTCTAAATATGTCAAAAAAGCCAACCATTTCCATGGGGTGTACTTATTTTTTCACATGACTGTATCTAACAAATAAACTAGGAAAAAGTAGCTCATATTCTTGGATCCACTGAAATTTCAATTCATTTTTTTTTAAATCACAAAGCAGCTTTACAGAAATCAAGATGTAGGTCTAAATGCTTTTCTTCATACACATGTGTATATTGATAAATACCAATCATCTGTAATGTGGGCCACCAAGTCTGTTCAAGGCATAGCTGATTTACATTTACTGAAGTCCATAAATCTCTATAAATATAACATATAAAAAGCTCACAAAGTGAGAACCACAAAATGATAGTTAAACGCTAAAAAAAGTATGTCTTAAGCACAGTAGGCGCTAAACACTCCAGTAAAGCAACTCAGCCACTGCTGCATGTCAACTACCATATTAACGAGTCTCCTTATTCTTACATTTACACAAACTTAGGAGCTTGCATAGGATAAAGATTTTTCTTAACTAGTTTAATTTGCCTGAAAACTAAATTTCTTGTGTAAATGCTCTAGCAAACAAAATACACTTATATCCAGCTTGATAACGAGGCCCATTGTGGGTAAAGTACCATTAAATTAATGTTTTATTATATGGAGTTCTCCATTAAAAACAATCAAAATGTGGTAAAAGTTTAAAATATTATTTACAATTATTTTAAGCAACATTTTATTTTTTTACTTTTATTTTTTGATAGTTATGGTATCAAATATGATCTATTATTTTCTGGCAAAGATCAGTGATCCAGTGAAGCCTTTAAACTAGCTAAACAGACACATCTGAAAAGAAAATCACTTGCTAGTACTTTTCTGATGTCCTGACATACTTGTACTTTTCACTAGTTGTTACTCATAAAAGCATTTAATATTCTCTGCTTCAGTTTCATTTTAATAATGAAGCAGCTTTACAGAAATCAAGACATAGGTCTAAATCTCTGAACAAGCCAAAAATGGCAAGGCAAAACTTCTTGCAATGACACAAGGAAGAAATCTTGAGAGAGTAATGATTTATAATCCAAATGTTAAAGTAATAATGACGGATATAGAGAAAAATCAGAGTACTATAGTGTGTGTTGAAAGGGTATTGGGTATGTTTATTATTACAGCAGCAGTTCTTAGAAACCCTCTTAAGCAAGAGACGGGTGTAAGGAATTACCCCAAGTTCTTTCACTGCTGTACATGACGCAACTAGGCCAACAAGAAAGCTTATTTGCTACACTCGTGGCCCTTGTAGTACTTTTGTCTTGTCATATCTTGAATAGGAGGAAATTACTCGTGTGTCTAATGTCTTTTACACATTCCTCAACCTTATTAAACCAGTGCCCTAGAACAGAGTCTTGTGGAACACCAAAACTTACACTGTTTCTACATACAAGACTACTTATGTAAGTACAACTAATACATACTAATCTGTTTGTAAATTTGTAAAACAAAATGCTGTTTGGCATCCTTCTAATACCACAGCTAATAAAACAAACTGCACAAAAGCACAACCATGTTTCTGTCAGAAATCCTAAAATGAGCAGGTGATGTTCTATAAAGTTATGTATCTACATTTACATGTTATCTTCACATACTCAGCACATGCAGCCTTGAAATGAACCAAATAAGACAAACATTTCTGAGATTTTATTTAACAAAACATATCAGCAAAAATACAACAGCACAATAGAAAAAAAACAAACAAAAAAAAACAACCTCAAGTTTCACAAAAACATTCAAATCTCCAAACATGTATTCCCTTTCAAAATAATATACATTCAAAAGTGTCTGGGTAAAACTATTTAAATAAAAAAAAAAAAATCAAAGCAGTCTTATCTCTTATAAAACAAGGGAAAGGCCTATGTGGCCAATAAATACCATTATAGTAAATTTTACAAAACATCTCACATGCATCATTAATATTCCATGGAATTGTAACAGCCGGCCATGACACAGTTATTCAGAGTAATGTATAGAACAGAAATATAAGACCCTATGTAAATGACTTAGAACTGAAAAGAGCAGGTCATTTTTTAAATAAAAGGTTAATGCTTATTGTTTTGGCTATTCACTTTGGTTTTCAGCAACATCTGTGAAGTCCTTTGGCAGTTTCTTATTCAGTTCTTTTTCTGTAAAAGAGTGACAGAAAAACTAATTAGCAACCACTAAAAACACCCATGTGTAGGCTGTCTATAATTCAGGAATACACTCTAAAACTAAGTTCTCTAAAACTGATAACCCCATTTCAGCCACTGAATTCCACACATTTTCATTAAACTCTCCTGAACTGTCAAAATATACTCAGAAAAAAGTCCCTTTTCAGGAGACTGTATTCTAAAGATAATTTCGTCAAATCCAAATAAGCTTTACATATCTTTATTGGAAAGATTTTAAACAATATTTTTCATGCTTGTTCAATGAACCATAGAGAATTATTACACATGCACCTGTGGAACAGTCCTTAATACACGAACAGTTTACAGGCGGTAGGCAATTACGGTCACAGTTACAATAACTTAAGACACTAAAGAGACCTTTCTACTGAGTCTGAAAAACACCAGAAGAAAGATGCCTAGGGCAGTGGTTCTCAACCTGGGGCCATGGCCCCCTGGGGGGCCCCCTGGGGTGCCCCCAGATGGTGCCAGGGTGAGCGCATAGAAATTCTAGAACATTATTATTTAAAAAAATTAATTCTACCTGTATGTAAGTTGGGATTGTCAACCTTTGAACTATGACGTACGTAAAAATGAGACATTAATAAATTAAATCAATTATACACAGCACATTAAGACACATACTAGTGTACTGTTATCCACACGCTAATAAAACCTAAGTCTAAACCTATTTAAAATGGATATATGTTTTTAGATAGAGGAAATAGTCTCTTATTTGAGAAAGTTAATACAGAAGAGCCTAGCATGGAAAAAAACGAAATTGTGACGACTCTAGGAGGCCACAAAGGAATGCACCCTACACAAGGGGGGCGTCACGCTGAAAAAGTTTGAGAACCACTGGCCTAGGGCGCCTGCTCACCTGCGTGACAAAACTTATGACATACACAATTTGTTTCAATACATAATTGTAAAAATGTACTCAAGGCTCAAGACAAAGACAAAAAAAAAAAAAGAAAGTAGTACATATATGGTTAATTATTTATTAAGCAATTTCCAATATATAAAATTAATGTTTGGGATTTCAGAATGGGACTTACTTGTGGCCAGCCTGCCAGTGGGTAAACACCATGTTCAAATGCAGGTGTAGAAGTGACATTTTCACTGTCTGCTGCCGTTTGATCAGTGTGAAGTCCCTGATTGTAAGTACAGCAAGCATAGTAGGCGTGATATGTCTCTGGGTCCTGGAATGACCTGGAATGAATCGGCTGGTACACCTGTTGAGACTGATAAACTGTATGCGGTGTGGGAGCGGAGTTTGCATTCAGGAAGTATGTACCATTTGTAGAAACACCTGGGGCAGCTGCTTCATAATTCATGGTCCTTTCATCTACTGGCACTAAATAATCAGGTGCCACAGTATTAGATACAGCAATAACTGAAGGGTAATCCGGATGCATATACATGGGATATTGATGAGACACTGCATATTCAGGTGACATTTGACTAGTGACAGAGGCTGTTGTGGCGTATCTAGAGACCATTGAAAGGTACACATTTGCATTAGCATTAGGAGTCAGATTGGGGTCCAGAATTGTATCAGGAATTTTCCAGTTATAGTGAGGATTGAGCTCTTCATTGTAATTGTGCGGTGAATACATGAAGCTTTGCTGCTTCATAGCCGCAGACTTGGTAGAATAGTCAGCTACTGGGTTCGTATTAGTCATACTGGGTGTTTCGGTGCTAAACTGTCGGTTTTCATAATTCCAGACATTCTCACTTAAGCTCTTTTTCCCCAAAGGTCTTTTTTCAGACAGTCGAGCAATTTCTTGACCCTTCATGGGAGAGAGAGCAGTAATGGTACTAGTGCTGGGACAGGAGTCCATTTGCTGAGGTTCGAAAATGGATGATGAAGATTCTTGCTTTATACTGTTTTGAAGCACAGTTTCATCCATGGAAGTAGTTCTCTTACAAGCCTGAGAACTGGGGTCTAAGTCTATGGGAGAACTTCTAGAAGTCTTTAGAACTGTGGCTGGTGCACAATGTAATGATTTAATTGGATTGGCTGTAGTCAAAATAGAAGACTCCTTCTGGAGCTGTGTAACACTGTCTAAATCGTTGCCCGAGATCTTGTTTCGCTTTACTGGGAGATCTGACGGTTCTTGGTTATTCCCTACAGCAGGAGACTGTTTCGTATGACTGGATGGGACATC
Source organism: Ictalurus furcatus (assembly GCF_023375685.1). Lineage (NCBI taxonomy): Eukaryota > Metazoa > Chordata > Actinopteri > Siluriformes > Ictaluridae > Ictalurus > Ictalurus furcatus. Next base: position 13,486,161 of record NC_071278.1, read on the forward strand.
AGAGCATTGTTCTTTCCCTGAAAACGACCCATGAGGTAAATCTTGTTCAACAGCCCTGCGCTTAACAGATCTCCTCGGTCCCTGTGAAACTAGAAAAGAAGACAAAAGAGTTTTTACCAATATGTTTAAATGACTAGTTCAATTAGAAGTGTCTCATAACTTACTCAACTTAGGTAGCTGTAGTGAATATTGGGTTGTCACGTCTGTTTCAATCCTCTCCTGTTTTATCAAACCTAGTAAAAGATAAACGTAAATCATGATCTATTTTGGAGGTTTTTAAGTCAGGGCTTCTTCTGATACACACAAATCTCTCTATCTATCTCTCCATCTATCCATCATACTATATATTTTCAAACCTCTGGCCATGCCATATCATTACAAAACTCAGCATTAATAAGTAAGAAAAGCAAACAAACTCTGTAAATGACAATATAAAGTGTCTTTATATAAAACCAATGCAAATGATTATAGAATTCTCACGTTTTGCCATCTTGGGAGAAATGCAAGTTTTGAGTGCACAAAGGTTCTGCTCTTTTCTGATTTTCTGCAAATGTATGATGGCTAAGAGAAAAGAGAACAGAGAAAGTGGAAAGAAATATGTTTAGAACTGGAACACATGAAAACGTGAATCACCTGTCGATAAAATGTCAATGCAATTACCTTTATCAAATGGAATGCCTTTTATTTCCTTTAAGTCATCACAGTTCAGGTTCATCACCTACAATAGACAGGACAAAACAACATTCACATCAATACCACCAACAATAATAATAATAATAATAATAATAACAATAATAATAACAATAACAATAATATGACTACTATGTGGCCCACCTCTAAAGCTGAGTAAGGATTAAGTGGTCCACTGCTGCAATCAACATTGAGCAGTGTGTCATTTACCTGTAGCTCACCAGGCTCATCCTCATTGGTCATCTCCACTCTGTGAGCAAGCCTCATGAGCCTCATGGACCTCTCAGATCTACTATCGGAATCAGACCAGTCCTCAAACAAAGAGGGGTAACGTTTTTTCTGATGAAAACACAGGGAAAGAAAACACAAATCTGTGTCTTAAGCTGTGATACTATATGATTTGCATTTTCCATTTTGCCTGTTCAAACATAAGCTGTACTGGACGATTAGCTGATTTAAAAAAAACAACAACAAAAAAAACCACAACAACCAACAATAACTGTGGTCTATTTGTCATCTAGTATAAAAAGCATCAAGGAAAGGCACCACATCCAAATGGTTTGGTTCAACTCTATTCCACTTTTACATTTTAAAGTGGGATAGACATCAGTTTTATTCTCATTATAAAATTATAAAAGACTGCAATTATATACTAATGAAATTATGGGTTAAAAGTAAAACTATGTTTTTTGAAGAACAGCCTCAAACTGTTAGAGCTAAAACTAACTTAAAACGACGAATTTACACTGTAGACAAACTGGGCTCTGTTAAGCTCTCACTTTTTCAACTGTACAAATGTTCCTCTTATCTGCAGAATGCTGTGTAGTCCCAGTGATATCAGTTTGGGTTCACAGTCAAGGACACGCAGCTGCAAAGCTGCTACTCTGATTAGTATTTCAGTGACGTGATTTTTCTGTTGTGGGCATCATATTTGTGACTGAAATTCTCACTGAATTGTAAAGGTGAAGAATGGCTAAAGTCATTCACCTTACTTCAGAAGAGAATGAACAGTTCTTGACAAAACTGATAAAATATACAGTGGTCCTAATGTAAAAACTGTCCACATAAACGGGCAGATATTTGAAATTTTTAAACTGACCAAATTTGTGTTTGTTGGTATATTTTTTGTGCCACAAGAATCCTACCAAGTTTTCATTTCCGGGTGGATCACAGGGTGTATTGTCAGGAGGGGGGGAAAAAAAAAACTATAGGGAAAATTGATGCCAGATAACTAACCTTTGCTATTGATAGCAATACTTACTACGAAGATTAACTTCAACATAATGTAGCGAGTTAGCAAACATAGTTACGTGGCTCCATGACAAGGATGATCCGCTGCACTGCTGCTTGCCAAAGATGTATTGTGTGAAATGAATTGTATTAGAGCAGTTGATTCAGTATAAATGAAAACTAATCTTTTTACTAAAGTATATACTCAATAACACTTATGCACTCCGTCCCCTATTTGATCCACAAAATGCCTTAATTAGCTGAACAATAAACACAATCTTATTGACTCAAACCCAATGAGACTCACCAGGTAACTATATCTGTGGCCAGACTTTATCAGGTGGTTGTTGATGAGGTCATGATCGAGTTTGCTGGAGCAGGAGACACATAAGTACAGTGAAGACCGACCCTCACTTCTGCACTCAATCACTGCCGGCAGACCTGTGACATACATGAACACGCATCAGATAATTATGCAGAGGAATGGTACAGATTTATAAACAGTGCAAAACCAAATACTCACCAACCACAGCATCTGCCTCTGTTCTAGTTTTGTTTATACACTTCAAGTCACTGTGCTTGAGGGAATTCCCTGTATAGGCAATAAAGTTACCATTTATTTATTTATTTAGTAAAAACCTACTACACGCTAGTGTGTGTGTGTGTGTATATATATATATATATATATATATATATAAAATAAAAATCAATAATGCCATGTATACAAAGACCTACATTACAATGAAAATTATAAACCTGAATACGTTTGAAAAAGGATTAAGGTTTATCTGCACTCTCTCACCTGTAGGTTCTTTAGAACTTTTTGCTTCCAAAGTGGGAGAGATATTGACCCCACAGTAAACTAAGAAAATAAAGCACAAATTACTCTAAAGAAACACTCCAGCATTTTGTAAACCTAATCTCAATCCACAATATTTGAAATGTATGGATGATTACCATGGAAAAAAGATCAAAAGATGGATGTGAGATGAGATTAGGATTTCATCTTTTATTTCCTGTTAAATGTCATAAAACATAGAAGCTTTTATATCAGACCACCCAATTTTTATTTTGTGGCATGGCCTCTATATTTCTGCTCTTGAAGCCTTCTTCAAACAGTGGATTGTAATACCTTCACCCCTGCCCTGTGGAGGTTGTTGGTGATCACTGTCAGAGCTGTCAAGGGAAAAACTCCAAAACAACAATGTTTGTCATCAGCTGTTGTTGTTTTCCTTGACCGACCCATTCGGTGTCTGTTGCTCAGTACACCAGTGGGTTCTCTCTTTTTCAACACATTTCACATTGTTGTATTGGTTATGCCCAATGTTTGTGCATTGCCTCTGATTGATTCTCCCTCTCTTCTCAGCTACAAAACGGCTTGCTTTTCTCCCATAGACAGCTCTTTGTTCTTCACGTTGGCTTATCTTTTTTAACAACAAATACAGTCTTCACAGGTGAAACTGAAGGCTAAAATCAAGAGTAGATGTTCAGAGCTATTTACTGTTAATCAATCTAACAATACACCTGGGTAACACATCTACATATAAACACCGAGAAATAAAGGCTGAAATTCTAAACTCTCTTCTCATATTCATCTTTTGATCTCCAAATCAAATGTCTTCAGTCTACAGCTAAAACAACTGAATTGGCCTCGAGGGGACTGTAAGTGAATATTGACAGAAAATAAACAGATTTATTTTTTCTCAGTACATGGAAATGCATCAAAACTCTTGTCTGTGGTAATCACGCGTATGGTATGAATGCAGATTAGTTTGCGGTGGGGGACTTTTAAAAAGTGGCTCAACACAAAAACTTGTTAAAACATAAAAATATGCAAAAGTTAAATTACCTTCCTCATGACCAGTTTGCTCCTGTCTGATTGTGGGTGTATGAGGAGATGTGTGAGCTGGCCTTCTTTCTCTTAAACCTTCTGTGGCTGACTCTGGAGTTTCTAAGGCAGTTACATTTGGACCGTCTGAAATATAAAATAATGTATGCTCTGATAGAAAGAACTTATGGGTTAAATGTTTTTAGCTTTAAATGTAATTAGAAGGGTAGGTTATCCGTACTTATTTGCAAATTTCCAGTCAACAGCATTGAGGATAAAATTTTTTTTTTTGGAATCATTCTATATCATGAATCATTCTATAATTGGGGGTACATTTCACATCAACCAAAAAGTACAAAAACAATATGCTTTTTCAATAAAACAGCTACTGGTTTCAGCTGCTATATTTCAGCAGTGTAGCATGTCTGCTAGATGCAAAGCTTAATCATTAAACACCATTTTGATATTAAAAGGGAAAAGATGTTTTCTCTGGTGAGTTTGTTAACTATGTTATAGACAAACTGTATGCCATTACCTACTCTGATTAAATGCTACACTTCAAGGAACACACATATTTAAGGGATCTTTCATCTATTCTGCCATATTGATAGTGATTCTTTTAAAGGAATTTTAAGAACTGTATTTTTTGTGTGCAGATATCCATGTGGCAACACAGTGTTTATTTCTTGAACCCCAAAGCTACAGTTGTGCGTGTTATCACATTGACACATAAAAAAAAAAACAATTGGCGATGCAAGGGCAGCTGACTTCTCAGTACACGATTTCTCCTCTTGCCACTGTGATCACTTGGTGAATCCGCATAGAGGAGGGCATGACGGGCAGACTACTTGGCATCTTTTTTTTTTTTTTTTTAATTCTTCCACCAGATTCTCCTGAATGTAGAACACTACAAAGCATTGTAGAGTTGTTCTGCTGAAGGAATGGCATGACCTTGACTGACGAGCTTATCAGCTGTTCGCTTTAGGAGGCCTCCCACTCCATCTGGAGCTCCCTTCTCATGGCTTGTAATGGAATATAGTTCCATGTCCTGCTTTTGAAGCCTTGGTTCATGAGCTCTATGCTGAAGAGGAAGAAATTTCCCTTCTGCTAGTATTGGGTGCAGGGTCTGTCACTGAAAAAAATTATTTAAAAATTCACCAGATAGATAGCAGGCCTTTACTTCATCCAAAATAAGGGACTGGTGTGCCCACATGGCAGATAGACCCTTCTCCTTTAATTCCAGAATTGTGCCAAAGCACGTGATCTGCTGTCCCACCAACATGAAGAATGCCTGTGTGGAGCGTTGCTTGCTTCTGGTTTGCCTGGATTTCTGCTGAAAGCTTACATGAATAGTTCTCTGAAAAGTCCACACGTATAAAACTTTATTAGTCATGCTTTTTAATTAATGATAGTGGGTGAACTGATGATGTTATATAGTTGCTGGTTGAAATGTCCAAGTTGTTCTTGAAATATCTCTACCAACACTATGTCCCTTTCCTTCTTAACAGTGATTTTAATTGGAACCTTTTCCCTATTGCAATCATTAATGTTTATTTTCCCTAATGACTGTTTCGGTCGACCACCGAGTGATTTGGACTGCATGGTAATCCTGCAGGTCACCTTGTTTTGCTATGGCAAACTCCTGGTCTTTGCACTTGGGACACATGTTGCACATGTGTAAATCCTTTGAGGTTGGATCACAGGTTACTGACTCAGCCATGTCTTCAAAGTCCACACTCCTAATTAACTTGAGAGCATGTAACTTTTCCACCAGGATTGACAACCCAGAAGGGACACATGCAGCAGAACAAGGACTAGGAGAAGTTGGAATTAGAAAGTTTAATGAGAAATTTTCAGTGGAGGTTTTAAAAGGTATCATTCAAGGACCTCTTGTGTATCATTATCTTCCCTCTGATGACTGTTTGGGCTTTACCTGCTGTCAACCGTTTCAAGCTGTTTTCATCCCTTGTCAAATAGGCAATGACACAGTCTTGCAATCGGAAGCATAGGCTTTTGTACTTCATATTACCTCCAGCAGGGTTCCTCCTCCTCCTCTTTTTGGAGAGATGCAAAGCAGTGTGAACATGCTTTTGTAATTAATACTTTTTACTGATGCTCCCGGTCACTAGATGTGACATCTTCCTGTCTGATCTCTTTTTGGTTTTGGCCATGACAAAGGGTAGCTCTGTAGCTGTTTCTCTGTTGCTGACATCTATTAAAAATCATGGGCAGATTTTAAAATGTATTGCTTTAAGAGACATGCTATTAAAGCACTATCCAGCAACAATGACACCCAAGTCAATTAGTTGTGAAGATTTCTATGTTCAACTTGCAAAGGAATAATATCTAGTTAACTTTGTAAAATCAGTGAAATAACCCTTAATCCCTACTCATCATGATTCACACTCATGCACTCACACATGCTCATGTTCTCTCTCTCACACACGCACATACCTCTGACAAAGGATTAAATTATGACAAAAACTGATCTATGACAAGTAATTCATTATCATCAGTGGACAATGTTACCCAAGAGATGGCGCTAAAGGGTAACTTAGTTGACAGGTATGATTTCACCATTTTGAATCAATTTCAGTGGCAGGCCAAGCACGTCGTTTCCCTGATCAAGTGAACCTTGATCAAGTGAACCTCAAATTTGAATATATATTGGAATTAATATCATAAAAATGTTCACCATTGCAATCCATTATGTAACCAACATAGTTGAAGGTCAATGAATATACTCCTTGAAAATAGGTTATTGTAAGTGTAATAAATAAATAAATAAATAGGGGAAAAAAAGGAATTAACTAAATAATAAAAATCTTGAGTATTTAGATTTTAGAAATAAATATAGATAATTTTAAAAAAATTTTATTCATTATTTTGAACTCAAGACCCACTCACTTAAAAAAAAATGGACATTGCAAAAACTGTCAATTAAAAAACATCAAGGCAATTTCAAGCAAACTGAAACACAGGGTGCACAAAATATTTGAGATCATAATATACTTTCCCTTAATTGATAAAATAAGATATTTCTGAAGAAAAATATGAAATCACAGGACATGAAATGTACCCAAAACTGCAGAATGACTCATATCTTAATGTGATCCATACTTGTCATTAATACTTTTTTAGAGATAGCCTTCATTAGCACAATAAAACAAAGAATCACATTTTTATACATGAAGGATAGATGTGGATGGCTTTAGGGAAAGCTATACTGGACTACACACCTACAGCAGGGTTCTCCATTGTTCTTTTAGTGATTGGCTTATGAGAGTGGAGTGAACTCCTGTCAGACTCAGCTGTCAGATCTGTGTGTACCACAGACTGATGCTGGGGCTGTGGTGTTTGAGCCTCACTCTCTGGCAAGGCTTCTGGAGAGCTTTGACTCTGCAGCAGCTGATTATGTGTGCTGGTGCATGCTGTACTGCTTTTACCAAGCTTTTTCTGCACACTATCAAATTCTGGAAAACAATCTTCATGAACAACTGAATCAGTTCATATATTGATAATCAACAACCAAATCACAGGAGGCAGTTTGTTTCGTTTTCATGGCTTCACCTTTGAGTGGTACTTGATTACTGTGAAGTTCCTGAATTTGTGTTGTTTTGTCATGGCTTTGTTGTGACGTATGATCTCTTTCTTTTTCAGCTTCCACAGACTCTGGTAGTGACCTCACCATTTCTGGAGCACAGATAAAGACATGAAGGACATGAGCATGTGAAATGTGACCATGATAGCTGATTGAAACATCTATGGGGCTGTAATTTGTGGTTGTACAACTACCATTGCTTCTCTGATTCTGGCCTGCAAGGCATGATGGCTGGGAGCTCTCATCCAAACATGGTCCAAACATCCTCTGTAGTATTTCAATTGCTAAAATGTGCAAATACAGAACCAGCTGATAAACATATGACATGGTGATACACATTTGCATTTACTATGCATCTAACCATCTAAGAGATTTAGTTATTAAACCTTTTGTTCTGCTAAACGCTAGATCACTAAAAGTATGTGGACATCTGACCAATCACATCCATATGTGCTTGTTGAACATCCCATTCCAAAGTTAGTCCTTCTTTGCTACTACAATAACCTCCACTCATCTGGTAACACTTTCCACTAGATTTTGGAGTGTGGCTGGATTTCTGCCCATTCAGCAACATGAGCATTAGTGAAGTCAGGCACTGATTTTGGGTGATAAAGTCTGACATGCAATCGGCGTTCCAGTTAATCCTAAAGGTGTTCAGTGGGATTGAGGTCAGGGTTCTGTGCGGGCCACCGTAATTCTTCCACACCAACCCTAGCAAACCATGTCTTTCTGGACCTCGCATTGTGCACAACCATGATGGAACAGGTCTGGGCCTCTTAGTTCCAGGAAAGCAAAATTATAATGCTACAGCACACAAAGACATTCTTGACAAATGTGTGCCTCCAACTTTGTGGCAACAGTTTGGGGAAGAATCACATATGGGTGTGATAGTCAGGTGTCCACATACTTTTGGTGAGATCTTGCATATACAAACACATACATGCACACACTAACCTTCATGGAAGTCTGCAGAACGCAGAGACTCGTGCTGGTTTTGGTTCAGCTTGATGACCTGTACAATAAAAACACAGTACTGAGGTCTATATTATGGTCTAGTGCAGAGAACGTTAAAGGAAAGCAGTTGTACAGTTAAAGGAATACAATTTGTTACTGCAGGCCTTATATCAAAGGAATTAGAGCAGTATATACACTCACCAAACACTTTATTAGGAACGCTTTACTAATGATATATACTATACTTTAGAGCAGGGCCTCCCTCAGCTCTTAAAAAAAAAAGCCTCGATTCCACAAGATGTTAGAAACAATCCTTTGAGATTCTGGTCCATGTTGACACACAATTCCTTCAGATTTTTCAGGTGCACTTTCATACTGTGAATCTCCTGTTCTACCAGATCCCAAAGATGTTCTATTGGATTCAGATCTGGTTACTGGGAAGGCCAGTGAAGAAAACTGAACTCATTGTCACGTTCATAAAACCAGTTTGAGATGAGTTTTGCTTTGTGACATGGTGCATTATCATGCTGGAAATAGCCATTAAAAGATGGGTAAATTGTGGACATGAAAGGATCCACATGGTCAGCAACAATACTCCAGTAGGCTGTGGCATTCAAGTGATGACTGTTTGGTATTAATGGGCCCAAAGTGTGAAAACATTACACCACCTTCACCAGCCTGGACTGTCGACACAAGGCAGGTTGAGTCCATGGATTCATCCTGTTGTTGCCAAATTCTAGAGATTTATATCTATAGAGATTCATCAGACCTGATGAAGTTTTCCAGTATTCAGCTGTCCAGTTTTGGTGAGCCTGTGCCCAGTGCAGCCTCAGATTTATGTTCTTGGCTGACAGAAGCAGAACCCGACGTGGTCTTCTGCTGTTGTAGCCCATTCGCCTTAAGGTTCAACGAGTTGTGCATTCTCAGACTCTTTTCTGCTCACCACAATTGTACAGACTGGTTATGTGGGTTACTGTAGCCTTTCTATCAGATCAAACCAGTCTGGTCATTCTCTGCTGACCTCTTTCATCAACAAGGCGTTTCTGTCCGCAGAACATCATCAACAGACAAAACAGACTGAGACTGTTGTGCGTGAAAATCCCAGGAGATCAGCATTTACTCAAATACTAAAACCACCTGTCTGGCACCAACAATCACGCAACGGTCAAAAACAACAAGGTCACATTTTTCCCCCATTCTGATGGTTGATGGGAACATTACCTGAAGCTGCTGGCCCATTGATTTTATGCATTGCACTGCTTCCATATGATTAGATAATAGTATGAATTAATAAATGAAGGTGTACAGGTGTTCCTAATAAAGTGCTCAGTGGGTGTGTGTGTCTCGGTGTCTCCTAAAATTGAATATCAGACAAAATTTTAATTTCTTCAAAGAAGCAGTTTGAAGAAGATTAATACGCTATTTACCCTAGATAGCTTACCTTAGCATCTAACCCCTTCTCTGCCAATACCAGTTTCTCAGCCAAGTCACGAACGGTCATCTGATGAATGGTCTGCCACTGCTGAAATAGCTCATGATACTGGGTGCTCTAAAAGAACAGCATATGCAAACTTATTTAATGCAAAACTAACGTAACACTTTGAGCATATTCTTATTGCGCACAACGGGCCATATTCAGAGCAGAGTTAAGCTCATAGTGAAGATTTAATACTCAAGATTTAATACAGCCTAATATGAATATAAACACTCTAGAACTCACAATGGACAAGTGTTGGTGCCGTTCACTGGTCATATGGGCACAAAAGTTCTTGTTGCTAACATTCTCAGCACAGTTTAGACACAGGAAAAAAGTTGGCTGTGAAATACCTCGGCACTCCAATATATTAGACAGACCTGCAAACACAAATAAACTAAATTTCACACAAAAAATTTTTTCCCCCGCAGACACAATGGCACACTAATGAAAAGATTCATGCACACGTACCTATAATTGGAACTGTGTTAGGAAGTCCCTTCACATGGAGAAACCAGGAGGCATGACTCTGTCCCAGCACTGTGATAAAATCGACAATACTTGATTATAAAAAACATTGTCAACGAATATCATTATCGATTAGTTGGTCCGTGCGTGGTCCAACTAATCCGAAACCACGCTACATATATATATATTTTTTTTGGGGGGGGGGGGGTATTTAAATGTATCAAAACGTATTCAAATGAGATGTTTTAAAATTGATCAATTCGGTTATTCGCAAATATCACGTCAGCTGAGCTGATGATCATTCATTGATGGATTTATTTTAAATTTATTTACAAATGAAATGATAATTTGCAAAAACCTGAGTGGTAGACAAGTTCAAGTGTTGCATTGATGGATAAAATAAACAAAGGATAATTAAGAGAGTGAAATTAAATGTCACACCAACAATAAAATGTAAGAAATTTAATCTGGAAATGTTTTGATTCAATTTTAATGTTAATATTATTAAAGTTTAATATTAATATAATAAAGCAACATATATAGAAATGACTGTTTAATATATAGCCTATAATTGTTGTGGAGTGAGGGGGTCCTTGTGGATTGTTCGAAATATTCTAGGGCCCAAAGCTCACAAAAGGTTGAGAACCACTGGTCTAGTGTATAAAATTTAGAAAGGTAATATCATCTCAAATGAAATACATTCGTTTTTAGTTTTACTAACCTGAAAGTTTGCCCCCATCTGATTAATCACAAAAAATTAATCGGCCAACTAATCGATTATGAAAATAGTCATTCGTTGCAGCCCAAGTATACGCCATTCAATAAATGCGAAATAATGGAAATAAAGCTGATGCTTATATGCATAAACTGCGCAGGCTACTAGAAATGCTAAGGATCTGAAAAAAGTGACAAACCTGTGGGTAGGTTTGGAAAATAGTAATTTTTTGATGGTCTAGTGTCATGTCGAAGTTCACTTTCATTTCTCAGGATGGACTGGCGATACGCTGCACATACAGACACAACGTTCAAATTTAATCAGAAACTAACTACTTACTCGTCTCCAATAAACATCAGTTAAAACATTAACAGCATCATTAATACATTCTTGTTCGAATTACTGAAAGCGTTTGGAGAAGGGGAGGAATAAATTTTGGAGAAGAGGGAGCATAAAGAGCAGATACATATACAGGAAAGGTATGACACTGTTACTAAGGAAACAAAACATCACTGGCATAGTCAGCTCAGTATTCTAAATCATATTAATGGGATGTTTTTAATTTATTAAGCTATACAAGCAGAACGGATCAGTCTCAATCTTAACCCAAGAATATTCAACCACCCCTGTCTGAATACATTCAGACTTACTGATGTGGCTGCACATTGCATAGCAGTGAAATGCAGACTTACTGAGCTTCGATCCACTAGTGCCTTTGGACTCTGCATATGAAGTTGAGGCACCTGGCCCTGTTTCAGGATGAACAAGACCTGCAACTAGAACAATGATGAATGATGAATTAGAGATCACTAATGGCATTTTCCCCACTAGGAAAATTTACAGTCTGTGAAAAGGGCTACTCGGACGGGAACAGATTTATAAGGGATAATCCCGTGCGAACTGGTCATGCTGGATATTTTTCCGGACTGCGCTTTCCCATGCCCGTGAAGATTACAGCATCTTTTACATTCTATAAAACGCCCTTTAAAAATAACCCCAGGTTAAACTAATCACGTGCGAATGCGCACTCTATTTTTTTAGGTAGTCGATTCATTCTCGACATTTAAGTCCCGTCGCCAAACGGCACTTTGACAGAGGGACCTTTATCGCAAACTTTTTTCGAAAAATCTCCTCCCAAACAGAATGATTACATATCATTTGTTCAAACAGCGTTTCATAATGTTGTTCTCCCCAAACTGAAACTAAACAAAGTTTCAGCTCTCGTCCAATTGCGCTGTTTCTTTTGCTTCATCAGTGCCGTGATGCTGTATTACCAAATACTGAGGTGCAGCACCATGTTACGCATGACACACGGGGCTGATGTAATGGGCTGTCAGCATAAACGATAAAGCCACACCCATCTCTGCAATTTCTACAGAAATCTCTCATCCCGTGCAAATTGACAATAAATATCACAGGTGTCCATAGTAGCAATTACTTTACAGCCATACGTCCGGAAAACTAATCCCCTCCAAATAGGGCTAAAGAAAGCGTGTCTGTCTATGCCACAAAGCATAATTTAAATGGTAAATATAACAATTCTTAGTATGGTTATATTAGCACAATATCAAGTTTAAGTGGCTTTACTGCCATTTCAACCATATACAGTTGGTACAGAACAGTGCTACATAAACAACACAGAGCTACAGGAGACTACACAGAACTAAATGTGTGTGCGCATGCGTGCATGGGTGTCTGGGTCGGTGTCAGTCTCTGGGTATTGAGGAGTCTGACTGCTTGGGGGAAGAAACTGTTACACATTTTGGCCGTGAGGGTCCAAATGTTTCGGTACCTTTTGCCTGATGGCAGGAAGGAGAAGAGTTTGTGTGAGGGGTGTGTGGGGTCAGTTCTTTAGCCACCGCACCTCCTCTCTGTATGCTGACTTGTCACTGCTCATGAGACCCACCACAGCACAGTCTGTTGAGAGCTTGGGACGATATGCGAACTGCAAGGGCTCCAGTGAGGAAGGTAGCAGGGTCTTGATGTGCCACATGACAAGCCACTCCAAGCACTTCATGACGATGAATGCAAGGGTAGCTTTGAGGCAGGACGCTGAAGACTTCTTCAACACGGGGGCGATGATGGAGGCCTTGAAGAACATTGGAATGACAGCGCTGCTCAGGGAAATGTTGAAGAGGTCAATGAGAACATCTACCATCCAGCAGGTCTGAACATCCCCTGAGCATTCTGCCAGGAATGTTGCATAAACCAGCAGCCTTCTGTGGATCGACTCTTCACGGTCATCCACGACTTCTGGTTGGAGCGTGTGGTGATGGTCTTGGAGACAGTGAGGTCATTGATGCACCTGCTGATGTAGCGGATACAGCTTGTGTATTCCACCAAGCTGGTGGAGTTGCCGTCAGTTGCTCCCTCCCTGAAGATGTGCCAGTCAGTGTGCTCAACACAGTCCTGAAGAGCAGAGATGTCTCTTGCTGTCCAGGTTTTCATCTGCTTCAGAACCAGTCTGGGGCGTCTAACGAGCGGTCTGTATGCTGGGATTAACATAACAGAGGTGGTCTGAGTAGCCAAGGAGGGGGCGGGGCTCTGCCCGGTTTGTGTAAACAAGATCCAGCGAGTTCGCGCTTCTCATCGCAAAGTCCACATCCTGATGGAAGTCAGGGAGCGCTGATTTGGAATTTCACATGACTGAAATGTCCGGCGACAATAAACAGTCCGTCAGGGTGTGTGTTCTGTGTAATAGCCCCGTGCAGTTCACAAAGCGCCTCCTTAGCATTAGCGCTGGGGGGTATGTACACTCCGACTAAAGTTCACCAGCGAGGAGCAGTAACTAGAAACTAGCACTGAGTTCTTGCACCATTCGGGGTTGATGTAAACACACAAGCCACCATCGCGAGCCTTACCGCACAAAGTTGCATTGCTGTCGTCATGAAACGAGGGGAGCCCGTTTAGCTTTAGCCTAGCACGGACCCCCGCCCTCTTGCCACGCTTCTGCTTCCTCGCACAGCGCTTACGACGCCCTCTCCCCCGGCCACCGGCATCACACGACCCCGAGGACTGGAGGCCTGGTTCCCGCAACAAGCCGAGATCACGTAACTTCTCCAGCAGACCATCATGCAATTTGGTCATCGGATGATTTCTATAGTTTAGCAGAAACTGGCGATGGTAAACACGGACCATGGTTGCCCCGATGTCCATGTGCCGTGTGATACAAAGGATTTGAAATATTAGTTCCGGTTCGCCGCAAGATGTCTCCACTGGTGAGAGCTCCGGGCTTTTTATTGTTTTATTTCTAGTAGTGCGTCCCAAATCAACGGTCGCAGGTTTCCTTACGTGACGGATGGGGAGGGGCTATATCCGGCTCAGATACTGACATTACCAGCAGCCATAAGCACAACCAACTATGTTGATTTTAAATTGGAGAAGATAAGATGAGAGAAACTTTATTGATCCCACACGGGGGAAATTCCCTCGTTAGAGCAGCTCAATTAAACACAACAGATAAGAAAATACACATTAAATAGAATAGAAAAAGATCATATTATATATATATATGTGTGTGTGTGTGTGTGTGTGTGTGTGTGTGTGTGTATATATATATATATAAATAGAAGAATAAGAGTAATAATAATAGTAATATGTACACTTTGAACACCTCATTTTATGTGCAATATTCGTCTGCGAAGATGACTCCGCCTGACTGTGACTGAGGTCTTGTTGGGCATAAAAGGAAAACATTAATATCAACAGTAAAATGTAGCAATTCATTTTTTTTTATCCGTTTGGCTATTTCGCTAGTGCTAGCGGCATTACATGCATTTGACATTTAGAGTGGTGCAGGGATGACGTTATTTTGTAATGCCAGAGTTAGCATTTTAACCTTTCCGCTTCCATCGTCCAGATGTCAAGGGGTTTTTCACATGGGATTTTGGTTAAAAACCTGAAATAAGGTCTGTGGTGAACACAAGCTCAAAATATTTTCACGTTTTATTCTACCACATAAAATCCACCAGTAATACCCCACTCATGATTTTTTTAAATGCTTTTACGTGTATTGAAAAAGGTGGTTGATAAGATGCTAAATGGGACTACAGACCCATTCGGGGACATTAAACGTCATCACGGTGAACAGGAAAATATACTCACTAGTCTGCGTTTACAGCCTCGTGTTCTTGCAGGGTGGGGGGTGGGGTGATTGCCAAACACTACTAGACATCAGATCATCACTCAAAATGGACTTTGAGAGTGATTTGCACGCGAATTGGAGCAAATAGACCTGGCTGCAGCCTGCAGAAAAGGGTCACTCCACCCATAAGAGTTAGGGGTTATGGTTAGAATGGGGAGCCCCACTCCGTTCTACAGGCTGGAGCCAGGACCTTCTCGATTTTCCTGAATGCAGCAGACATTATTGAATACACAAACTCTGTCACCAATTACACACCAGTATGTGCACTGAAAAGATTGTTCCAAAAGTCTGTATCAAATCCTTCCTGAACCAGAAACTCCAGGTTAATGCTGATTTCTGGGCCAAACTTAGAGGTCAAACCTCAGCCTACAACTCAGGGACCTGTTGTCATACAGGAAAGCCGGATACAACCGACAGAGGATCGTCAGGACTGCAAAGAATGGCTACAGAGACAAGATTGTGTTGAACTATCAAAGATCAGACCTCAAGCACATGTAGAATGGTTTGTGCTCCATTACAGACTACAAAGGTTGGAAAATCTGCAATGGGGACTATCTGCCTCACTACCTGATGAGCAGAACACCTTCTATGCTCGGTTTGAGGCCAGCAACACCTTCCATGCAGAAAAACTCCCGGTGAACTGCAACAACTGCGCACTAACCATCACTGTGCCTGATGTGATCAGATCTTTCAAGACAGTCAATACAAGCAAGGCACCAGATCTGGTGTCCTCAAATCATGTGCCAGGAAGGCTCAGGAAGTTTAATTTCTCAGAAAATCCTGACCATTTTCTACAAATTCCCCATAGAGAGCATCCTGACTGGGTGCATGAATGTTTGGTTTGGCAGCTGCCCCCTGCGTGAATGCAAGGCCCTCCAAAGAGTGGTAAGAGCAGCTGAACTCATTATTGGCAACAAACTCCCAGCCTTACAAGACATCTTCCATACATGATGTCTGAGGAAAGCACACTAAATCACCACCGACCACAATCACCCAGCACACAGACTGTTTAACGGACTGAAATCAGGCAGATGGTGCTGCAACATTCAATCCACAACTAGCAGGCTGAAGAACAGTTTCTACCTGCAGCCCATCAGCTACTTCACCACAGAAACAAAATCCTGCACACAGAGGGCGAGGAGAAGAGAACAACATAGATGGAGACAAACTAAGTGAAGAGAGAGAGAGAGAGAATGTATGTATGTGTCCTACCATTTGGAGGTTCTTCACATTCCATGTGATGAGTAAGGTTGACAGGAGTTGGAAGGGTAGATGAATATGGAGGAGCAACATCGGTTACATCCTGGCAGTCTGATGCAGGTTGAGGTGATATGGGTTCATACACAGGAGGTGCAGGATATGAATATGGAGGAGCAACATCGGTTATGTCCTGGCAGTCTGATGCAGGTTGAGGTGATATGGGTTCATACACAGGAGGTGCAGGATATGAATATGGAGGAGCAACATCGGTTATGTCCTGGCAGTCTGATGCAGGTTGAGGTGATTCGGGTTCATACACAGGAGGTGCAGGATAAGAATATGGAGGAGCAACATCGGTTACGTCCTGGCAGTCTGATGCAGATGGAGGTGATATGGGTTCATACAGGGGATGTGGTACAAACAAATACTGAATTTGACTTACAGGTTGAGAGGATAAAGGAGGTGGAATATGGACAGGAGATGGTAAAGAATGGAGTGGTGGTGGAGGAGAAATGTGGCTGGAGTGGTGGGAGGGAGCAGGAAGCTCTTTTGAGGATGACATAGGAGAAGTTGTAGAAAAGGGGGATGAATGAGGAATGAATGAGACAGGAACTGAGACAGGACAGCATGAAATCAGAGGAGGGGTGTGGCACGAGTAGGCTGTATTTAGAGGATTAGGAGTTTCTTCTAGAAAAAAACCCACAAAAATAGAGAACAATTAAGATGCTGTTAACTCCTTCCAAGTAAAAAAAAAAAATATCAGTCTCTTTTCGGTATGTTCACAATGGCTAGTCCTGGAATGATCTTACCTGGAACTAAACGATTCTCCAGCAGGGGGGATTTCTCCTGCTGCAAAGAGTTGGTAACTGCAGCAGGACATATGTGATCCCCAGAACTGATGCGTGTACCTAAAAGACAAGAGAATACAATCCTTAATTACACTACAACAGAGCTTCAACAGGAGCTTCACACTAACAACAGCAAGTAAAGTTAAATGATAACATCCTAGTGGTAATGGAATACTTTATGAACAACTCCATAGTATTGAGAAGTTGTTGGGCTAGAGAACACATGATAGGCAGTAGTGATCAACTGGTTGAGTTTGTTGAGGTGTTGAGTTTCTCCATATTGTTGTATTTTAAACTCATATCAGGCAGCGTGATCATCTGATTTGTGTTTTATTTCCCTCTGTTGTGGGTTAAAGTATAATATACCACAATGGAGTTAATAGAGAATTGTCTTTACAAAGCTTTAATATGCAACCACCCTAACAGAAAACGAGGACATTAGCACACACAAACAGCCACTGAAAAAAACAATTAATAAATATATATATTTTTTAAAATCCAATGGACCAGAGTTGGCATTCAACCACAAAGACACAAAAGATGTTATCCCGTTCAATTCCACCCAATACTTAATGTCACTATTATTTATTTTTAGTTCCAAAAAGTCTTTAGGGCCTTCTCCAAAGGCCTAGAAGTCCCTGCAGCTCTTAATCAGAAACATTCATATAATTTATTAATGAAAGGTGACTATTTTTTTTTTTTTTTTTTTTAAATAAAGCATCAACTGAATAATGCAATAAAGGGAATCAGTTCAATAATTTTGGGGATAATTGAAGTTTTCAATACCGGTAAATTCTTACCATGTTCAGGTTGGGAAGAAGGAGTTTGCAGGTCCACTCCATCTTCTGGCTTTGTCTGTAGCAATTTTAGCTGACTCAGGGCTGCAAAGTCAATTATAGTCAGTCAAATTCTTTCATACATCAAAAACAAGATTGGCCTAATGAATGAGAACAAATATGATCTACCTTCATTGAGAGGAGCAGTACGTAAGGCTGTGAAGACTTTGGCAGTGACATTCAGTTTCTGTGGGAACCCCCCCCCCCCCGCAAAGTTAAAAGCATATGCCAGAAAAGCAATAATTAAGCTCTTTATAACCCATTTTCCTACCTTCATTCCCATCCCAGTGCTTCTCTCCACCGGTGATAAGCGCAAAGCTATCTTATGCAGCTTCTTGTCCTTGTTTTTGTCACTTGCAGTCCAACCAGGATATTTAAGTTTCTGTACATATACACATTAGTTAAACATTCAGTCATCCATAATTTGCTACAGACATAGTAGTAATGAAGTATAATGCAGAGAGAATGATCCTTAAATGACCTACCACATAGGTTTCCCTGTGGGTCACACTAGACATGTGATTGAAATGACCTCGGACAGAGCAGAGTTCACAGAAGAACAGCTTCTTTTTGTCATGATGCACACAAGTAACAAAATTCAATCCTACAAGACAGTTTCATGTGGGTAAGTACAAATTGTTAGAATCATTCTATTGGTCTGATGTATTGAAGGTACCAGTATATATGACACTGGTCTCTTTTCTGTTAATATCTTAGATGGTACAGACCAATCATAGCATTGCGTTGGTTCTTTTTTTTCTTGTTCTGCTGTTTTGTAGTTTTTGGCTCAAGGCTGTTATGGTCTTGTGGCTCTGTGGAAAACATATTTAAAAATATTATGACGAGCTTTACTACTTGCTTTATAATTGTATCAGTGATGCTAAACCAATTGAATTTCAACATGTCTCAGCACATTTTCCTCACCAGCATCACCTTCAGTTTGTGATGACTCCAGTTTCTGGGCCTTGGCATCTGGCCCAGAGTTCTCAGCATCTGGAACAATACACCACAAACACAATACTAAAACAGTCAAACAACAACAATAAAAAAAAGCAGAAACAGAAGGTTGCTTGGCCAACTACCTAAGTGGTAATCTTCTTAGCTATAACTCTGACTGTAATTAGATATTACATTATTTGGCTTGTTAGGCCCTTGACAGTTAGCAAGCTAACATGGGAACTTCATAGATGAACATTTTCTTGGCTTTAGTTCAGCTCAGAAGTTATGTCTAAAATGACTATGTAGCATTTACTATATGTACACTGACTGGTGACAAATTAAAGGAAAAACTGTGACCCTTGTGCCTGGCTTGAGTCACTGCAAATCAATAAAAAGTTATTCTGAATGATCAGCTTTTTCTTATGATGAAAGATTTCTATCATTTCGATGGAAGTGTTCCCTTCCAGGATGACAATGTCCCTATTCACAGGACATAAGGGCTGAATGGTTTGATGAGTGAAAAGCAATGAAAAGTTCCACCAATGCTTTTTACCACAATCATAAAAACACCAATTGAGGGACTATTTTTGAAGAATGGTGTTCATCCCTCCAGTACAGTTATGGAGACTTGTAGAACCTATGCGAAGGTGTATTGAAGCCGTTGTGGTGGTTCATGGTGGCTGAACATCTTTTAAAAATGCATTATGTTGGGTTTTCCTTTAATTTGTTGCATGCCGTGGTAACTATGAATACACCAACGTTCATGCCACGGTCAAAATCAATG
Source organism: Ictalurus furcatus (assembly GCF_023375685.1). NCBI lineage: Eukaryota > Metazoa > Chordata > Actinopteri > Siluriformes > Ictaluridae > Ictalurus > Ictalurus furcatus. The sequence continues at coordinate 13,505,872 of NC_071278.1, forward strand.
ACATTTTTCCCTATTCTGATCGTTGATGTGAACATTACCAACACACATGCACTAATATACCCCCTGAAAGGAAATTCTCTTATATCATGTACTCTCTTATATTATGAACTGTATAAAGACACCTTAGATACGGGGAATACTGGGTTATAGTTTCTGTTTGTGTGTCTCTGTGCTATCAAATACCTATGATGAATGTATTCATTTAATTACCTCTTTAAATAAGCTGATCAACTACCATCCTTTATTATAGCTGACACATGTAGACTTATTTTGTAGTATGACCTTGTGTGCTGTGTGTTTTGTCTAAATCTGTCTAGCACCTGCAGAAGTTGAAACCCACCTACTACGCAATGCTGTTATCAATGTGTATAAATACTTCTGTTTTGCATGAATAAACTGGATGTCTCTGTGAGCATGCATGTGTCAGTGTGTGTTCATTTAGACTACCCAGATCTGAAACGCTCTGAGGAAAACCACACTTTCTAACTCATAGCATACAACTAAGAGTTAATAGAAGTAAAAAGGCTGAAAAGGGCTGACGAAGGACTGAAAGACATAATCTGAGATTCCTGAGATACTTGGAAATCTAACACCCCCTTCACCAAGCACTTAAATGAGCATAGAATTTTTTTTTTTTTTTTAAACTGCTTTTTTTGCTGTACCATCTCTTCTCTAAACTGATCATTCTAAATAACAGTCTAGAAAATGCATTTATTTGATCAATGGGTGAACAATTATAGGTAATTGATTTATTCTAATCTTACCTTCTGATGGCTGCTTAGTCTTTTTTTGAGGCTGCTTATTTTCTTTTTCTACCACCTAAAAAATAAAAAAACAGATCATGTCACAAATACAATATTATATATATATATATATATATATATATATATATATATATATATATATCTTACTATTGAATAATGATAATAAGATGACAACCTTGAGGCATCCCCAGCCCTCTCTGTCCTGTACAAGCTGTGCTTTCTTTTGGAGCTCTGTATTATTGGTGTTCATGCTGAACTCTGGATGCTTACTTTTCTGTTGAAACAGCACATAAAGGGATCATCAACTCTAGGATGAACTTAAGGACAGGCAGACTCAGACACTCTAATATTTATATTTGTGTAATAACGCACAATGTAGTTCAAGCGATGGTGAGTGCTAATCAGGTGGTCCATGTAACCGGTAGTAGGAAGGATTATTTTGCAGCAGGAGCAGAGAAAGGAGTTCTGGCCATTGGAATTACGATATTCTGTGATCATACTCAAACCTAAAAATGAAATAAAAAAAGTTATTATAAAAGTTAGACAAGAATACTCCTAATCCTGATCCTAAGCAGAAGCAGTGAAGGTGGACAGAACAGCACTGACCGATTACTGGCTCTGTGCGAGTTGGGCTTGTGAGGTAAGACCATAAATACGGTGAACTTCGAGCAGGATCATCTGGATCTGGCACAATCATGCAGTTTTATTCCACAGCAAATTCAACAAGTATATAACTAACAAGTAATTACACAAGTTGTTTTTAAAATTACATACACAGAGTTGCCAGTTTATTATCTCTCCATCTTCAGCAAGTCATATTTAATATAACTTGCATGTGTAATAATAATAATAATAATAATAATAAAGAAAAACAATAATAACAAAAATAATAATAACAACAATAATAATTAGGCAGAGCAGGGTCCAGTTGAGTGTTGAAATGGACAACAATTTCAAGGATTTTTAAATGATCTGAGAACAGGGTAGAAAGCAAAGATATCAATGAAAAAAAAACTACTAAATGTTAGATTCTGATTTTAACCTAATGTTATTTTGAAGCAGAATATTTAATAGCCAGACTAGTGTAAAGACTGGATTATACTTTTGTATTATACTACTGTATGTGTCTGTAAGATAGCTGCCTCACGTATTCTGTTTAGAGCGTCGCTTTTGCACGTCTTCAGAAATTTACACTACGCAACCATGTAAATAGTGCGGGCAGTGTAGCACCATGTGACACTAACTGGTTTTCCAGTTATGTTTAGTGTTAGAATTTTAAAAACCTCTCACATAGCCTTAATACCTACTGAAATGTCTTTTTTTATTATTATTAATTTAATTATTTATTTATTTATTTATTTTTTTTACACAGCCTTCTGGAGCTTCCAGATTCGTAAATACTTTTGAATGTTAGGTCAGACATCGTGGCAGTCTGTTCACTATGCACGAAATTGCTAAACATTTTACAGTTTGACTGGATAGGCAGGGCTGTCTTGAGAAGTACACGGGTGAGTATATGAACAATCTCACGTTTCCACTGCTGCTGCATGAACACACAAAGTCATGCTTCAAGCATAAACCACTTATGTGTTAATGCATATTTACTTAGTGATGCAAAGGGGGACGTTATGGCACGCAGAAATGCTCATGTATTTAGAAGAGGCCATATAGCTCTCTCCTTAGAGTGAGCAGTAGCTCGAAAAGATGTGGTTGGCTGGCTCCTTGTGTCTCAGAGGACACATTAGCTGTCAATCTCCCCGATTGGTATCTGTCTTAAGATGGGGAGAGCTGGCTGATGGGTGGGAATTGGCCATGCTCAAATGAAAATGAAGTGAAAAACATAATAACAAAAAATGATTGGGAAAACAATTGCAAAAAATTGCAATAATATTATTATAATACAATATTCCTACATAACACATCCAGCATTAATTAAATTCATGCTGTTAAGAAGGCCAAAGGTGGCAAAACACATTACTAGATAGGAGTATCTAATAAACTGGGAACTGTGTGTCTTGTCTTTAACACTTTGCATACTTTGCTTAGGAGTTTCAGGCTCAGTGTCAGGCTTGGTGGACTTCACAGTTTCATTTAGGTGAGGACATGGACTGTCCTTTTCTTCAGTTTCCTTTACTCTTTTCAATGCTAGAAATAACACCCCATAAACAACAGTTAAACTTTTCTTCAATAACTGACTTTGTAAATATGCAATTCAGGGCTGCACGATTATGGCCAAAATGATAATCCCAATTATTTTGATCAATATTGAGATCTCAATTATTTATCACGATTATTCATTGATTTTAGGGACAACATATTTTTATTGTACTTTCACATTTTAAATAAACAGACCGCTGCTTTCACCTCCATGTTGTGCTACATTCCTGCTAATGTACAAATTTTTGCATCAAATTAGACTGATCCTTAAAGTGCATCTCGTAGAAGCAAAATATAAATAAAATAGTACCCAAAATATAGGATAAGTAAAAATGCCATCAACCAAATGAAAATATGCATCACATATAACAATATGCAACTAAATGAAAACAATTCAGCGTATGCAGAAAAGGCAATAACAGTGTTTACAGGAGGAGAGACGCAAGACAAAAAAAATTTAGGCGCACAATTGAAGTTTAGGTTTTTTTTTTTTAAGAGATGGTAGCGTTAATGTGCCACAATATAACACAGGTATGCATGAGAAAACTTGAGCTTGTCAATTATGACAGAATTTAGGAACACCGTGCGTGATCAATAAAAGATGGCGGTTGTGAGATCAGAGAGTTGACAGAAGCAGATGATGTACAGAGTTACTCTGCAGTATTTCCACACTTGTTCGGTTGACTGAGGAGATGATAAGCAGTGTGAAAGTAACTGTTGCTCGGTGTAGATGCATTTTGGACTTCCTGTACTTTTTATTCTGATTGTATTATACAAAGCCGAACAGGTCACTCACACCGGTGCGAATAAATACTTATTCACAGTCGCACAAAGTACTTCAGTCGCAAACGCGAGTGAAATGGTTGCACTGTAGAGCCCTGAGTTTATCTGCAAAGTTTTTTCCTGTTCAGCGTGATGACGTTTAATGTCCCCGACAACCTCTGTAGTGCCATTTAGCATCGTGCTAGCTAGTGTCATGACTTCCCCTCACGCAAAGCGCTGGAGCTCGCAGAGAAACTGGCAGCTCGAGCGCTAACTCCGTTTCCGGGTTTTGGCACTACAAAATGACGTCATCCCTGCGCCGCCCTATGTGATTGGCTGTAAGTGTAGGAAGCGCTTGATTTGAGTGGAGAAAACAGCGGCGTTTTCTATGAGCGGAGGACGAACTTTAAACGTCAATATCACAGTCGATCATGTTCATTTAATCGTGGGCAGTCAAAATCGCAATCGTGATCGATATCCGATTAACTGTGCAGCCCTAATGCAATTTTTTTTTCCACATTTATTTTATATATGCACCTTCAGGTCCGTGGCTCTCATCACTTTTGAAGTTGTCAGAGCACGCTTCCTCTGGGCTTTCAACACTCATCTCAGATGTCAGCTTGAGGAGAGAGTCCCTTAGAGTTCCCAAAGCTTCAAACACCACAATCACAAGTACAGAAAAAGGAAACGGTTATCTTTAGTGTATTATGTTTCTTACAGAAATAAATGTAATAAGAATAAATATGCTTTATAAGTATATTATAAGCTTTATAAGTAAAGTATGCATTGTGAACAAAAATGTGTTATGAGAATTGCGTTATGAACTGTATTTTCGCTCACCAGATAGGATACATGCACTGGAGATTTCATGGTAATTTTTAGCATCCAAATTTATTGTCTGTAGAGACATGGAAATTGTCAGTAACAGGAAAGTAGTGAGTCTAACTGCCTATTCCAGTTGACCCTAAATATAACACTGCCTACTGAGCTAACTTTATAAAAAGAACTATGTAATTATCTGGCCATAGTAATTCCACAATAAACTTAATTTTACGTCGTTTTTATACTTTCACAAAATGTTTTTTTTCCTGAACTGAATGACCATTTGACTGGTGAAGTGTGAACACTTCAAGGTCAAGTGTTGCCCAGAGAACCAATCAATCCCTAGTCCTCCTGAAAACAGTGGGTTGGCTTTGCTTCCACCAAAATGTGGTACAGTCTGCATCAGGTTATTACATGGTGCCACATGCAGAGTAACATGACTGGTTTAACTTGTCTTGTTACTTCCCATTTCAAGTTTCATGATGCCAGTAAAAGGGACACAAATATTCAGACCAATGCCCAAATGCCCTAAGGGATATCAAGCCCAAAGTAAAATATAAGCAATACCTCTGTCTCTCCACATCCTTCCATATTCTCTACCATTACTGCTTGGGCTTGCAACCATTTAGTCATCGCCTTTTTGTTGCCCTGCTCGATACCAATGCCTAGAGATTTCTAAAACAAGCCAGCAAACAGATATACAATTACAAATAAACATACACAAATATACTAGTTAATAAGCAATGTGTTTAGTTATGTATCGGGGTATAACACTTGCCAGATATTGGAGTCGGTGATTGTGGCTTAAAATATGCTTTATTATGGAGCTCTCCGCACATCTTTCTGCACATGTGATGCACATGTAGAATGGTTGTTGACCAATGGTGCAACATTCAATCACCGATTTTAAACCTTAACAAATCACACACACACACACACACACACACACACACACACACATAAGTAACACTCAAAATGAAACTTAATCTTAGAAAATAATGTTAAGTTTAATAGAAGTTTAAAGCAGACCTCACTATATATACACATAAATAAATAAATATATATACACACACACACACATATATACATATATACATACACACACACACACACACACACACACACAGTGTAGACAAAAGTGAGTACACCCCTCGTATTTTTTATGAGCTCCCGGGCGCCCCCTGGCGGCCCCAACTTTGAAAACCACTGATCTAGATAACATAATGCCACTATTTGCATCTGTTTAGTGCTTCAAATATCTGTATGTGTCTTGATTTACACAAATAATTAGCCTAAATGACCTTGACCAGGGAGTTACTAATGATGGATGAATGAACACTGTACATTCATTTTAATGAACGTGAACTTTTTTTTGGCCAGCAAGCTTCATATCTGAGCACAAGCTTCAAATCACTCACTAGTACCCACATTAAAGTAAAACTCTCTTGCTAGGGTGACTTTTTTGTGTCCTGTGAGATCCCAGTCCCAATGCACACCTCTAATCTCAACCAGATGCCCTCTGAATGTTTCTGGCAAACTTTCTAAGAATTGTGCACATCTTATTTGTATTAGTTTAGTAAAACATTATTTGTTCATTTTGAACTATGTACTCATATTAGGATATCCCTAACACATAGTAAAGGCTTCCTACTCCAGAATACCCATAAGAAAAAGGTTTCAGGCAGACATCACAGCCTCAAAGTTGGAGACAAGAGGTTTGCCTCCATGAGATTTAAAGTCTCTGGAAATAAGAGGCCATGGAAAAAGACTTTAAGGTGGTTCCAAAGATTTTCTGTTAAATCTGCACCTCAGGAAGTAGAGAGGAGACCATGCACAAGGTCTGCTAAGCAGTGTTGACCTCTACTGGGCAGTCCCTCTAGGACTTCATGATTGCAGAAATTAACGTAAAATCAAGCAAACTCCGCAATATTCAGGAGGTGGTTGTAATTTTTTACAATCACCACAGATTTTCCGCAGATTTGGGCCAAGACGTGTCATGTGAGGTCATCACAACATGCATTCAGCCAAAGCCCTTTTCGATTCACTTGCACTGAATAGGAGTACAGTTAAAAGGTCTCATTTACCAACAAACATCACTGTGAAAGACTGCAAAACAACAATTTTTGCCAATTCAAGTAGTTTTCCAGGAAAAAAGGCAAAACAAAACAAAACAAAAACCATGAAAGTTATGGAAAAAAAAAGTTGCAGCAAAATCAAATATTTTTGGCTGCAACAGTCAAAAAAAAAAGGCACACAATCATCTATGGATTGACTGGGGATATTGTTGAATGACAGAAGGAGCACTTTGAGGAACTCTTTAAGTGGACATGCCACAATTTTCTCCCTGGGGGGGGGGGGGGGTTCTTCACAGCTCACAATATCACCATCATCAACTGCAGTGTCAAATATCTGGTTGTTAATAAACCAGTGGTATCTTCTTTTTCAGGACATTCCAAATTGTTGCATTGCTTGTGCAATGGCAGTGATAGATTTTCCCTCTTTTCTGTTTCAAAATGGCTTGCTTTTCTCCCATAGACAGCTCCCTAACCTTCATGTTGGTTTATCCTTTTTTACAACAAATATAGTCTTCATAGGTGAAAGCTAGGGCTCAAACCAAGAGTAGACATTCAAAGCTATTAATTGTTTAAGTAATCCAGCTAATAGGGCACACCTGGGCAACAAGAAACACCTGTCAGTCCCATGTTCCTGATATTTCTGATCATTTGAAAAACGGGTGGGTTCAAACAAAAGGTGCCATTTTTAAAGTTTTGAACACTTCTAGATGTAAATATCAGGAAATGAAAGCTGCATTTCTGATCTACTGTTTCACATTCATCTTTTGATCTCAAACCCAAATGTCTTCAGTGTATAATAAAACCAAAGAATTGGCCTTGCAATTCCATAGCTAGCCAGCTAGCCAGCTAACTTGACAGGTTTTCTACCACTGAATATTTTAGAGTGCAAAATCAATACAAGGTAGCTATGCTAATATTTCCTTGCAAAATCCACAAAATGTAGGTACAATATAATATGGCTTAGTAATTTTTAGTTTTTAGCTATTTTGGTAACCTTACCGTACTTTGCAATGCCACTATCCAATATTTACTATACAGTCCCACCTGAAAGTTTTGGACCAGTTGTATTGTTTTCACTATACATTGACAACATTTGGGTTTGAGATCAAATGATCAGTGAGATGATGGATCAGAATTTCAGCTTTCATTTCCTGATATTTACATATAGATGTGTTAAACCATTTAAAACATGGCACCTTTGGTGGCAGACCACCCAATATTTAGGTGAACAAAAGTATAGGAACAGATAGTCTTCACGTAAATCCCAGTGACATCACCAAACTGTTGTATTCTTCTTTTGTGTTGTTTTCCAGGCTTGTACTGCAGCTTCTTTCAGTTGTTGGTTTTGGGGAGTTTCTCCCTTCAGTCTCCTGCATGCTCAACTGGATTTAGGTCTGATGATAGATTGGCCAGTCTAAAACCTTCCTCCTGTGAAATAAAAACCACCTGAATCTCCTCTTGGACTTGCTCTTCCGAACAAAAGAGAGTTCGGTGTAATGTACTCACAACTTTGTGTTCATGCATCTATGAGCCTTTCATTCGCCAAGTTTGCTGCCATATAAAAAGTCTGGAATTCTCCCCATGTGAAGATACCTTCACCCCCCAGGTTATGAAGAGATCTCTTTACCACACAAACAGCAGCTTCAGCTGCCCTATTCCTATGGGGTGAGTTCGCTGAATGAAACTTCCAGGACCACTCGGTTACATGTCTATCCAGCTTCCTCTTCAAACTCTGGTTAACCTACTCTTTCCAAGAAAACTCAGATCCTTTAAGGCTGCTGCACTCCCATGAAGTTTGAGCCTGGATCTAACCACACTTTCTTGGGACAAGAAATCCTCAGTGGATTGATTATTCACGCAGATGTTGTTAGCAGTCATTGAAGCCATGCAACAATATACAATCCTCCAGACCTTCAGTCGAACTCTTTTTTTTTAAAAAAAACAAAAACAAAAACAAAAAAACCCCCAAACAACTGTCCCTCCCTTCATAGGGACCAAATAGATATACTGTTACAAACTCAAAAGGTGCAGCTAGTCCAATTCTTTCAGGTGGGAGATCACTCATGATCTGCTTGCACCTCTTTGCTCTTGCTTTTCTGCAGATTACGTAACTTTCCACCACTCTTTTGGACAACCTCCGACTTTTTACAGCAATCTCCTCATGGTTTGCATCATGCACTTTACGTGCCAATAGCAATGATACTCTTGCTTCCATGGGTAATATTAGAATGGTAATCCTCTCCTTTCCAAAGGCTTCATATCTTCCACTGCACACAAGAAGTCTGTTGTTTTCTTCTTTGAATACAGCCAGTCTGCAGAGTGTGGTCTCAGGAAATGTCATACTTCTTTGAGCCACTAGAAAGAGTGTCTTCAAAGCATCCTCTCTTTCTTTCAAAGTCAGCACATGCTCATTAATTCCTTTTGGATCTTGTTTTCCACATGCTGAATATTTGTTCCTTGACTCAGTCCATTTCCTCAATCTGCAACACACTCAGCCAAGGACTCTGGTCAACCTGGACAGACTACTGAACTTCTCAATGTCCACCAATCCTTCGGTGAGCAGTTTGCTCAGCATTTCCAGTTGAAAAGACTCCTCAGGTACTGATGCATTCTTCTCTTCAGTGCTTTTCCTCCACTGATCTTTTTCCTGTCCATTCGGTCACATGGAATCTTCGTCAAGATCTTTAGGGCTTGCCCCTCACATGATCTCTGCAATGTACAGATTCCCTGGAATCCACCACCAGTCACTAGTCGCTCCTTTCTTCTGAATCTCTCCAATCCTATTTGCGAAGAAAGTTTGGTGTCCATAGCTGTCGTGCTGGATAGCTCCCAGTACTATTTGACTATCCACAAGTTGGAACCACTTCTCTATTTTGATCCATCCATGCTTTTCAAAGTATTTCCTGAGACGTGTTGCAAATACAGTTCTGCAGACTTTGGACTTTATGGGATCTCCCTTCAATTCTAGTGGTGTTAGTTTGGCTTTAGTCTCAACTAGTCCAACAACCACTCCTTGGCTTGAAGTCCACAGGGATATAATACTGCTCCGTAAGTTTGTTCACTCCCATCTGAGAACGTGACTCCCCATGGCTTTCCTCTCCAGTTGGCAGGTGTAAGACTTCTGTGGAACTTGACTTTGTGGAGTCGTACATCTGAGAGTGTTTTGCCCCACATATGCCTCGTTAGACATCTACTTCCAGCTTCCTGGACTGCTTTTCTGACTAGAATCATACTGATGTAACGAGACTGATTGGGTCATAGAGTCCTGCCACCTGACTCAAGAGATACCTTCAGGTCAATGGATTTGGTGTCTTCAATCTTACCTCCTCTTCAAGTTGATCCTGCTGTCTTCAACTTCTTTTTTCCTTTTGGAAAAATTGACAGAAGCCATGACATACAACCTATCCTCCTCTGCCAATTATCCAATTCCCAGGGCTTTATTGTCCTCTTCACCCAGCTGGTTAGGAAGTATGACTGTTTTCTCAGGAGCCAGGCTTGAAGACTGTTTATCCTTTCGGATCCAGACCTCCCACTTTGACCAGACCAGACCCATGCCTTCAGTGAGAATCCAGCCACTTTCAGGATTTCTTCAAGTCCCTTCACTATCTCAACCAGTTTCCTCTGATCATTATGAGATGTGAGGATGTCATCGAGGTAACTGTCTTCTAGTAGGACTCTTTGCCCCTCCTTCAGGTGAGCGAAAGCTGCTAGACCAGCTGTTTCCTGCATCATCAACTGTGCGATACATCCAGCCGGACGATCTCCAATGTTAACTTTGATTATGGCGTACTCCTCCATTTCCCCCTCTGGTGTATCCCTCCAGAGAAATCTATGGAGATGCATTTCTTGTTCTTCTAGCCATGCCAAATTATATATCTTTCTGATGTGTCCCAAAGCTCCGAACACCCCTTTCCTGAACCTGAGTAGGGTGGCTCTGATAGGATTCAACACATCAGGTCCTTTCAGCAGGACGTTGTTCATAGTCAGGCCCTTGAACTTCTGGCTGCTATTCCACACAAGACGCACAGGCGTGGTAATTGAATGTGGGTTTGGTGCTACTAAGTGACTTGCGAACCAGACTGGACCTTTCCACTTGTCAAGTGCTTCTTTTGTAAGCTTCACTGCTGCACCGCTCTCAACCATATTGTGAATTTGAGGAGTGTAGATTTTTTTCCCCACTCAGGCACTCTCCCAAACTTTTCTGTTCTCAGGAAAGTCAATTCCACTCCACTTTGATTATACAGAAGAGAGGCAGGCTCTTGGATCCATGGATACTTTGTGTCCCAATGAGGTCAATCACTGTGAGAATCCACTTGCACATAAGTAAGACCCGTTCTTATGATCTCCAGCTCTTTCTCCTCTTCCAGAATCATCCGCTCTCCCCCCCAGCTGGAAGTTCCCGCAGTGGCAGTCTCCGCACTTTGGCTCACACGCAGCTCCGATACTATCCCAGCTCCACCATTGAAGAAACTCTTTGCCTCTTGCATTAGCACAGGCCATTTTGTTTCCTTGAGGAGCTTGGAGATCCATAGTCGTTCACATCCTCCGAGGACTTCCTTGTACCTGACCACAGCAGTTCTCAGACTCGTATGCGGTCATGCTTACTGCCTCAAACAAGTCCGGATGAGCTCCACCTGTCGTATATAAAATGACTTGGGGTGCCGAGTGCCTTTTTCAAATAAGCAAGTAAATATTCTAAACTTAATGTTCAAATAAAGCCAAGAACACAGCAGATGAGGAAGCAAAAATCCAGTTTTTTGTCCAGATAGCAGTATGAGATCCAAACAGTGAGATGTCCCAAAGTGATCTGTATGGTGTTCCTTCTCCTTTTATACAGTTCAGGGTCTCTGGTCTACGCCCCTATTCTTACTTCCACCAATTCTTCTAGAATTTCCCATTACGTTATGTTTTTCTCCGTTTTAAATTCCCTTAAAACCCATTATTATTATTTGGGAATACCCTTAAAATCCATGTTCATTCTTTAGAAATACCCTTAGAATCCAGTTTCAACATTTTGAAACCCTTTATCTTCCTGTCGCATTCCCCTCCTGACCACCGTGCTGTGAGGATCTAACCGTTCTTGCTGTGTTGGATTTATTTTTGGTATATTCTTTTATTATGGGTGAGTTACAACTTTATCTAAATGCTACAAATAACAACTGCATGTGGTCATATTTTATTTTGTTAGTCACATTTAAGGTAAAGGTACTGTTACTTTTCTTTAGCTTATGCATAATACAGTACATTTGTAACTACACGGTTCAACTAAAATATGAGTATAGTGTGCTGATGTGTTCTCTTTGTCAGCTGGCAAGTGTCCTCTTACTCCATTCCAGCATCTGTTTAACTTTGCAGGTCTGGAGCAGCATCTCAGTCATCAGTTGGCCCATCTGGCCATAGATGTTATGGCTCTGTTTGATTGGCTTTGTTCTTGTCCTACACCTTCAGCCTTTCCATCGCCTACACTGTACTGCATAGTTCCAGCTGTAACTATGGTCCACATGTCTACTCAAACAGAAGCCTAGAGCCTTCATTTTAGGCCCCTTTGTTCTGTCATACGAGTCTAGGCCTAACAGCCCCACAACGTTAACTGACAGTTCCGATGACTTTCTCGGTTTCAGCCCGTCCCACAGCTTATTCCCCAACCAGCCCTGTCTATTAATTAATCCACTGTTCCCAATTCTCAATAAACTTTGTTTTATTCTCACTGGTGCCTCTTGTGTGCGTTTTGTTTCTCAATTTTATTCCTACACACCCACCATCTTTCCAATTGTAGGTCTCCTAAAATTTTCACCATTTGTTTTGCAAGTTTTCCTTCCCAATGACTGAGAAGGAGTTCTATCTTTTCAGGCCTCCTTAGCTCTGCCAAGTCTACTTCTGGGAAGATCCTTTTTAGTCGTTCTGTACTCACACTCATGTACACTCTTGTGATCTCTTCCAGACCATAACAGAATAACTGGTGAGCCTTTTCTGTTTCCACTGGTGTTCTCACTCAAATTCGGAGGAGATGCCTAACTGGTTCTTACCAGTTTGCTCTTTTCCTACCCAGTGGTTTTCTGGTTGGTCCTGAGGTATTCAGGCTAACGTGTTTTAATCTTGGTCGTGCAGACGGAGCAGAAAGATGCACTGCTCATGACCGAGTGTTTTTTTCCATACTTGCACAGTTTTCTTTTCACTATACATGGCATGTCCATTACATCGGTAATGCTGTTCTTCACAATGATCTTTTCTACAATGGTTTAATCGGTACTCATCTGCAGAGCTTTATCATTGGAATTAGTCATTGCACCTGTTGGCCATAGTTTATAAAACCTGTGTCGCACTGGGAATTGCTCATTACCCACGCTATGTTCATTGCGGCTCGTGACGCAAACTTTGAACTTCCAATCTCCCTGATACCTTTGTTGATTATCAAATGCTGACCATCTGGTCTCAGTTTTGCCATTCTCATGCTAGATGAAGCACTGGAAATGGGGAGGGGGGGGGTTAATTTCAGCAATCTTACATCACTGGAACATTCACCGATACACACCACGTCAGACCCAGTGCGGATTACGGACCTCCATGTTAAATTTGCTTTACTAAATGCTAGGTCTTTGACTATGCTAGGTCTATGACTTCCTATGATTTTCTGTTTGTGATAGACCTGTCTCAGTCATGGTGATTCTACTGCCCTGAAGGAACTTGCTCCTCTAGGCTGTTCGTTTTTAATTCTCCAAGAACTGTAGGTCATGGAAGTGGAATTGCATCAATTTTTAAGAAATGTTTCAATTGTAAATTAGATTTTTTTAGGCTTCGAAGTGCAGCTCTTCAAGGTTGATCTTTCTACCTCCTTGCTATGTGCGCTAGTTTACAGACCACCTAAATTTAACAAGAATTTCATTCAAGAGTTTTCTGATTTTCTGGCCTTTCTGGTGCCACATACTGATAGCCTTCTGATTCTATGAGATTTTACTATACATGTCTGTTGCCAGTCAAAACCTCTGTTAAGAGTTTTTATGCCTTGTGTACTCTTAACCTTGTCCAATCCATTTCTGGACCTGCACATTAGAAGGGTCACACTCTTGATTTAGTGTTATCATTTGGTTTTTCTGTGGCAAACCTCAAAGCATGTGATGCTGCTATTTCTGATCATTGTTCAGTTGTTTCTGAATCTGTGCTGTCATGTGCTATGTCCAAATCTTATCACCCACCCTGCTGTTCCAGTCGCTTCAATACTACTACTGCCAAGCTTTTCAATGATGTCTATAGATCTATTCAGTTGCCAAATGCTGTGAAAGCTCTATCCTCTTGTGTCAATCCTGATGAATTTGTTTGTCTTTTTAACAGTACTTGCATTGCTACCTTGGACTCAGTTTCCCCCCCTAGGTCACAAAGACCCAAGGTGATGCATAAAGCCCCTGGTTTTTCCTGATACCAATATACCGGAGTTTTGAATGATTTCCAAACCCCTTATGTCAGCTAATGTGCGTCTCTTCGCTTCGCTCATTTCAAAGCTTCTATACTTTTCAGTGACCCTCATAATCGAGTTTCAGGTAGTTTCCAATCCCCTTAGGTTTGCCATAGCTTGGTTTCCATTTTTAAAAAACTAACTTCTGCTTTTCTATGTCATTTCTGAGCTGACTTTCATCGAGAGAGGATCTTACCCGTATTGCTCTTTATTTTTCCTTAATCAAGGGTAAGTTATATTTTATATATCTTGTCCTTTTTGGAAGTGTTTCCTCATACTTTACTCCTGTGTGTAACGTAACTCCTAGCATGGCTTCTTTCTTTATCCCTATGTTTCTGCGTGTGTGTGAGTGTAACCTGACTCAGTGAATTGCATTCCTCAATGACAATGTGTGTGTGTGAGTGCCTCTCCTGTCTATTGGAGCCGGTCACTGAATGACCTCCTGTTCATACAAGAGTGTTTTTAGTTTTTTTTCACCGTTTTCCTTGACTGTCCCTTTTTTCTGTGTTTTTCTCAGCTGAATGTCAACTCTTTTTTTTTCCTCTCTCCTTTGAGGATCTGGGCTTGGCCTGAACACTCGCTACCAGCTTGCACATCTTTCTGCGGATTTGGCCCTCTTGATTGAGGTTCTACGCACTCCCTCTGACGCCTCTGGGTTTCCACCACCTCTGAGATACAGAATCAGTCCAGCTAAGGTATATGTGGATGCTTCCACACAGACTGAGCCCTTTTTCGCTGCTTCACCCAACAACTCCTCTGACCAACATGCTGATGATGACATGACATATTCTGATCCTGGCTCTGACCTCTCTCCTCCCTACAATCCTGCCAGCCCCGACTTTTCTCCTGATCGCTCCCCTTACTGATTACTCTCCCACCAGTCCAGTTTATAGCCAATAAAATCAATTGTTTCTTATACATTGTCTTGTGTTTTATTTCGTATCTGATTTACATCCAACAGTTTCTAATATGAAGTACACAAACTGTCCTTTAGCTGTTTTGCTTTCACACATTTTTAAAGAGGCTTTTCCAGTTTTAATCCTGCTGGATTTAAGCACAGCCTTTGATAAAGTATGTGGCTGGGTTTCAGGGACCTGTATTAAAGTGGTTTGCCACTTTATACCTTAAGGGGAGAACTTTTTCTGTTAATGTAGGAAATTGTTTCTCATGTGATGCACAGATCTCTTATGCTGTTCCCTCAGGGTTGCATTTTAGGACCTCTTTTGTTTGCTCTATATGCACTTCCCCTTGGTCACATCATTCGGAAACAAAACCTATCATATCACTGTTACGCTGATAACACAGCTTTATTTTCCTGTAAATTCGAATAATAGCTGTTCTCTGTAAAATCTGAATGTCTGACATTAAATGCTGGATGGACATGAATTTTTACAGCTAAATTGTGATAAAACTGAAAATTGTTTGGCCCATCACTCTCAACTACTGCTATTTTCAATCAGTTAGTGCCTCTGTCTACCAATGTGCACGACTGTGTCAAAAACCTTGGTGTCATTCTCAGGGGTGGGCAATCATATCTGGAAAGGGCCGGTGTGGGTGCAGGTTTTCATTCCAACCAAGCAGAAGCCACACCTAAATCTATTGAAAGCCAAGATCAACTGATTAAACAGGTGGAATCAGGTGTGGCTCCTGCTATCAAAATATTAGAATAAAGAATTTATAATACAGAAATGTCGACCTTCTGAAAAGTATGTTAATTTACGCACTCAATACTTGGTCGGGGCTCCTTTTGCACAAATTACTGCATCAATGCGGCATGGCATGGAGGCAATCAGCCTGTGGCACTGCTGAGGTGTTCTGGAAGCCCAGGTTGCTTTGATGGCAGCCTTCAGCTCGTCTGTATTGTTGGGTCTGGTGTCTCTCACAGATTCTCTATGGTGTTCAGGTCAGGCAAGTTGGCTCACCAATCAATCAAGCACAGTAATACCATGGTCAGCAAACCCGTTAATAGTAGTTTTGGCACTGTGGGCAGGTGCCAAGTCCTGCTGGAAAAGGAAATCAGCATCTCCATAAAGCTCGTCAGCAGATGGAAGCATGAAGTGCTCTAAAATCTGCTGGTAGACGCTGCATTGACTCTTGACTTGAGAAAGCACAGTGAACCAACAGCAGCAGATGACATGGCACCCCACATCATCACTGACTGTGGAAACTTCACACTGGACTTCAAGCAACTTGGATTCTGTGCCTCTCCACTCTTCCTCCAGACTCTGGAACCTTGATTTCCAAATGAAATGCAAAATTTACTTCCATGTTCCCTATGCTTGTGGTTGTGTGTACTGAACCAGACTGAGAGATTAAAGGCTCAGGAAAGCCTTACAAGTGTTTTGAGTTAATTGGCTGATTAGAGATCTTCTCAGGTCGACATTTCTGTATTGTAAATTCTTTATTCTAATATTTTGAGATACCGGATTTTTGATTTCCATGAGCTGTAAGCCGTAATCAAGATTACAACAAAAAAAGGCTTGAAATATTTCCCTTTTGCAATAAATCTAGACTATATAAAATTCTACTTTTTGAATTAAATTACGGAAAAAAAAAAAATGAACTTTTCCATAATATTCACTTTTTTTTTTAGATGCACCTACACACATTACAATAAAAATGCATATGCCTAATTAAATAAGCAATAAGAAAATGAGCACATTTCCAGGTCAGATGTTACCAGATAACATGTGGTCATGTAAATAGCATAATAGTACACATCATATCGGATTTAAACTGTGGACAGAAGAAATTCAATCAAGACATGTTGCTCTGTAGTTGTCCAAATTAGGATTTTTGGCTACAAGCACATTTCAGAAAAAAATTGGTGATATTGTAGGCATTTCCAAAATCATCAAACAGGATTATGCAAGTACCATTTTCAGGAATGACAATGTATATGCCATATATGGGTACTGTATTGAGGCTTATTTGTATTAAATAATTAGTGACATGCACATGTACAGTACCTACAAACCAACGGTAGTTTTTGCTCCTTTTTCTAACAATTAAAAAAATCTACAAAAAAATATTCCATAATGAAAAAACTTTAACAAAGACTATTAATTACTAACATATAAACAATACATTAGTAGTTGCTCAATTGACAGGGATTACCAGGGATTACCAATCGTGAGTCTTCTTGATTCTGGTGCTTCAAGCTTGCATTTGGGGATCTTCTCTTCTCAGCAGAACCCCTCAAGCTCAGCCAGGGTTGATGGGGAGTATTGCTGCACTGTCTCCAGAGACTTTAACTAGGTTCAAGACTGACCTTGGGTGTTTTTGGTCATTTTAGTATTGGACGCTTCCCTCAAATCTGAGGTCCAAGCCAAAGACTTTGATCTTTTTAATCAGTCCACAAAATTTTGTTTCTTAAGGCCCAATAAACTTTTAATTACTTTTTCACAAACTCCAAGTGAGCCATCTTGAGCCTTTTACTAAGAAGTGGCTTCTGGTGAGGTTTAGTCATTGTTCATACAATATTTGTTACGGATGACAATAACCAACTCACCATCATCATGATTTTATGCATATGCAGAGGCATGGAACTCATTTTTGTTCAGGACTATTTCCATTCTGTTTACTCATTGTTTTCTTAACCGACATAACCACTGTGGACATTTCCACAAATGCAAATCCAAAAATCTAATTAGTCTGTGGCAATCATGCCTCACCAAAATATTTGTGCCTGTTGGGTAATCATTCTCAGGCCTCAGCTATAGACAACTCTCTGCTTACTCAGAATAAAGGCATGGGTAATTGTCCTGGCTGCCTACATACCTTCACAGAGTGAATAGTCATATATGCCTCCTTTATAACTTTTAAAATCCAGAAGGAACAGCTTCTTTAACTGTTCAAATGTCCTTTTGTAAAGTTGATGGGAAGTTAGCTAGAACTTCATAAACTGTAAAACTAAGCTTTGGCATTCGCACCGCCCCCCCCATAACCATCTTTCGTCCATGTATGCACAGGCTGAGGGAAATCTCCAGCTTAGACATTTAGTGTTGAGCTTCACACCTTGTCCTAGTGCCCAGTTTCTTTTTGTGGAGACAAGCACACAGGCAAGACATGTACCTCTAACACAAGGGTTTTCCTGGTTTAACCATCAGAACATGCGGTTATCAAGGAAGCTTAATAAAAAGATTTTCTCCTATAAACTGGTGCCTGGACTCCAAGTACCTCAGTGCACAATGGTTTTATTTTGGTGATTTCAGCATGATCATTTTTTTTTATTTTTCATATTGATAAGCAAAACTTCGCGTTGCTGTGTGTAGGATTTACCTCAAAATAACATCCAAGCATACATTTAATTCCACATTTTCCACCCACTTACAATTGTTTAAAAAATAAATAAAAATATTATATATAATATATATTTCAAAAACTGCTAACCTAACTGGATTGACTCCTCATTCTTCTACCAATTGTTGATCTTTCATTTTAATAACCTCTTTAGCTCATTCGGCATCTGACAGTTTTCATTGCAGTACTAACCTATTACAGGTTGTCTGTTGGGTGTCTTCAGGTAGTACCGGAGGTCAGTACAAGTTGACAAGTGGGTCTGAGGAACTGTGGAAGATATAAAATAGATATTAAGTCTATGAGGAAGGAGTGAACACTAATGGTATGATCTAACTTTTTATACATTTTGTCTTTAAAGTTAATCTAGGATACCTCCAGGAGTATTAATAGTGTGGCATTACACTACTCTTCATTGCATCTGCCAGTTTTGCACCTTCCAATAATGGATTTAATTACCTTCTTGAGTAATTCTAAAGAATTTCTACTTTATATTAGTGCCATTACAATTAGCACACATTATACTGCTCTTATGAAAGACTCACTCACTTGAATAGTCATAGTTAATAGAATTATTACATCTGCCATCATTATCAGTACCTAATAAAAGAATACAAAATATGGATAAAAATAAAAAATCCAATTATACAGACCTGCTGGGGTCCCAGAGTTGAAGTAAGCTGGAAACTGTGCTGGAGTCTGCAGATCCTCCACCTGCATAGCAATTTTTGGTGCCAGTTCTGCACTCTGCTGTTCAGATACACACAAGTCTTGAGGTTGAGGATGTTTTACAGTTGGAACATGCTCTGTGGAGTTGTGGTCAGGAAGTCTTTCTTGATTCAGACACTTCTGGTCCAATTTCAGGGGCTCAGATTGCTCTTTGGGCAAGGATGTAATTGGAGGCTGTGAAGATGTCGAGTTGGAATGTGTTGTGGCTAATGATAGTTCAGCAGGCTGTATGTGTGTTATGGATATATGTGGGGTTTTCCGTAGCTCTTCATGTTCTTTATGTAGGAGATCAGGAGATTCTGAATTCATGTTCTCTTCTACTTTGGGCATGGGTGTATCGGTGCGTGTACCATCTACGTTCAATTTGTCTGTGTCTGATGATGTATGCCCTTGTTTTTCACACTTTGAAGTGTTATTCTCCTTGTTTGTCTCAAAACTGGAGACTGGTTAAAAAAAATAAAATGCAATAAATTAATCATCTGAAACAAAAGCAATAATAGTAACTTCATTTAATTTAAAAAAGCCCACAAATTAACTGAAGTGTAATAATAATAAAGTAATAACTGTAGATTCTACTATTTGGCACTATGTAGCTATATTCACTGGCTATTTTATATTAAAAAAATAAATAAAAAAAAATAAAAAATAAAAAAAAAAAAAGGGTACACACCATATAGTTGCATTTTGTAGCGCAACACAACCACTGACTGTAGCCCAATGATTTGATGCTACGCACAATTTGTCTGTCCACCTCTACTCCATCCATTAGCAAAGGACACAGAGGGGAAAAAAAAAAACAAAAAAAAAAAAAAACGAGTAAACAGCTCCACTCACCTAATCTTGCTCCAGGAACAACAGAAGGTTTGAGTTCTCCCAGTCCTTTATTTCTAAAAACCACTTGTAGCACATCCACAGCTACAAAATAACAAAGAAAAAAAAGTTTGTTACTTACAGTGGGTCTCACTATAGCCTAATCCACATAAACTTTGCATTTGTTTAAAGATTTAATTAAATCTAAATATATTTATATTAAACATTTTTAAAACTAATTCACTCACAGGAAGAAACCACTCACCAGACATAAAGGAGTTTTTTTCAATTTCGATAAATTTTCCAAAGCTCAAGTCCACTTCCTTAAAATGAACGATAGGATATTTGTTAAATAAATAAATAAGAATAAACAACATAATTGAAATGGTTGCCTCAGTGACTGAGAGAAGAATGGTCATTTGACATGTGAAAATTTAATTCATCTGGAAAAGGAGTGATGCAAAAAAGACTTAGAGATTCACCTGAAGACAAGACAGAGCAACATTAAAAGTCTTACTATCTCAAGTTTACTAGTCAAACATGAAAGACATTACCTATAGTTCTCATATCTATATCTCGTATTGTGGAAGCAGGGGCATGCTCGAGCGCCTGTTTGTGAATAGAGGCTGGAGCAGGGGAAGGCGAGTGGTAAGGAATGCGCACCTGCAGGGAATTCTACTAACAAGTGCGTGTTCTCTTGAAGTGAGCTGAGACGAGGATAAAAATGAGGGAGACGAGTGTCGAGAGAGTAAAAAGAACCGAGCCATGTGCGCGTACATGCCTGTGTGAGAATAAAAGCCCTAAAAGTGTTACGATGGTGCCGAAACCTGGGAAAACAAGGAAGAAGCAGTCATGGAGTCCTAAGAGCTGGCCGAGATCATCACTTCCCTAGCCAACCTCCACCAGAACCAGCATCAGGCCCTCCTCCAGCTTAGCTGAGGCCAAGAACAGTGCATTCAGGACCTGTACAAGTGTTCCGTTGTGGTGTGGGGCTGGACCGAGGGCCAGTGGACCAGGCCAGCGGCCTGCCTGTTGCTGCTCCTGACTGGCGAAGCCTAACTCCTGGCCCAGCAGCTACTGGTCACTAACATGCTGAAATACCTAGACCTGAAACGGGTGATTTTGCAACAGGTCAGCCACATCCCCAGAACAGCACCATCAGCACTTCTGGTCGATGACCGTCCACATTCACCAAGAAGCTCTGAGACACCTGCCAGAGGTGGTTGCTGGTTGAGGGGGCCAAAGAGGTGATAGACCTCATGGTGCTGGAGCAGTTCGTCACCTGACTTCTGGAAGGGATAGAGGAGTGGGTCCAATGCCACCTACATGGGTCGCTCGATGAGGCGGGCTGGTAGGCAGAAGACCACTTGGCATCGTATCCAGGGATAGGCAAGCCCCTCCTTTCTCTCTCTGCCCAACTCCATCCCTGCACTACAGAAATGGGGGCCAATTCCCCCAAAACCAGCTGCCCGAACCCATGCTTGCCCTCCCCCTCCTTCCTGGGGCCGCAGGTGTGGGAGTGAAGCCTGGGCCGGTGTTCGGGAGCTGCAGGGAGCCTGGGCATCTCCAGGGCCAATGCCATGTGATGGCGGTGGGGGTGTTGGTCCGGATCCCCGACGCACTGCAGGCCACCCCTGACTGAGCTGGGACATACTGTATATTGGGGTGTTCAAGGGGGTACATGCATTGGTGGTTTCAGCTGTAACCAGACTTTGATTCGTCAATGCTTGGTTCAAGGTGAGGCTTTGGGGAAAGCCGTTTGGTGGAGGTGAATGTGTGTATGGGGATGTTCACAAATATCTGCTAGTGCTCAATTATTCTGAGTAAAAAGGGATCTCACTAAAAAAGGACTGCCAGATCCGGTCTAGTGGATGGAGCCATGACCGCAGGCTTTCACTCGGGTAAAAGCTGCATTCTGTAGCAGACCACTGTTATAGTCTCCGGACTTCTCCCTCCCTTTTATTTTACAGACAGACACGTCAGACAGGGGGTTGGGGGCAGTGTTGTCCCAGGTGGTTGAGGGGGAGGAGCACCCCATGCTGTACATCAGCCACAAGCTCTACATGCAAGAGATGAAGTGCAGCACGATAGAAAAGGAGTGTCTGGCCAGAAACTGGGTGGTCCTCACCCTCCGGTACCATCTGTTGGGAAGGGCCTTCACCCTCTGTTTGGACCACACCCAGCTCCACCCTGGGGTTGCTGGGTGATGGGGTTAAATTGGAGCAGGGGCTTTTTTTTAATACTTCAGTATAACAAACTCATTTAGACCACTTAAATGTGGTCTCAAAAAAAAGAAACACAAACAAAACAAACACCTCAAAAAAACAGTTTTTTTTTTGTTTTTGTTTTTTTTTTTTAAACAGCAATTGAAACATTAAAAGGGTTCCCACCCGCAAAGTCATATTAGGAGTGATTTTCTCTGCCTGCTGTGCCACATCCATGATCAGAGCCACCTGCTCAGCATCCTCTTTGTTCAAGGAACCAGGATGGGCCATATTCTATAGAAAAACACATCCAAGGTATTACTGAATATACCATACACACCGTTCCCTATAGACTCAATTTGCAATAATCTGTTGATTTTTATATGAAATACTCACAAGATAGGTGAAAATATGAGGAAAGCTCAAAACATGGATAATGACGTGCCTTTCTGAAAACTTCTTTGCACACAGCAAGCACAGATAACCACATCTGTAATAATGCTGGGTTGTAGAATATTTCACAATGAACTGCAGACCTGGTGATAAAGTAAACATTAAGTCCAAGTACACGTTACATATACAGTATATACACACATGCACACCATTTGAGAGTTACACTATTCCAGTAGCTATGCACAAAATTGATTGTTTTTTTGTTAGCCCTTCTCTACACCATTTATCAATAGAAAGGACCACAGCTAACCAAACATTCTCAAGGTGGTGGATCATTCTCAATACAGCAGTGACACTGTTATGGTAATAGCGATATTGATATAGTAGCAGCCATCTGAAACTAAACTGAACACAATTGCAGAGTGGCCAGTAACTGTACAGAGTTTCACTGCTACAGTGAGTAACTATACAACTACCACAGTAGGTAGTAGTGCTTACCAAGCAGTGGAGACTTCCTTTCACAACTTTTAGAGTATGACTGCAGTGTCACTCGCTTCTCAACTGTAGAACATAAAATTAAACATGGTGCTATTTAGCTGGTGCATTATCTATAAAGTAACCCAAGAAATAAGAGTTGGAAATAAGCAAACATAATATCCAGTTAAAACAAGCATCAACCTTGAACACATTTTCTCAGCTTTGGAGATTTCTTCCCAATTGTTTCCATGACTAGAAAGAGCAGGTGAAACAGAGGAATTAATCAGTAGAAAAGGTTACATCTCGTCTTTACTCTGACTGAAAGAGTTACTTGGAATTCTTACATTTTCCATATGCCAGGGTCCTGAGTTCTGTAAACTGCTGACTTGGAAGCTCACACACCTGGGGATTGCAGTCAGTATGAGTGAATATGTATGCACATAGCTGGTCATCCTGATGACCCATTTGTGTATTTATTTATTTAATTTTCAAAAATTCATTCACACACACACACTTCTTACAAAAGTCCAAAATACTCCATCTTTCTTAACAGCAATTAACCATTGTATTGATGCATTTGTATCTTTGAAAGACAGAGGGGCTTAACCTTGCCAGCTGCCCCTGTCTGTAAGAAAATGGACTGAATATGTGAGACAACATCTGAATAATAGATTAAAGTTACACCAAACTGCAAACAGGAAATGAGCATAGTTTATTTCTTACTTGTAGGACCATCTTCTGCTTTCCCTGACTCAGTTCTTCTTGTGCAACCTGGGTGAAATCCCGGTGTTCAAGAAAAACAAGGTCTGGTTTGGAGTATGCCTATTAAAAATAGAGTTTTAGTAAGATAGTTTAAGTAACCGATAGTTAATTTTTTTACTCAAAGTGGATGTATAATAGTACTGTGAATTATCTGCCTTGCTACAATTAAACAAGCCATTCTAAACAATTTGTTAAAGGAAATGCTTACAAAGACATTGCGGTAGTGCATTGTGGATGTAAGGTGGATAGACGTGGAGGAGACAGGGATGTTAAGCTCACACGCATGGCACAGGTAGAATGGTGGTGATTTAAAATCCACACTATGCCTCTGTACAAACACAGTGAGCAATGGAAGGCCTAGAAAAAAAACCCCAAATAAAACCAAAACATGAAGAACTTTGACATGAGATAATCAGAGTTTCTTTGGTGAACAAGAGAATAACAGACTGACTTCAATGAAAATGCATGTAGTATCTAGCACATCACAATCACTGATTAAATAATAAATAAAACAATACTTTAAATTTACTTTGTAGCATAGCACAATTTTAACAAAATACTTCATAAAATGACATGGTGTCATTCATCATGCAGCTCACCTATAATTGGTGTAAACGACGTCTTGCCATAGCGGTTCCATATGAACTGGTACAGTTTAATCTCAGATACGGTTCCTAACCAGAGACACCAACAACAATGGTAGGCGCACATCCTTAGTTGTAAAATCTGTGTTGGTGGGTCTTCATTTGTATATTTGCATTACTTCTGTATGATTATGTATTTCTCCTTTACTGGCTTTGCAACCTTCTGCTTTGAACCTACTGTTCAGTTTGACAAATTAAAAAAAAAAAAATCTGAAATTAAATGTACCCACCACTGTACTGGCCTGGAAAGGGAAACAAGAGATACAGAAAGGGTTAGTCAAAATTAACCACTAAATCTCAACTAACACCAAGCCACACATTAAAAATTGTTAATGATAATGGTCTCCTTCTCCTACTAGGGTTCGTCTGGTCACAGTTTACAAAGAATGATCGTGTTTTAAACAACTGATACAGGTCCTTTTAAGGTAAAATGAAAATTTCTTTAGCATATTACCTGGTCCAAACAGCTCAATGAGTTTCTGTAATCACAAACATTGAAAACATGAAAATTAGTAATAGGCACTTAAACACGCATCGACATACATACGGTGTTTAAACACACAAGAGTTACTAATTTATTATGATCAGGACAATGACACTGATATGGTAATGCACGTGAGGCACTGGTATGACAGCATCAGAGCAGTCTTCCAGTCCATCACATATATTATAGACATAGTGTAGAGGTGTGCATAAGGATGGGGTCTTGGAGAACACCTCCCACCAAAAAAAAAAAAAAAAAAAAAAAAAAAAAAAAAAAGGTGGGGCAGCAAGTAATTTTACTGTCACATGGGTGGAAGTGGTCAGATATAAAGCTTGCAAGACAATGAAAGGCCATGTCAATTACACGTGATAACACTGCATACTGAACATGGCACAGTACTTGCATGATGCTGGACATGTTTACTGTGTTAATTTATTAATCTTCAGGAACTGCTTTGGTCGCCACGGTAAAAATGACTAATTTGTTTATATTAAGAAAACAGTAGGAGACAATAAGAAACACAAACAACCATGTTCACTAGAAATGATCATGGGCAAGTACAAATAAATAACAATGGTTGGACTGGTCAACATCTGCAGGTGTGTATAAGAGGAGGAAAAAGAATAAATGAATAGATAAAAACAGCCTGTACACCTATAATATGTGCATGTGGATGAAGGCAGAAGCCAAAAAACCCACCTGTTTGTGTTGCTTTCCCTTAATATGCTGCTTGTAATCTTTTATAAACTTTACTGTCTTGTCACATTCCTATGGCAGACATCAGGAGAATTACTTAACTAAATCACTTTCACAATAGGGATTAGACCACTTTTAAATTCACCCCCAGGGGATGGTGAGAAGAATCTTCAGTAGCACAAACAAGCAAACTACAGTACAGTATTTGCCCCATCCTGATTTCTTCGGTTTTTGTGTAGCTCTCATACAAAATTTTTCAGAAGTGAAAACAAAATCTAAAATAAAACAAAGGCAACCCGAGTGAACACAAAATACAGTTTTATAATGTTATTTATTTAAGCCAAAAAAAAAAAAAAAAAAAAAAAAGGTTATCCAATACCAACTGGGCCTGTGTGAAAATGTATTTGCCCCATAGTTACTAAATCCCCGAATCTATGAAACTGCATTCATAATGAGGTTCAGCTGGAGTAGACTCAACCAGGCCTGTTTACTGCAAACCCTGTTCAATCAAATCAACACAGCAAATACTCATCCAGGAAGTCACAAAAGACCCAAGGACCACATCAAAGCCCTACAGGCCTCTGTTGAATCAATAAAGGTCACTGTTCATGACTCCACTATCAGAAAGACACAGGTCAAAAATGGCATCCATGGAAGAGTGGCGATGTGAAAACCACTGCTAACCCAGAAGAACATTAAGGCTCATCTGAATTTTGCCAAAACACACCTCGTTGATCCTCAAACCTTTTGGGAGAATGTTCTTTGGACTGATGAGAACACAAAATTCCACAAAGAGATCATCATATCTACAGATAAGCATGGTGGTGGAAGTGTGATGGTATGGGGATGCTTTGCTACTTCAGGGCCTGGGCAACAATAATTGAGGGAAACATGAATTCTACTCTCTAGGAGAAAATCCTAAAGGAGAATGTCCCGTCTTCAGTCCGCGAGTTGAATCTCAAGCACAACTGGATTATGCAGCAAAACAATGATCCAAAGCATAGGAGTAAGTCCTAGAAGTAAGTGAAAGCCTGATCTCCAGTTATCTGAAGCATTTGGTTGCAGTTATTGCTGCTAAAGATGATACAACCAGATTTTAAATTTAAGGGGGCAATTAGTTTTCCACATGGGCAATAGATGTTGGATAACTTTTTGCTTAATAAAATAAAATAAATAAATTCTGTATTGTGTGTTTACTCAGGTTGCTGTTTTATGTTGCATCTCGTTTTAGATCGAGGATCTAAAACTATTTAGTATGGGATCTACACAAAAACAGAATAATTCAGGATTGGGCAAACACTATCACAGCACTATATCTGGTGGTACTTTTTAAAAATAATAATAATAATAATAATAATAATAATAATAATAATAAAAAAAATAAAAAATAAATAAAATCACCAGATAGTTTTAGGTAGACAAGTTTAAACATTTAAATTCTTATTTGTATGTGACAAGACAACAACATGTCAGTACTTACTACACACAAAATTTTGCACGGTGGACCATCTGTAGTTTGAGTGACAGGACCTTCTGGGACAAAAGTAATAAAATGTTATTCCTTTACTAGCTCCTTTTCCATGTTAATTTTACACGTTCTGTTTTGTATGTTATATATTTATTAGACACAATATATGGAGTTTCTTTTTGGAGAGCAACCTGTTCTTCGCTTCCATCCACTTTGTAATATTTCATCATTATTGCGTTTCAGGTTTTAACCAGAACCCTGAGGTCAAGCTAGGTATTTGAACAGAGAAGGCTGTGGAGGAGGATAAATTCTAGATGGTTTTTTATGCTCTTCCTTAATCTTACACTAATAAGCTTTACTAGAATCTACAGTGCACCAAAACGAACAGCTCATGTTAACCTCAAACATTAAGACCTGTGATGGTGAACCATCCAAAAGTGCCTGTAGCGCTGTGTTAGTAACTGTAACAGCAGATAAGAATGCCATTATACCCGTTTGTGTTTTCTCCTCTTGTTGCTCTGCTGAGCTATCTGTAGTCACTGTGCTAGTAGATGACCTAGAATCCTCTGGAACAAACACTGCAGGGATGTCAAGCAGATGTTGAAATGTGTATCATTCTCAGAAGAAAACAGACTAGCTCAAGGAGCCGAATAATAAATGAGACTTACTGATCCGTTCTCCTGGTGTAATATTAACATTCAGTTCACTCTGGTTTCTCTCTCTCCATATTACCTGCAGCTTTTCCAGAGCTACAGACAAACCACCATAACTTAATATGAGAATGTTAATAATATTGGCCCAAACATTTAAACTGGAAAAACAAAAAGTATTATATGCACACATACACTAACATAACATACAGTATCTCACAAAAGTGAGTACACCCCTCACATTTTTGTAAATATTTGATTATATCTTTTCATGTGACAACACTGAAGAAATGACACTTTGCTACAATGTAAAGTAGTGAGTGTACAGCTTGTAACAGTGTAAATTTGCCATCCCCTCAAAATAACTCAACACACAGCCATTAATGTCTAAACCGCTGGCAACAAAAGTGAGTACACCCCTAAGTGAAAATGTCCAAATTGGGCCCAATTAGCCATTTTCCCTCCCTGGTGCCATGTGACTTGTTAGGGTAAATTTGCTGTCCCCTCAAAATAACACTGTTATACAAGCTGTACACTCACTACTTTACATTGTAGCAAAGTGTCATTTCTTCAGTGTTGTCACATGAAAAGATATAATCAAATATTTACAAAAATGTGAGGGGTGTACTCACTTTTGTGAGATACTGTATATACAAGTAAATATACAAGTAACATTAAAAATCTAGATTCTCTCAATTCTGTGTGTGTTATATATATATATATATATATATATATATAAAATGTTACCATTTACTATTTAACGAAGAAAAAACAACCTTGTAACTGTGGTTTAATTTTATCTTGTCATATACAACCCAACATTAAATGTATAGAGACATTATGAACAAAAAAGCTTGTAAGGAAGTTGGCTGGTGATGCCTCTGGGGAGTTTATACATCTACAGTAATACAGTTAATTAGATGCTAATTGGTCAAAAAAGCTAGTACAAAGCCTAGCATGCAACATGTAAATCAAACAACCAATTTTCATCGGTTTTAACTACTTAACTTTAGAAGTGGCTTCAATTTCTCATCAAAAACTATATACACAACAACATCAGTGCACTACACCTGGTTTTAGATGTTCTGTTGTGGATTTAGTTTCCTGTGCAGCTGAAAAGTGCAGTACTGAAATCATGGCTGCAACCAGTACCTGATTTACTGTCCTTAATGTCAGTATTATCTTACCACTTGCATAACTTGAGGACTTAACAAGTTTAAAGCAGTCCAGATCCAGATGTACACTCTAAAAGATAATAGAAAATAAATTTTTTTTAAAAAAAACACATAAGCACAGCAATGTTACAAACCCACACACATACAAAAAGAAATAAATAAAACACAAGATAGTGTCTTCAAATCAAGTAAGGAATTGACCACTTTGAATGCCTCATCTAGTGATGTAATATGTTCAATAAAAAAGGTTGACAGTAAAGTCCCAGCCCTTTTATATGATAACGGCATGAGAAATGCACTGAAAATTGCATGGTTTGAATGTCATGGGCTGATATAATGACCATTATACTGTTGTATGATATATTATTCTCTTGCATCAGAATAATGCTTCAGTCAAATGCAATGGGTGGCAGGATAAGTCTGGAGACAGGATATTCAGTACTTCCGATGGTGAAATACAGTAGTGTAACCGAGTTCTGTTTCGGCCTTGTCACGCAACTTGTCTCCATTCCTTACATGTCTGAAAGCTTAACCCAATATTTAGGTCATTTATGCAATAACATGTTCAGAGAGGCTCATCTCATTGGATGATAATAGGGTCTTTCACATGACAATATGTACCACTTATCCATCTCTTTAGACACGTTCTATACACTTATCTTATGGCATGACAGTTCAGGTCAGAACATCCAAGTAATACACCCACAAATAATAAAAGTCAGCCAAAAGAGAATAGAACAGATTTTATGCATAAGAGAAATGAAAGGAAAACCAAATGGTTCCACAATACCCTACATCCACAAGAAATCCACAAGCTGCGAGTCAGATAAATTAAATAAAGCTCTTAAACTTAATAATAATAATAATTATTATTATTAATTATTATTATTAATATTATTATTATTTTTTTTTTCAATTTAACAAAAAAAAAGTACAGTTTGCATTTTAGATATCCCAGAAGGAAATTCACAATAATGTATGTATATACTGTATATAAATACAGATCAGTTATTTTATTTATTGAAAGAATACATTTTACAGTTTTGAAATGGAAAAAGGTCTCTATAGGCAACTATGTATGCTGCAGAACATTCTACTCCTCCTTTCTACACTGACCCTTCTAGCTTACAGATTCAAATCATAACATTAGTCAAAAGATTCTACATCATACTTAAAATGAACAAAAGCAGAGTTCACAAAGACTGGTTTCAGAATGGTAAATGGTCTCATTCATCCATTCACACACAAACACCAATGGTAGCAGAGTTGCCACGCAAGGCGCTAAACCTGCCATCGAGAGCAACTTGGGGTTCAGTGTCTTGTCCAAATCCACTTTGGCATGTGGAGTCATGTGGGCCGGGAATCAAACTACCAACCCTACGATTAGTGGACAACCCGCTCTACCGCCTGAGTCACATACGGCCGTTAGAAGAGTTACGTTTATTAGCAGTCAAGCAAGACAGCAAACAAACCAGCTGGTACCAGGAGAACAAATGCCATGAACATGCAACTTGCACCAAGGTTCCACTGGTTACAAATATCCTTATATACATTCCATGCATGTTTCTCTTAACTACCTCTGTCCAATCACACGTATCCTCTTCTGCTGACATCCAATCACAGTTCTCCACACATATCCCAGCTATGCAAGTTCCCATCATTTCCAGGAGATCTTTTTCCACTTAGCGCTGCTCAACATTTTCCATTAGCTTCACTTTGGTTTGCTTTTGCAGGATATTTTTGCTTGTACAACTTACACCTTCTCTGCTAGCTCAGAGATTCAAACTATAAAATTAATTAAAAAGATCCATGTTGCACTTGAAATGAATAAAACAGCCAAACCGACAAAGACTGGATTCAGATGAGGTAGGTTTATTAGCAGTCAAGCAAGACGGCAAACAAACCAGCTGGTACCAGGTGTGTACGCCACATGAGGACGTAACTTGCACCAATGTCCCACTGATTACAAGTTCTTTATATACATTTCTTACAGGTTCCTTTAACCAATCACACATTTCCCCTTTTGTACATCTAATCACAAGTCTCCACACTTATCCTCGTTACGCAAGTTCCCATGCACTGAGTGAATTCGCACGTCCCATTTTAGCTGCTTTGCTGTATGAGGCTCAAGGAGAATTTTTTCTGGCTAGATGGTTATACATTTGCGGAACTATAATATACATGTTTGTGATGCCCTGGCCTTTTGAAACTCACCCATACATTGCTGTATAACAGTCTCTGAATTGAGACTTCTCATTTCTTGTTTGAGCTGTACATTCCATATGTAGACATAATTCCTGTTTTTTCTGTTCTCTCTAATTCTTAGTTTTAGATTATGTTCTTCAATAAACAAAAACCTCTCTCCCTTCATTAGGATCACTCAATGGCCTTGGGGTGTTAATAAAAGACTACATGCCCTGTGAGGTGTTCTGCAAAACTTTATACTGTAAAAAAAAAAAAAAAAAAAGTAATGTTTCTTCTGCATATGTTTTCTCAATACACAAGTTCACCTTAAACTTTTACTCCTGTGTGTGCACGTGTTCTTTTCATCTGTGCCTGTGTGTAATCTCTTATCTTTATTAGGGCAGCTGTCATGCAGGCCGCTTCCTTCTCGCCCTTTCCTACACATCCATTAGATATTTAGTCTTACTTTACATTTATCTGTTCTTTCAGGCTTGACTTTTCACAACATTTTAGTTCTTTATCTCAAATCCTTACACTTTCCACATCATTACATTGAGGAGTCTATAACTTACCCCATTACCCATTTCCTCTTGATTTACTCTTGAGACTTCTACCATGGGTGAGTGAACATTCTAACATTATCTGCTCTATACTGTATACCTATGGGCCCCTATGTTTACTCCGTTTTATGGTCGGATGAATGGTTTTAACCGTCCCACTGTGTTGTGTTTTTATGGTCAAACTCGACCAACCCTGAGTTTCCCTACAGTGCAACTGCACTTGAATCTTTGTTCAAATCCATCCTTTATTGTTGCCGGACATCATATGAAACTAACATTCATCTTTCAATAAAAGCTGAATCCCAAAAATAAAAAAGGGGGAAAAAAAAATGTCTATTGTATAACCTGTATTTCCGTCGGAGGGCAGACAGTCTGCGCTTGATTTGCCAGATAAAGAACCTTCTTGTGGAAACTGTAGGAGAACTGACTGTAACTGCTCTTGGGAGAGTCTAAAGTGGCTGGGTGAGCAGCTTTCTAAAAAAGCAGAGCAAAAAAACTTCAGGAATTCAAATTGATGCAAGACTGAAAACTGTAAAATGAAAGCCCGTTAAAAGTCTATTTTGTACCCATAAGCACTCACCAGATACGAGTAAACATGATCAAAGCTGATGCAATGGGAGATGCTTTGAGTAGCTGAAAGATTGGTCTTGCACAGAATACAGAGATACCCACAATATCCCTCATTCTTTGGACAAGAGTACTCAAGCAGTAGGTTCAGGCCTGGGAAAAGAAAAGACAGCCATAACATCCGTACAAGACAGCAACATCTTGATCTACCCCCAAAAGTATTGGAACAAGGAAGCCATTTCTATAGCTTTCACTATACATTGAAGAAATTTGGGTTTGAGATCAAAAGAATCAGAATTTCAGTTTTCACTTCCTGATATTTACTTCTAGATTTGTTATACCAGTGTTTCTCAAACTGGGGGCCGTGGCTCCCTGGGGAGGCCGCCAGATGGCGCCGGGGGTCACACAGAAATTCTAGAATATTGTTTTAAAAAAATTTATTTTACATTGTCTTCCTTGTGTTTTATTTCTTATCTGATTTACATCCAACACCTTTCCCACGTCTAGTTGTTAGTACACCAGTGGTTCCTTTCTTTTTCAGGACATTCCAAATCGTTGTATTGGCTATGACCAATGCTTGTGCAATGGCTTCGATAGATTTTGCAATTTTTCTCAGCTTCAAAATGGTTTGCTTTTCTCCCATAAACAGCTCTCTAGTTTTCATGTTGGTTTATCCTTTTCAACAACAGATGCAGCCTGCAAAGGCAAAACCTAGGGCTCAAACCAAAATTCCATCCATCTTCTACCACTTACTCCTTCTTCAGGGTCGCGGGGGAACCTGGAGCCAATCCCAGGGAGCATTGGGCACAAGGCGGGGTACCCCGTCCAACACAGGACACAATCACATACACACTCACACACCCATTCATACACTACAGACACTTTAGACACGCCAATCAGCCTACCATGCATGTCTCTGGACTGGGGGAGGAAACCAGAGTACCCAGAGGAAACCCCCGCAGCACGGGGAGAACATGCAAACTCCGCACACACATGGCCCCACGGGAATCGAACCCCAGACCCTGGAGGCGTGAGGCGAACGTGCTAACCACTAAGCCACCATGCACCCTCCAAGACTAGATATCCATCAGTCACATGTTCCAATATTTTTGATCAGTTGAAAAAAATGGGTGGGCTCAAACGAAAGGTGCTATGTTCCAAGTTGTTTAACACATAGATGTAAATATGAGGAAATTCTCATTTGTTGTCTCATTTATCTTTTGATCTTAAACCCAAATATCTT